>NW_023270739.1:5470453-5866495 GCF_011800145.1 Mirounga leonina | reverse complement strand
GTGGTGGTGATGATGATGATGTTGGTGGTGGTGGTGGTGATGATGGCGAAGATGATGTTGTTTGTGGTGATGGTGATGGTGGTGATGATGGTGAAGATGATGATGTTGGTGGTGATGGTGGTGATGGTGGTGTGATGATGATGTTGGTGGTGGTGGTGGTGATGATGGTGAAGATGATGTTGTTTGTGGTGATGGTGGTGATGATGGCGAAGATGATGATGTTGGTGGTGGTGGTGATGGTAGTGGTGATGATGGTGGTGATGATGATGATGTTGTTGATGATGGTGGTAATGATGATGATGCTGGTGACGGTGGTGGTGGTAGTTATGGCAGAGAGAGGGCTGGTGTGGCTGCCCCTGGAGACGGCATTGCTGGCCTCAGGCATGCTTAGACATCTACCTTCATGGGTCTCAGAGAGCCTTCCCATCCACATCGTGTGAGGCCAGCTGACGCAGGCAGGAGGAGGGCTGAGCTTTATGGAGAAAAAGGCCGAGGCTTCAAGAGGTTGGTGGAGTCAGGAGTGGGTGTGTGTGTTCCAGACCCAGTGAGGTTTTGCTCTTGCCCCTGCACTTGCTCACGGAGGCCAGTCCAGTCACCACACCACTGCCTGGTGGCCCCACCCTGGGAGTACTTAGAGGGAAGAGGCTCTAGGATGCAGAGGCAGCTCAAACTCTGGGGCCAGAGGGACCTGAGTTTCAATCCATCAGTGCTGTCACCTAAAGCCAGTCCTCTCGTGTCTGTGAGGCTCCGTTTGCAGAGAGGTTGGAGCCCAGGGGGCCCAGGTGCCAACCCATCAAGGGCTTCCAGCCCTAGGCAGCAGGGCAGCTGGGGACAGGAGCAGAGCTTCAGGCACAGGGCAGAGAAATTTGGAACTACAGGGAGCAGGTGAGAGGGTGGAGGCTGGGTGGGCATGGGGAGTGGGTTGGGGGTGGTGGCCTTGGCAGTAGTGGTCTCTAGGAGTCCCACGGTGAGGCTGGAGAGGTGTGAGGACAAAGGACTACAACAGTGTGACAGCCTTAAACAGGGCCAAGTGAGGCAAAAAACAAGTTAGAACAGAGTCGGCGGAGCTGAGAGTGAGGAGAGGGGTGGTCATGTGTGGTTCTAGAGGCCACAGCAACTCTTTGCACCCATGTGGTTGCAGGAAGGGTTTTGGTGGTCCTGGGTGGGGTGGCATTGGGGCCAATGCAGAGCCAGGCTCTTCTGCCTCTAAAAGGCTTCCCTCCCAGGAAGCCCCGTTCTTCCCACCTCCAGTAGTATCCCAGGCCATCCCGCTTCCTTTTGGCCCTCCCTGCCCCACCCCTGCCTGTCCACTCACTCTCCCTTCAGCCCTCAGAGGGCTGGCTTAAAAACACAGACCAGAGCACACCACTCCCTGCAGAAAACCCTCCCGTGGCTTCTTGTTGCACTTGAAATAAAACGCAAGCTCCTTCCGTGGGTCACAGCGGGGCCTGCCCAACACTCCATTTCACCCCCTTCCTGCCCTCAGCTCGGCACACTGGCCTCATTTCTCTTCCTTAAATGCACCAAGCTCGTTCCAGCCTCCCAGACTCTGCACATGCTGTTCCTTCTACCTGGAGTGCTCGTCCTACAGATCACGCATGGCTGGTGCCTTCTGCTTCCTATTTTTATCTTCGGCGTCTCTCTCCTTTGACAAGGTGCCTTCCCGCCTTGCTCCCTTGTTTGTTTACTTCCCAGCCTTTTTATTAATTTATTCAACGACGATTTGTCGAGCACCTAGTATGTTGCTGGCACCATCATGGCACTGGGGGGGGGGGGGGGCAGCAGTGAGCGGGGCAGACCGCAGTCCCTGCTCTCCTACCACCTTCTTTCAGGTTGGGCAGATAGGTGCTAAATCATGAAGATATAAATACATAAATTATACGGTATGTTCAGTGGTGATAAGCGCTCTGGAACCCAGAGGGAGAGAAATTCATTGACTCGTGCTGGAGCATCAGCCGAATGAGAGTTGGTGCCAAGCCCGCCTCATCCACGGGCGTAGCTGCAGCGCCGGCCCAGTGCCTGCACATAGTAGGTGCTCAGGAAATGTTTCCTGGACGGATGAATGCATCGTCAGGCCTGGGGGAACAGGGCGTGCGAGCTGGAGGAGTGGGTGTTCCAGGGAGAGGGAAGGGTGTGAGCAGAGGTCTGGAGGAGGCAGCTGGTGCTCTAGGACCGGAGGAGGTCCAGCGTGGCAGAAGCAAGGGGCCGGCGGAGGGACGGTGGGCTCAGAGGCTGGCGCTGCAGTGGGCAGGCCCGGAGCCACCCCAGGGAGGATGTTTCTCAGCCCAGGGGTTGACACGTGGCAGGCCGAATCGCCTGAAAGCTTATGTAAGGCTCATGGTTGTTTTTCTAGAACCAACAGCAAAGCCTGGAGCTTGGGAGAAAACTCTGCCTCCCCGACTGGCCGGGTAAAGTGGCAGGAGGTGCCAACTCCCGCCTGTTGCCCCCGGGAGCCGGAGAAATGTCCAAACGCATCAGCTCTGGGCAGCTCAGCAGTGCGCTGAGCCCTGGGACTCAGGTTCCATCTCCAACTCCCACTGCCCAGCCTGGCCCTGTGAGGGTCCTAGGGCCCAGGAGACCCCTGGGCATGACGATTCACGGACGGGTGGCCTCTCGGATGGGGTGGGGAGGGGACAGGCCCTGACGAGTGGCTGTCCTTCCTCCTTCACCGTTGGCCGGCTGTGTAGAGGGGGCCACGCAAGGCCATGGTCAGTCATCCCCAAACTGGAGGGCCTGTGCTGGGACTCTAGCATCTGAGCGTGCCCTAGTCTCGGTGCACCACTTCTTCCTCTGGGTCTGTTTCTCCAGCTGCATGGGAGCGTTCCTGAGGTTGTTGGAAGCATCAGTCAAGACCGGGATGTGAAAGTCCCCCTGAGCTGTAGTCAGGAGCAGCTATGAAAATGTGGGGGCCCCCTGATCACAAATTATGAAGAATTTCAAGTTGGTGACAGCCGAGCATTAAACCCAGAGCAGGGCCCTTCTGAGCGTGGAGCCCTGGGTGGCCACACTGATCACACTCCCAGGAAGCCAGCCCTGGTGGTGCTTTCCCTCTGCTGTTACCGGGCTGTGTGTCTGTCCTGTCCCTTCTCTGGGCCTCAGTTTCTCCAACTGTAAAGCAAAGAGTTTGGTGTGTAAGGTGCCTGAGTTCTCACCTTTGTGAGGTGGTAGGGGGGATCCCTGGGCTATCCATCGTAGGTCTCAGCTCAGGGGTCACTGCCTCAGGGAAGCCTGCCCTGATTCCCTCCTGGCTTGCCCGGCTCCCTTGGTGTGCGACTCCTCAGCCCTCCAACCTCTCCTTTGTTAACGCCTGTCAAGCTGGTGACTTTACAGTAACTTCCCTTTTTTTTCTTGCAAATTTTCTCATCTTTGATGGTGTAGTAGATATGCAACTGTAGTCTCATAAAAACAACAAAACCCAAATGATATCATAACTACGTTCTAGGTGGGTTTTATTCTTCTCACTCTTCATCTCCCCAAACCGAGGCTGCGCAGGGTTGACCAGACTTGCCCCAGGACCCCTCCCTGGAAGTAGATTCTGACTCGGGTGCATCGGGGCCCTCAGCTCTCTCCTAATCCTCGTGGCAGAGTGCGGGCGAGGGGCCTATGGGCTGTCTGGGCTGTGTCCCCTTGTGGGGGAAGGCGGGTTGGGAGGGTGGGTGCCAGGCAGCCCCTGCCACGTGCTGCCCTTCCTCCTCCCCCAGGGCTCCTTGCTCAGCGCAGACATGGCTGAGAGCTCCCCGCCGCCCTCCTCCCCTGCCGCTGCCCCAGCAGCTGAGCCCGGAGTCACGGAGCAGCCGGGGCCCCAGAGCCCCCCTCCCTCCCCTCCAGGCCTGGAGGAGCCCCTGGATGGAGCTGATCCTGAAGTCCCGCACCCGGACCTGGCCCCTGTTGCCTTCTTCTGTCTGCGACAGACCACCAGCCCCCGGAACTGGTGCATCAAGATGGTGTGTAACCCATATCCTTTGTGTAGGGGGGCCAAGCTGTTCCCTGATGGAGCCCTGCCTGCCCTCTGGTTCGGAGGCCACGGCGGTGGTGGTGGTTGGCGAGCTCAGATGGGGGGCCTGGGGGAACATCGGGGCATGGAGGGCCGACTGATGAGGACCTGGCGTCCTGCTGACCTGAACGTTCTGGAAGTTGTTGACGACTGCGGGGGTTGGTCCGGTGCCCGGCTGGCTCAGAAAGTCCTCAGGTGTGAGCCCCAGGCCTGCGCTGGGACTGGGGATGCCGAGTTAGGTCAGAAGCTGACCCGTGGCTCAGCTCCCAGGGACTGAGCCGTTTGCCTGACGGTGGCCACAAGGGTGATGAGAGCCTAATGGGGACCCTGTGAGCGTGGACCCCGAGGCAGCAGTAAGCAGCCTCCTCACAGATCTCCCTGCCTCCACTTGCTGCCCCATGTTGGCTGGCCCCTGCCTCGGACCCTTCGCAAAGTCCTAACCCAGCCCACCGGGCCACCTTACTTCTTACCAGCTGCTTCCTCTGTGTTCTTCCACGCCTCAGGCCCTTCTCACAGGCTCTTCCTTTTGAAATGCTTTTCCTTGCTGTCTTCACCTGGCAGAATCCTTCACTGCATCCTTCAAATCACAGCGTGTCACCTCCTCAGGGCAGCCTGCCGTGATTCCCCCTCGGCCTCTCTGTTTGTTGTCACTCCCTAGCTGTGGCATTCTGAATGTAACATTTGCCTCCTCTAGGGTCCTGTCAGGTGAGCGGGACATGGACCGAGCCTGTCTGGTTCGCTGCTGGACCCCAGCCCCCAGCACGGTGCCTGGCACCCGGCGCACGCTCCTTCAGTGTTCACTGGGCACATATTGGCAGTGTCTGAGCTGAGTCTCCAGTAATGAGCGATGCAGGTGGAGAGGGCGGTGGGGAGGAGGGTGCGTCAGGAGCAAAGGCCTGGAGAAGAGAGGAACCGAGGGCAGTTTGTTGTGGTTGGAGTGGAGGAGGGAGGGCCAGTGTGGAGGAGGAGGGGGAGAGGGAGGCTCGCAGGGCTGAGTGAGGAGCTGGCCTGCGTTCTCAGGGCAACGGGATCAGGTGAAATTTACAGCAGGGTGTAATGTGGAGCGATCAGTGTTTTAGAAGGACCGACTGCTCAGTGCGCCGTGGAAATGGATCACGGGCTGAGCTGGGGGCTGGGGGCCGGTGAGGAGGAGGCTTTGGCACCCAGACATGGTGGCCTCTGGGTTTGGGGGCCTGCCAAGCAGAAGATTCTCTGCCAGTGCTTGAGGCCATGCTGAGTAGCACCTGAGCCCAGCTCTGGACACCTGGGCTACCCGGGATGACGGCTGGGGTGGTGAGGTGGCCCCCAGAAAGGCTGGGGGAGGCAGCCATGCAGAGCCCAGGGCTACTGGCCTCCCTGCTCTAGAAGGGCTGGGTGATGACCTTGGAAACCGGAGGGTCTCTGCTGTAGTGGGTGGAGTGTGGGTCTGGGTGCCCTTAGCTGGACGGAGGGCCAAATGCCAGGTGTTCCTTCTGTAGGAGGGCTCAGGCGGTTTCAGGCATGGTTAGCGGGTCTGTTCAATAAGTCTGTTCCCCCAGTGCTCACTGACATCAGCCCTGGAGTCGTGGAGGATAGAGAAACAGCTAGCTGGTCTGCCCTGAGGAGCTGCCAAGAGTGGGGGATGCAGGCACCATCCATGGGAACAGTTTTAGTACAGTATGTTGGGGAAACCTTAGGAGCATGTGAGCTGGGGGGTGGCCAGGCCAGGAAAAGGGGGACCACAGGAGCTTTGGGCCTTTGAGGAAGAGAAAGACTCCCTGGAAGACAAGGGAGACGATGGAACCATGTCACAGGTACCTAGCCTGGGTGGGACTAGGGCTAATTCTGGCTCTGCCATTTGGGTGCTGTGTGACCTTGGGAAAGTTACTTTACCTCTCTGAGCCTCATATGGTCTAGAGAGTCAAGACCTGGGCTGGGCTGGAGGCAGAGGCATGGCTCAGATGACCTTGACTTGGGAGTGTGACCCAGCTCACCCTCTGACAGGCTCTGGTGCATCTGGCTGGGCAGATGCAGCCCAAAGCTGGCCCCAATGTCTCAGAAGCCCTTGGATGGAGAGCGCATCTGAGTCCCGTCTACCGTAAACTAGATGTGTGACTTTGGGCAGCTCCTTCTCTCTGAGCCTCAGTGCCTCTACCTAAAAAGAAGGGCCTGGATGAGATGGCCTCCTCCAGCCCTGGGAGCTGGGGTGCCAGCCATACTTGGCCTCACCCCTGACCTCAGGTACTCTGGGCCCTGGTCACTGAGCAACCCACAGCGACCCTTCCAGGTTGCTACATTTCTGGTGTGTTGGGCAAACAGAGTCCCTGGGGTCCTCTGGCCTTTGTCCTCACCATCCCCCTGGGCTCCACCCTCAGTGCATGTGGGAGCCTGGGAGTGGGAGCAACAGTGGGGGCTGGCCCCCAGAAGGGAGGGAAAGGGTCCCGCTGCTGGTCAGAGCAGGGCTTGGTCCTCCTCTGTCTCAGGGAGAGCCTGGGTCCAAGCGTGTGGAAGCCGCCTGCGGGAGGAGTGCTGCCAAATTCAGCCCCCTCCTTCGGGAGGGACTCCCCAACACTGGCAGCTGCTCAGAGCATGTTGGGCTCCCTAGGCCCCGGGACAGAGGCTGCTGAGGCTGGGGTGAAGGATGCAGGTGATTCAGGTCTCTGCCTGAACTGACTGCCTCACTTCTGAGCTCCCTTCTAGACCAAAGATCTGATGACTCCAGAGTGGGGCAGCCTCCGAAGTGTCAGGTCTGGGACTCTCAGACTGGAAGCTTCTGTGATTGAGTCTCAGGGTTCAGAGTTTAAATGTAAGGCTCATGGACAATCAAATTCCAAGCCTCTGTGATTTCAAAGTCTGTAAAGTTCTGTGTTTCAAAGAGGGCGTGAGTCTGAGATTTGGCGGCTGCGATGGTATGTGTTTGGAAGTCCAAGGACGCGAGATTCTAGGCTTTGTGAATAGGATGGTTCAGCGCTCAGATTTCATAGCCTGAGTCGGGCCCGTGGGAGGGAGGCCAAGGCAGGTTTCTGCAAATGCAGGCCCAGGTGACCTTGGTTGGTGGATCAGGGGCCCTGGATCAGAGACTTGACCGTAGGTACGCTCAGGCCGGGCTTTAGGGTCTTGGTGTGTATGTAGGTGTCTTTAATCGGGTGCTCAGGGCTCTAGGATTCTTCCCTGGCCAGAAACCTCCCTTCCCCTGCCTCCTTCTTGGGAGGGAGCTCCGGGAAGGGGCAGTGCTTAAGCAGGTGCTCCTCAGTGGGGACACTGTTGGCATTTGGGTGTGACAGTATTTTGTGGTCCAGGCTGTCTTGCATATTACGGGATATTTGGTGTTCTTGGTCCCTAAATATTAGGAGGCAGGGCCCGAATCTTCGTGACAACCATAAATGACGTTTCCCATCCCCAGACTCTGCACAGTTCTGCTTCTCATCCAGAACCCAAAGGAATGATGGACGTGTTGGCATCAGGGTCAGGCTAGCGGGAGCAGCTATCAGGCCCAGCAGGCCCGGAGCCGGGGCAGGGCAGGATGGCAGGGTCTGCTCAGAAAGACTGTCCTGAGCACTAGAGTCCCTGCTGTGTGAGCCAGTTGTCCTTTGAAACCTGGTGCTCCCTGACTCGGCTCCTTACCCAGCTCGACCCTGAGTTGCCACCTGACTCCCCGGAGAGCCAGAAGAGGCTGCTGGGACTGAGCTGAGCTGGCGAGCCGGGCTGGCGAGCCAGGTGGGAAAGCGCCGCTCGCCCGGATGTCCGCACCACTCCCTGCCGGGTCTGGGCCTTGAGCAATGCACCGCCAGCCAGGGTTTCAGCTGGGAAGTCTCCGGGTCTGAAATGTCGGGGGATTGGTCCCGCTGTTTGACTCATGGGTAGGTGGCATGTGGAAAATGCTGGGGACCTGAGTCAGACAGACCCAGGGGCTCATTCTGCCTCTTATTTGCTGTGTGATCATGGGCCAAGTTTTTTTTTTTTTTTTTTAAGATTTTATTTATTTATCTATTTGAGAGGAAGAGAGAGAGAGAAAAAGAGCACGAGCGGGGGGAGGGGCAGAGGGAGAGGGAGAAGCACACTCCCCGCTGAGCAGGGAGCCCAACATGGGGCTCGATCCCAGGACCCTGAGGTCATGACCTGAGCCCAAGGCAGACGCTTCATCCACCGACTGAGCCACCCAGGCGCCCCCATGGGCCAGTTTTTTTTGTTTCTGTTTTTCAAAGATTTTATTTATTTGACAGAGAGGGACACAGCGAGAGAGGGAACACAAGCAGGGGGAGTGGGAGAAGGAGAAGCAGGCTTCCTGCCGAGCAGGGAGCCCGATGCGGGGCTCGATCCCAGGACCCTGGGATCATGACCTGAGCCCAAGGCAGACGCTTCACCGACTGAGCCACCCAGGCGCCCCCATGGGCCAGTTTTTTAACCTCTCTGAGCCCCGTGCTCCCTGCTGTCAAATGGGGGTGGTGTACCCCCTTCTCAGGAGTGCACTGAAGACCAGGCAGTACACAAGGCGAGTGTGGACATGCCGCTCTGCGGACTAGAGACGCTGCCGCCCATGTGGTTATCACGCTTACCGGCTGCGCTCACAGGTGCACCAGGCCTCATGGACCACCGAGCAAACGCTCTGCTCGTGGGAGATGCAATGAGACGTTAGGCATCAAGCCTTTAGACAGCACATAACGCCTTCAGAGGACATTGTTTCCAGGGAAAATCATCGATCTCTGTTACTTAGGGAAATTTGTGCCAGTTACGCCCTCGGTCGTCACGGCCTCATCCCCGGACACGTGGCTAGTCGGCCGCAGCACGACCCATCAGCTGGAAACCTACCTATTTTCTCCCCTGGCTTCGATGCGGGAGCCTGTCTTGGGAGCCTACCCGGCTGCGTGTGGGAGAAGGGCCCATGGGGGGCTGTATTTGCTCTGGTTTTCCCTCCCCGAGCTTTGCTTTTCCCGGCTCTGTAAGGGACGCTTACAGGTGATTAGAGATGACTCCTTGGAAGCATCCAGCAGCGTGTCCAGCACAGGGGAGGGGCTCGGGGTGATACTAAGGGCTGGCACTCCTGGTGCTCAGTGCTCTGCTGTCTTGACACCTGTAGCCACCCCCCGAGGGGCTGTCCCAGCCCCATTTCCCACACAGGGAAGGTGAGGCTCAGAGAGGTTGATTGACTTCTACCCTGTGTTGCACAGCCAGGATGTAGCAGAGCTGGGATGAAAACCTCGATTTCTCTGAATCCCCAGCCTCAGCTCGTATCCAGGACACGGCGGCCACCTGCTGAGTCTGGAGAAGCGCCCGGTTCTCCATGCTCCACCCGGGGTGGGGAGATTTGCTCCGCAGTTCCAGGAGGCAGCGGGGAGGGTCTCCCTGGGTTTCGGCATCTACATCCGGCACCCACGTCTGTGGCCTGCCTGGGGCCATCCCCTGAAGGGTGTGCAGCCCCCTTCCCTTTGGCTGCACTCCGGGGCGCATACATGGTGGGAAGCCAGTGGGCTATGAAGGCGGCCTCTGCAGGGCAGGCCTGGGAGGAAGGAGACACCAGCTGCCTGTGACCTTGGATCTGTCACCACCCCCCCGCCCCGACCCTAGGTCTCCCGTCTGCAGGATGGGAGAGATGGGCAGTGAAGTTGGGAAGGGGCTGGTGGGGAACCCACTTCTGGCCCTCCTCAGAAAGCATCTCAGTGCTGTCTTCGGGGAACACCCGGGCGCCGTGTTCCTTGTGGCTGGGCTCCCTCGCTCTGTGCTTGTGGCTGTGGCCTGGGCTCTCATCTGTCCCTCTGGCCCCCTTCTGTCTGCTTCTGGTCCCCTGCCTGGCTCCGGCCCTCTGCTTGCTCTTGCTTCGAAGTCCAGCTTCGTGCAGACCCTCTGACCTTGCCGGTCACTGGGCAGGAAGAGGGCAGGGCCCATAGTCTCATCATAGCTCAAGCCTTGTGCTGTTCATTCTGGGGATTCAGCATGTTTGGTGGAGATGAATGGGCTCTCGTTCATCTCTCACCCATTCATGAGATCATTTGACAAGATCATTTGACAGCTGTGACCCTTTTGTGCAAGGGAAGGTGACTCCGACTCCCTGGGAGAGACGTTGGTCGGAGGCCCCTCCTGAGAAGGCACCTGTGGGGTGGTGATGAGGAATGATGGTGGCCCAGGGCGCTGGCGGGGCCTGAAGAGGGGGGGTCCAGGTGTAGGGGTTGGTGCCTTGGGTTGGTGTTGGGAGAGGGCTCCGGTGACCCCAGGGACTGTGGCTTGCATGAGTGTGAATGCAGACCTGCTCCTGGCTTCTTGGCCAGGAGGCCTTTGCCTTTGCTAAGCCTCTGTTTGCTCATCTGTGAGGTGGGGCCATAGCAACTCCAGTTGGGAATGTCAGGAGGTCAAGTGACAATTCCAGGACAAGCCCTGGCTGGGCTCCTACAACAGTTAAGTGCCGAGCAGCAGCTGTAGGCACCCTGGGGCCAATGGGGAAGCTGTAGGGAGTCACCTGGGGTGGCTCAGGACAAGGGTCCTGAAGGTGGTGCCAGCTGGGCCCCCAGTCTTTGACGATTCACCCCCCATCTCTGGGCATGCTCCCTCAGTCTTGCTGCACCAGATCAAGGCCTCTAGGACCCTTCTGAGGGTTTTTAACTATCAGGAAGCCCTGCCTTGATCTAACCTCCATCCCTCCTGGCCTGAGCCCATTCCCTGTGGCTGGGCTGTTGGGAACATCTGAGTTTTTCCATCTTCTTCCGTCTAAACAGACAGCTCCTGGGATCTCACCCCAAATGCCCACCGACAAGGTGGCATGCCTTCCTTCCCCTGTACAGTGAAGAGAGCACCCGGGAGCCTGGAGTTGTGCCACATGGGCAGTCACCTTCGCCCTGGACCCAGTCTCTCCCCCCTCCTTCACCTTCCTCCTCAGGGGCTCCTGGGACCCCCTTGTGTGGAAGGGGTTTGTCACCCACAGAGTGCTGCGTGCCCAGGAAGGGCTCTTGTCTCCCTCCCTGCCTGCCTCCTTTCATTTGTTTACTCATTCTTTCCTCAGTCAGACACTCAGGGCTCCTGTCCCCCCCCCAGAATAGTCTCACTTGGCTGGATTTGGGTCCTTCCATGGTTCCCCCCCGGGCTGTCCTCCAGCCACCTTCCTGCTCTTTCCCTTCTTGCTCCTGTTCTGAAGCCCAAACTAATGCTGATGTTTCCTGACATGCCCTCCTTCCCTGCCTTGGCTTCTGCTGGGTCTGCCCCCCGAGATGCCTGCTCCCTGCCTCTATGGCTACAAATCCCACCGGCCCCCCCAGGCCCAGCTGCCTGGCCCCTACCTGCAGGGAGTGTTCCAGGATCCCCAGCTCCTTCCTCTCTTGACCCCTCTTTATCCTATAACTTTCTTCCTGCTTCAGGGGAATTGTTTGTGGCTGGCTTTGTCTCCTCCATCTGAGTGAGGCCCCAGACAGCATGGCCTGGGGCTCTCACTTCACTCTGTGGCCCAGCCTGGGCCTGGCACTGATGGGTTCCTGCCTCGCTTTCCAGTTCATTCAGTACTTCCCCGCCTGCCTTGGCCTCTCAGATTCTCTCAGCAACTCCCGTGAGGTGGCAGGGCCGGGAGTTTGCTAACCCCCATTCTATAGCTGGGGAGATTGAGGCCCAGGAAGGAAGCATGCCTTGCCCAGGGGCACACTTTGAGTAATCAGACGGCCAGGGCAGACTGGAGCCCAGCATTCTAGACTCTGCGGCCGGCGCTGATGGCTTGCTCAAGGCTGGGGAAGGGGCTCTTTAGGGAAGGGTATCCCCTCCTCCTTCAGCCTGGGGCTAATCAGAATGCCCAGATGGGCGACCAGTGTTGATGGAAGAAGCAACACGTGTCTGGGGAATTGTCCGTTTCCCTCCATCTGGTGTAGAGAAGGTTTGTTTTTCTCAGAAGTAAAAGTCAGCATCGAGCTGTGCCCTAGGGATGCTTCTGGTGGCCAGAGGGGCTGTTACACTCTCGACTGGTCAGCAGGGTGGGCTGGACAGCCAGTTGGAGGAGTCTGGCTGGGCCAGAGAGGGCCTGACCTTCAGGGCAACCTCTGGTACCATCACATGGGGATTTCTGTGTAAAGAGAGCTGTGGGTGAAGAAGCTGCCTCTGATCCAACCTGGGGGCATTGGTGAAGCCTGCCCGGAGGAGGGGGCATTTGGCCTGGGTCTTGCTGCATGAGTAGAAGTTTTCCAGAAGCACAGTTGTGGGATAGTGTTCCAGGCAGAGAGAATAGTGTAGAGAACTGTGAGTTTAGTGTGGCTGGAACAGGGTGAGGCACGTGCTGGATAACAGGTGTCAAATGCCAGTTTGGAGCTTGTTCTTGATCTTGCGGGCACTGGGGAGCCATTGATGGGTGTCCAGCAGGGATGGGATATGAGTAAATTCATGAGTAAATTCACTGGAGCAGAATGGAGGATGCTTGAGGGAGAGAGAGGCCTGGAGACCAAGCAGTAGACTCCTGAAGCAAATGTTGATTGATGGTTGATGATCGATCGATTGATTGATTGAACAAGTGTTTTCTGGAGCCCAGCTTCAGAACAGTGTTGGCCACTGTTCTACACTTGAGTGGAGGTGCCCTCGGGCTGTTTAGCCATGTTGGGTGGAGCCTCAGAATACCGGGCCTGGATCTTCAGTGGTGACCCTGAGGAGTCCCTAGCCTGATGGGCGAGGCAGAGCCAGACCCACATCACACCCCTGTGAAGCAAAGTGGGATAAAGGCTGGGCGGAGGGACCCTCAGGGGGGCTGTGGCCACCAGGAGGATGGAGTGGTCAGTCTGTCCAAACTGGGGATGCTGCAGGAACCTTCTGATGAAGAAGGAGGCCTCCAAGCCAGGGCAGGAGAGTGTCTGATGGGCAAGAGGTGGAGGGAGGGGGGATGGCATCCCTGCTGAGGAAAGTGCCTCGTCAAGGGCTCTATGGTCACCCAGGATGCTGGTAACAGCCTGGTGTGTGGGCTGGGAAAGGAACGGGTGGGGGCTGAAGGACATTTGGGGTCCAGATTTGGAGGACAAAGGGGGAGACTGCACCGGGAGGGCACTGGCGTTGACTAAGGACACCTGTGTGGGGGGAGCATTCCATCTTCCCAGCCCCTCAGACCGCTCTAGAGAGGCCCAGAGAGGTGGAGTGTTTGTCCAGGGCCGGGGTGGCGGAGGGGGGCTTGGGCGGGAGCCCAGGGTGTGCGCAGCCCCGTGAGAGCTGACCCCGAGGCTAGTTGTAATTGATAGTGAGCAGGAGAATTAGAAAGAGGGCTGGCTGGCTAATGAAGTGTCAACCCCCTCCTGGGGGCATTTAAAACATGATTGGATTTTTATTCGTCCATCCTGCCTGGGCTTCGGTGTCTGTGTCGTAGCCAGCTTTGACCTGCCACCTCCCTCGGACCGCCTCACCATCCTGTTGGGAGACAAACGGCCCTGTTTGTTTCCTTCCGAGAGAAATCGATCCGTCTTTTTAATCAGCCAGAATGTCTCCTTGCTAATCTCTCTCCAGCTCTCCCGTGGGGCTGCCTTCCGCACTTCTGGCCCCGTCTGCCCTGTGGAGCTGTGCTCTGGGCTTCCTCTTCTCTCCCCAAGTTCAAATCCTGATGCTGGTACTTCCTGCTGTGTGATACTGAGCAGACAGCTGGACCTCTCTGGACGACGGTTTCTATCTGTCTGAGAAAGCATGAGAAGGCTTGGCTGACTTCGAGGTGCTGTAGGAATGCGAGGGCTTGGTGTGTTGGCGGGGAGAGGGCCAGGGTGGAGGTGGGGAGAGTAGGGTACCCAAGGTCTGCACCTGGCTTCCCCCCAGAGAGTGGCAGGAGAGGCTCTCAGCCGCACCCCTACGTTGAGTGAGGAGATGATTGGGGATTGGCTGTCCC
Organism: Mirounga leonina; assembly: GCF_011800145.1. NCBI lineage: Eukaryota > Metazoa > Chordata > Mammalia > Carnivora > Phocidae > Mirounga > Mirounga leonina. The sequence goes on along the minus strand of NW_023270739.1, from coordinate 5,852,705 downwards.
CCAGGGTCCAGTCTGGGCTCTGCCAAGTGCAAGCTCCGCGACCTCAGGCAGGTCCCTCCTCTCTGGGTGTCAGTTTTCTCATCTATAAAATTGTGGGGTGGGGGAGGTTAGGGTATCAGTGATTTTCACTTGGGATGATATTGCCCCTAGATTTGGCAATGTCTGGAGGCATTCTTGGTTGTCACAACTTGGGGAGGGTGTTGTATTGGTTTCTAGTGGATAAAGGCCAAATATCCTATAATGCACGGGACAGCTTCCCGACAAAGAATTATCAGGTCCTAAATGCCAAAAACCCTGGCCTAGGTGGTCCCTGGGATCTCTTGAAGCTCTGAAAGTGTGGGCACAGCATGGGCCTTGGGGTGAGGAGGGTGGAGACTGAGAGGGGGAATCTCTGAAGGAGGAAGAGAGGACAGTGCTAAGTCCCAACCTGAAGGTTTCCTTTGGTCATATAAACTTGGGTTTGAATCCTGGAGCTGCCAGTTACTAGAGTGTCACATTTCCAACTGCCTTCCCATGCACCCACCCGTCCATCTCCCCACTCACCCGTCCTTCCATCCATCCATCCATCCATCCATCCATCCATCCATCTTTCCATCTCTTCATCCATTCATTTACCCATCAACCCATCATCCGTCTACCTAACCTTCACATTCATGCATTCATTTCCCCTTCCCGACCATCTACCCATTCAATCATCCACAGACCCAAGGCCCCATCCCCATACTCCTATCTATCCATCTATCAACCCATCCACTCATCCATCCATTCACTTGTTTGGCAGATACTTGTTGATCAATACACCTGCCCCTATCTCCCATCCACTCTGCCACATGTTCACTGTCCAGTTAAGCCCTATTCTTGTACTGTCTACAAGGGTTTTTGTACCTGACTTGTTCTCCTCACCTTCTAGACTATGAGCTCCTTGAGGGCAGGCTCCATGTTCCATTGATACCTGTCTCTTCTTTAGGCCACGGCCCTCAGCTCTGCACATAGTAGGTGTGCAGAAAAGCTTTCAGTGAAGTGTATCCTAGCAAGCAAGGTTTGGAGGTGGAGGTTGTGTGGACAGAGATGTGGCTGACCAAGAGCACTTACACAAAGGGCCTTCAGTGTCAAGCCAAGGAGTTTGGAAACTCTCTGGAAGGCAGTGGGAAGCCACGGAAGGCTTTTGGTTCTGGAGGAACCCTCTGGCTGTGCAGGGAGGATTTATCAGAGGAAGCCAGGCTGGAGGAGAAGGCTATTTCAGAGTCAGGGGTGAGGGAGTACAGCCTGCCTGGGTGGAGGTGCAGCTTTGTGGATGGAGGGGAGAGATTTAGGTGGTGAAATGGACAGGTCTCTGAGAGGGACAAGGGGATGAGGGGGAGGGAACCTCTGGAGGGTTCTCCCCATCTGGACAACTTCTAGCATTAATGGTGGTTGGGGGGCATCATTCACTGGGGTGGGAAATGCAGAGAATTTGGTGATCTGGGGAGAATAGGACCTACGCCATTATGATGAATTTGAGGTTCCCAGAGACATCCTAGGGGGTGTCTTTGTTGCTCGGCAGTGAGTCGGCCTGGGGCTGGGACAGATTCCGGACCTGGTCAGCTTGCCGACCACCATATTGCCAGAGTTGGGGCCGTGGGAGTGGGTGTGTGGTCAAGGAGAGGAGAGGGGAGACCAGAGGGTGGGGAGCCTGAGAAAGGCCAACATTTGAGGGACAGAGCCAAGAAGTAGAAGGAGGACCTGCCCAGGTCCTTGTGGTATCCTTGGAGCCCAAGGGGGAGAGAGTTTCTAGGATAAGGATCTTCACCTCGGGTTCTTGAACTTGGAAGGGGACAAGTTGCGCATTTGTTTTCACTGGTGTCTGAGTGAAATCGAGCATTTCTTTCTGTTGTGAACAGAGGTAACAAACCAGGGTGTGATTATTGGCATCTCCTGCAGCTCACTGGTAGCGATCCTCTGTCACCCCGCGGTGGCTGTGGACTTCATCACTACTCTCCAGCCACATACATCAGACCTGCCACGGGCTCTGGATCTTCATCGTGTTGATAATGAAGCTCACGTGGTGCTCCATCCCAAGTCTGTTTTTTTAAAAAAATGTTTTGACAACTATTTTAACATAACTGGCTTCCTTCCTTTCTAATTCTAGGCATTAAAAACAAATGTATGCATTAAAAACATGATTCTGAGAAGGGGCTCATGAACTTCCCCAGGGGGTCCGGAGAAGCCTCAGAACTGCTTTTGCAGGAGGGTGGGCCGGCCGTGCCCAGGGCTGCTGGCCAGATGGGCAAGGAGGAAGGTGCGCATGCGTGATAGCGTGTGCAGGTGCCCGAAGGGCTGTGGCGCTCGGTGGGAGTGCATACGTGGACGCGTGCACGTGTGTGGTCACTGGCAGGCAGGGGAGACATGTGGTGGGGGACAGGCCCCCAGGAGACCGAGCGAGAATGTCATCACCCTCTGTCTGTGTCTCCACCGAGTGTCTGCTTGTGGTTTCTGGAGGGCAGGGACTGTATCTTCTTCATGTGGGGTTCCCAGAGCCGCTGTGGGCCAGACAGAGGGGGTCTCGGTGAGGGGGTGCCGAATAAAGGAGTAGTGAGTGATGGATGTTAAAAGGGAGAAGAGGGGGGATCAGGATGGGAAGGGAGGCTGCAAATCCCTCCAGCACAGAAATTCCTCCTTAGGCTCCTTGATACCTCCTGGTGATGGGGACCTCACTCCTTCTGAGCTGCTCCAGGTAGGGCTCTGGGCACAGAGAGGGATGGGTACCCTCTGCCCTGGGACAGCACAGCCTGGTTGGTGGTGAGAAACCAGGACAGACCACACTCAGTTTGATAGCTGACATAAGGGGGGTACATCTAAGACATTGTGAGTACCCCAGGCCTAGGACTCCAGGAGGGGTCCCCGCGGCACACCTTCTTTGGGGGTGGGCTCTTGAGGCTGGGCCAGCCCCCAGACAGTGGGACCCTGGGCCCCAGCGGTCTGCCCTGCCCTCCCCTTTTCGTCAGCAGGGGCTGAAGTCTCCTTGGCTGGAGTTCTTATCCCATGGACCATCCGCCCTGGGTTTTCTTCCAAGCTGGCAGCCCCTGTTCCCTCACCTCCCCCACTCCGGCTGTCTGCACTGGGCACTGAGGCCTGCTGGGCATCTGGGAATCAGAGACTTTGGCCAAATTCAATGAGTTCTCAAATTAAGGGGCCTCTAAGAAGTGGGATTAGGGGCAGGGACAAGGAAGGAAGGGAGCACTCACTTCCTCATCTTGCCCCTGTAAGGGTTCTCAGCCCACGGAGACTCTAGCATATAAGCAGAACCAGTCCAGCCCAGGCTGGGCTGTGTGTCATGCGGGGAGCTCCCCATTGCTGGAGGCATGTAAGCAGAGAGGCCTAGGACCATCTGTCCAGCAAGTTTGTCCACTTTATGGAGCAGCTTTCTGTCCCAGCTCAACCACCGTGTGACCTTGGGCAAGTATCTGGACCTTTATTTTTGAATCTGTGAAGTGGGTATAATAACCCACTATCTCCCGAGACTGCTATGGGCATGGGAGGAACAAATCTTTTTTTTTTTAGAGAGGGAGAGAGGGAGGTTGGGCAGAGGGAGAGGGAGAGAGAGTCCCAAGCAGGCTCCATGCCCAGTGAGGAGCCCAGTGTGGGGCTCGATCTCACAACTTTGAGATCATGACCTGAGCCAAAATCAAGAGTCGGAAGCTTAACTGCTGAGTCACCCAGGCGCCCCTTTGTTGCCCTTTTTATTGAGGTGTAAGGTGTACATGCAGTAGAGCTCACAAATCTTTGTGTCCAGCACAGGGCATTTTCCCGTATAAATATACTCCGGTGACCACACTCAGGCCAACAAGAACATCTCCAAAAGATGGAGAGTGCCCCAGAAGCTCCCTCGTCCCCCACCTCCGATGGGTGCTCCCCCGACGTCACCGCTGCTCTGAGTTCCTTCACTGTAGGGTTAGCTTTGCCTGATTTTTCACTTTATAGAATTGGATTCACACACTCTTTGCTCTTGGGTGTTCTGCTTCTGTTACCCAGCGTTATGCTGGTGAGCTTCGTCCCAGCTGTTGTATGTGTCAGTGGTTTGCTCTTTGTCCCATTGCTGGGGAGCCTTCCATCGAACGGATGTGCCACTGGCTTTCTCAGCCTCAGCACTGCTGACACGTGGGGCTGCATAATTCTTCGTGGTGGGGCTGTTCTGTGCATTGCAGGATGTTTAGCAGGGTCCCTGGTCTCTACCCATTAGATGCCAGTGCCCTGCCCCCCCGAGGCAATCAAAAACGTCTCTAGACATGGCCACATGTCCCCTGGGGGTCAGAATCATCCCTAGTTGAAATCTGCTGCCCGACTCATTCTCCCGATGATGCACACTTGGGTTGTTCCCAGGTTGGGGCCGTTATGAATAAGAGAGCTATGAGCCTTTCCAATCAAACAGCTCGTACTATCTCAGTTAAACCCTACAGCAAGCACGTGCGGGAGGGAGCCCAGACGCCGCAGAGTGCACCCAGGAGTGGCCCGGCTGGGCTTGTTTCGCTTTAATAGATGCCAAGCAGCTCTCCAGAGTGGCTTTTGCTCGTAAAGACAAGTCAAATGAATCAATTAATGAATTAGTGAATGGATATATTCTTTGAAGCCCAAGGGTCTAGAGCGTAGTTGACATTTGAAATGGTAGCCACACATCACAGCCGGGTCCTAGGACAAGGACGTGCTCTAGGGACCTCCAGGGCAGGAGTAAGCCTGGTTCATCTCAGAGCCCTGATGCACAGCCCAGGTATGCAGCAGTTGCTCCGTGGATGCCTGTTGGTCTGGCCATGTAGAAGCCGTCCTAAGAACTGGGATCTGGAATCTCAGACCTCAGCCTTTGAAGACTGGAGGCCTGAGCTCCTAACCTGGGACTAACTGAGGACCAGTAAGGGAAGGACCCCCACGTTGGGGCTGGCTCTCCTTCCCTGCCTCTCTGGTCCAGGAGGATGCAGCTTCCAGCCCTTTCTTCCACTTGATTTATTTAGACAACTGAGGTGCACCCTGGGAAATGGATCAGATTTCAGATTTGACAAAAATAAAAACAAATTTGGCTGCCTCAGCCAAACCCAGCACTCCTGCCCCCACCCCCCTCCCAGAGCCCTCCGAATTACAGAAACTGACTGTCATCTGGGCCTACAGGATGGAGGGTGGTGGTCACCATGGTAACCATGCTGGCCTTGGGCTCTGGCTCCTAGAGAGGAGGCTGCCCTGAGGGGCCTGCTGGGGCGTCAGGCACTGTCCCTCCATCCGGTCACTCTTCTCTCTGGGAAGTGGCAGGTTTGAGGAGGCCCTCGGCCTGGTTGGCTTCCCAGGTGACCCTGTCCCTCCAGTTTTCAAGACAGCAGCTGGGACGTGGGGTGGAGTAACGACTCTGGTCCAGCTGGACTTCTTACTGACTGGGGGCCTTGAGACCAGCACCCTCCCCTTGCTGACTTGCCCTCCCGTTAGCTCCTCCTCGTGGGATAGCCCCTCCTCCCAGCCACGCGGGCCACAGGGGTGGAATGTCATCCTTCCTGACTCCCAGGCCCCCTGTGACCCCGGCCCAATCTGGGAGGAGACAACGTGGGCGAGAAGGAAAAAGCAGATATTCCACTGAGCACATGCCAGTCGAGGGCCTCTTGTGTTCCAGGCTCTGTGCCTGGGGGTGGTGGGGCACGTGGCTGGGAACATGGGATTAGGAGTCAGCAGGGGGCAGATTCAAATCCTGCTGCCATCATGTAACAGCTGTGTGACCCTCGATGGATGTGGAGCCACAACTCCTTCTCAGCTTCCTTGTCTGCAAGATGCAGATAACAATAGTCCCTGCCGGTTTTAGGGGACTTGGCTGAAATTCTGGGGGCAACTCTGCGTTGCCTGGCCTGAACTGAGTGATTCTTTTTGAAAGGCTGTTAGTGAAGATTCGGCCCTCGGGAGGCGGACACGGGACGGAAAGGCTGTGATAGCATCTCTTCTTTATTCAAGGTCATTCTAGGTAGTCAGCAGGTAACGCGAGCAGGGGATTGCAGTCCTCTGCTGGTGAGGTGGTTTCCCCTTGCCCCCCCCCGCCCCCAAGCCAAAGAATGGGAGACCCTGGGTCCTATTACAGGAGAGGGTGACAAAGAGGGGCTTTCCCTGCTGTCCACCACGTGCCGAGCCCTGGCCCCAAGTCCCCGGCTACACAGGCTCTGTGTTTTGCGGCGTCTGGGCTCCCTCCCGCACGTGCTTGCTGTAGGGTTTAACAGAGATAGTACGAGCTGTTTGATTGGAAAGCTCCTTGGCAAACAGACATTCGGGAGCACTTGAGAAATGTTTGGCAGGGTTACCATCGTCACTGCTGCTAACCCGGGGCCTGGCACACAGCAGACGCTCAGTATATGCTCCTCGATGCGCTGCTGGGCTCTGAGGACCACGGGAGGCGCCACCAGCAGAGCAGGGGGAACGGGGTGGGGGCCGGCTCTAGGTGGGGCTGCACCTCGCGTGCTGGGGCGGGGGGTGGGGTGGTAGTGTGGTGGGGGGTGACTCTGCAGCCCCCGAGAACCCTTTGTTTCTTTCTCCCCCAGCCGGGTGGGTGTCTGGGAAGGTTTTCTCTGCCAAGGAAGCCCAGTTGGGTCGCCATTGATCTCTTCCCCCATCCCTGTTCCTCAGAGGTGCCCGTGGCTGCCGGTCTCGGGTCAAATCCGGGGGCTGTGCTGAGCTACATGCAGAGCCTGGACCTTTGGGGAGACACGGGGTTTGGGTGTCTGTCTGAAATCCGGCCATGGCTCAGGGACCCCCGTGGGCGGGGAGTCTGTGGTCTGAGGGCCCCTTCTGCTCCTGGCTCACGGTGTTGCAAGGAAGGCTCTCTGTCCCTCCGGTTCCCATCTGCGCAGCGGGGGATTGAATTAGTTGCTTCCTGAGGACCTTGGTGGGATTGTTCTGTGACGGAGGTCCCTCTGGCCAATGGAGCAGGCAAGGCGACGGGGTCCCCACTGCACAGTCTCAGGTGCCAGGCAGGTGGCTTTGAGCCTCGCTGTGAGAGGCAGTGGGACCCACTGAACACTGCGCTCGTGGAGCCAGCACTCGAGTCTTGGCCTGCCCTGTTACCTAGAAATCCTTACCGCCCTCTTGGGGCCTCCGTCCTCCCTCAAATGGTCCCAGAACCCCAGAGTTACGCCTGACTGTGCTTTCAGATTTCCTCACTGCTTATGACTAATGGTGGAAACATTAGGCACTGGGCCAGGCCATGGACTTCCACAGCCCGGAGACCTTGACTCCCTCTGACAATCTCCTTCGCCAGGCTTCGTGGTCTGGTTTGGTTTCAAGGAGGGCTGGGGCCTTTGATCCCCGAGCCAGTGGGGTGCATGTCAGGAACCATGGGCAACAATACCAGCTCTGGCCGGACTTCTGAGCCTCCCGGGCTCCTGGAAAGGGCCCAGGCTCTGCCATCTGGGATTTCCCCGAGTGCCTCGGGGCAGGGCTGAGACTGTCCACCTCTGAATGTCTGAAGCTGAGCAAGCTAGAGGTGAAAGCCACTCCATCTGCCTCCTCGAGGGACTCAGTGCAGGGAGTGACAACAGAAGCAGCATCACCCAGTGGCCCTGGGCACCACTGAGTCAGGTCATTTGGGCTGCTTACTGGCTGTGTGACCTTGGGCAAGTCACTCCAGCTCTCCAGTCCTGTTTCCCCATCTGCCCCCAGTGAGCTGTGATGAGAGCCAAGGCCATGTCCCTAGGGACTTGGCACACGTAGTCATGGTTACTGCCAAGTTCATTACTGTGGTACAAGCTAGACCATGTGGATAGGAAGCACTTCCAGAGAGGAGGCTGAGCCACCGCCTTGTGAATGGGGAAAGGTGCGTCAAGGGAAGTTTCAAGAAGGGACAAATGGACTGGGCTGTGAAGGATGGGTAGGAGTTTGCCTGGTAGAGACGGTAGAAGGAAGTGCATGCAAAAGGTATGCTTGGGGACAGCAAGAAGTTCATTGAATGCCAAGCCCAATGGGTGGGAGATAAGGCCAGAAGAATTCATTGAGTTCAGAGTGTAGGCAGCCTTGGGTGTCAGGCTAAAGAGGGTAGAGGAGCCATAGAAGATTTCTGAACAGGGGAAAGGCATAATCAGAGCTGCGCTTCAGGCAGATCAATCTGGCTGTGGCCAAATGGCTTGGGGGCAAGCAAAGCAGGCTCTGGTTCTGAATCTCAGCTCTGTCCTTTTCCAGCTGGTGACCTTGGGCAAATCAGGTTCCCCTTTGTGTCTCAGGCTCCTCATTTCTCAGTGGGACTTACAACAGCACTCAGAATTAACTGAGGTGATGCTTGCAAAGCACTCAGATAGTACTGGGCACACAGCACTTGCCTGGTGATTGTGTGGGGCAGATTGGAGGGGCAGAGACCGGAGCCGGAGGCTGGGGGGTGCTGTGTAGGGTCCAGGTGAGAGACACTGGGGATGGTCTGAGGCCTCAGGGAGGGAGGTGGAAGTCACAGGCAGAGACAGGCCATGTATCACGGAGGAGAACACTGGCCTTGAAGTCCAGCAGGCTTGGTATGAATCTCAGTTCTGGTACTTTCCAGCTGTGTGACCTAGGTGAGGCCCCTAGTTTCTCTGAGCCTCATTTTCCTCATCTGTACAATGGGCCTCCTGACCTCCATTACTCAGGGCCCTGGTGAGGAAGAAGTGTGGGGTTCTGGGCTCCTGGGAGAGACCTGCTAAGTGCACTTTGAACGTGAAGCTGGCAGGGAGGGCAGAGGGAGCAGAGGAGGCAGCTGGGAGGAGAGAAAGTGTGGCAGGCAAGGGGAAAAGCAAGGGGAGTGGGAGATGTTCACTGGTAATTAGAATGCTTGAACTTCAAAAAAGTTAATGACGAAGCTGCTGCTCAGAGCAGTGCTCAGGCTAGAAGGGGGCCCTGCAGGGACTACAGTTAATTACAGGCTGTGGCAGGAGAGTGGCGGTGGGGTGGGGGGTAGGAAGGAGCAGGGCTGGGCGAGGAGGGTCTGAAGGAGAGGTAGGAAGGAAAGCAGCATCCCAAGGTGAGCAAGGGCCCGGGGATGAGAGGGAGGCTGTTGCCAGGGTAACCAGGTCCGCCTTCCATCAGGCAAGAAGAGGTGTTCACCCCCAGTGGGTGGGGTCTGGGTAGTGTGGCTGTCCCAGCTTAGAGCAAGGGGCTGAGGTTCTCATTTGGAGACACGTAAGAATCACTGGATATCAGAATGGACAGGGCCCAAAGAGATTGACTTATTCATGCATCAGACATTTACTGAGCTCCTACTAGATGCCTGTCACTGTTAGAGGTATGAATGCAGAACCCCTGTCCCCTTGGAAAGGAGGTTCTAGCTGTGGATGAAGACAACAAGCATGCCAACAAGACAACTTTAGGACATAAAAGTGCCTCAGAATCCCTGACTAAAGCTGGTGGCTGCAGGAGACTTTCTGCCTGGCCGGGCCTCTGGAGGCTGAGTTCCATCCCTCTTGGTGCAGAGGCCAGGGGGGACCTAGACTCCGATATTCCAGAATCCGGTGATGAGTTCTAACCCCGGCAATGGAAGAGGAGGGAAGGACAGGGTTGTCCAGCCCATCCCAGCCACACTGCACAGGCCCTCTGCAGGCTCCAGCTGCAGGCTTGGGGCAGACATGGAGAAGGCATAGGTCAGGGGAGGGGAGAGGTAGGGGAGGGGAGAGGTAGTCAGAGAAGGGAGGCAATGACAGAGGGAGGTGGTCAGAGGTGGACAGGCAGGGATAGTCCAGAGATGGCCTGCCAGCTGGGCGTCTGTGGACTTCTCCCTTCCTGGCCCTGAAGCGAACACTCAGGCTGGGGCAAGGAAATGGGGGAGGGGTCCTCGAGGGCGGTGGCTTCATATGATTTGTGTTCTCTGGTGGGTCTGGCACCCGCGGCTATGTCCGTTGTGAGGTGCCTAGGCTGCACTTTGGTCTCCAAGGTCTTTGAAAACGTGGGCATAGACCTGCTCAGGGGAGGCATCTGGAGGGGAGTGGGGTGTATGCCTGTGTTTATGGTGGGTGGGGTATTATAATCCAGGGTGCATTCAGCCCTCCCTTGGCTACAGTCCTCCTGACTGTTTTGTCCTTGACTCGGTGTGTACATGGTTTGAATGTGTCAGCATGTTGGTGATCCTGCTGAACTGCGTGACACTTGGCATGTACCAGCCCTGCGACGACATGGACTGCCTGTCTGACCGCTGCAAGATCTTGCAGGTGAGGCGGCCAGCCCTGCCTGGCTTGTTGTGCCCTGCCCATGCGGCCCCGCCCCCACCAGTCCCCGCCCGCCCCGCCCACTAGCCCCGCCCCGCTTGCCATATCCCGCCCACTAGCCCTGCCCCGCCCTACCTTCCATACCCCGCCCATCCGCCCTGCCCCGCCCCGCCTGCCATACCCCGCCTTCCGTCCTACCCCGCCCCGCCTGCCGTACCCAGCCCACTAGCCCCGCCCCGCCTGCCACACCCCGCCCCGCCCGTCATACCCCGCCCACCCGCCCGGCTCTGCCAGCCGTACCCCGCCCACTAGCCCCGCCCTACCCTCCATACCCCCGCCCCGCCCACCCGCCCTACCCGCCATACCCCGCCTTGCCATACCCCGCCCCGTCTGCCATACCCCGCCCATTTGCCTTGCCTGGGGCGCTCCTGCCCACTACCTGGCCTGCCCTCGCTCAACTGGCTGTCCTCTTCATCACTCCCGACTGGTCTTACCCCTTGCCCTTCCTGATCCTTTCTCCCCTCCAGCCCCTGTATATTTTGAAGCCTCTGCCCTAGTCTAGGCCCCCGTGTTCCCCGATCTAGGTGCCTGCCCAAGTCTTCTCCTGCTCTCCCCAACCCCAGACTAACCATACTGCCCCATTGCCAAGAGAGTTCAAGTGACCCTGACACTCCTCTGCCCAAAGCCTGCTTAGCTCCCTGGTGCTCTTGGAATGAAGGCCAAGCTCCGTACTTGCTGTCAGTTCCTGTCAGGAGCCAGCCTCCTGTATCTCTCCTGTTTTCATCTCCCAGGTCCAGGTGGGGGCCTAACCTTGGGTACCTGCCATGACCCCATGCAGCACTTGTCTACCCGTAGTGCAGGATGTGAGGGTTATACTTATTTTACAGATGTGTATAAACATCCTCATCCTATGTCCTCTCCCTGGGAAAGCCAGATTCCTCCTGGGAGGAGTTGCCTTCTGCCTCCTGTGTTTCCACAGGACTCAGCAGTTCTGAGCAGCTCCTGAGCAGCCCAGGGTCTCAGAATCCCCTGGGGCACTTGTTAAAGATTCAGACCTGGCCCATCTCAAACTTGCAGAATCAGAATCTCTGGGGTGGTGGGTCTTGGGTCTGATAGCGTGACAAGCTCCTCAGCCAGCCTTAGGCCCCTTGGAGGAGTTAGAACCGATTAGCTTCAGTGGGTACCAGGCTGGCTTCCCAACCAGATGATGAGTTCATCAAGGACTTCCTTCTATGTCGGTGACACCCAGCCTCTGTCCCAGCACACAGGAAGTGGGCCTGTTTGTTGAACTGAATTGACCACAGCCCTCATTGATCCTGGAAAGAGGAATTCCACCCAGCCCTGTCCTCAGGAAATATCTGCTCAGGGACGCATTTGGGCCTTCTTTCTAAACAGAGGAAGGCAGCCCCGAAACCTGCCTGGAGAGGGGGGTCAGGTCTGTTTTATAGACCTGAATGTCAGTTCTGATTCTGCCGCTTACCTTCTGTGTGACCTGCGGCAAGTTGCTTGACTTCTCTGAGTCTGTTTCCGCCCCTGAAATGGGGCTATCCGTGGGGTGGCTGTGAGAATTAGGGAAGAGAATGCAGGTCAGATATCCAGCCCAGGGCTTGGCCATTGTTATTAGGGAGAGCCCTTTGCCCTGCCCCCATCTGGGGCCCTTATTAGTAGGCCTGACTTTCGGGAACAAAAGAGTGGGCTGTATGACCTTGGGCACCTTCATTCCCCTCTCTGGGCCTCTGTCTCCTCATTTGTGAAATGACTCATTGGACCAGGATCTCTGAGATTCTCTTCCTGCCCAAGAGGAGATGTTTCCAGGCCTTTTCCAGGCCCCTCATGTCCAGGCCTTTGTCCCCACCCGAAACTGTGGCTGCAACCCTACGGTCCTGCTCCAGAACCTCATACCGTCCCTTGCCTTGCTTCTTGCCTTCCTCCTACCCCTGCAGGTCTTTGATGACTTCATCTTCGTCTTCTTCGCCATGGAGATGGTGCTCAAGATGGTGGCCCTGGGCATTTTTGGCAAGAAGTGCTACCTTGGGGACACATGGAACCGACTGGATTTCTTCATCGTCATGGCAGGGTAGGTAGTGTACGTCCCGCAGGCCTTAGCCTCTGGGGCACACCGGGCATAATTTAAATAATCAGTGAGGCTTCTTGGTGAGAATGATGAGGCTGCATTGGGTAGGGCCTTCCTGGACCCCTGGGGTGGGAGGAATGATGGCCCTTTGCTGAATGGCCTGGACAGACAGACCTTCCTCCCCTCTCTGGTAAGACATGTGTCCTCCTGCACTGTCAGCTGATACTGGGTCTGTTTCACACTAACTGTAGGACCTTGAGAAAGCGACTTAATCTAAGCCTCAGTTTCCTCACCTGTAAAATGGGGATAAGTATGATTCTATCAAAATGAGCACCCAATCAATGTTAGCTATTGTCTTACTACCCTAAATCGCTCAGCAAGTCAGAGATAGAGCACAGACTCAGGCACTGTGTGACTCCAAACTGTGGTTATTTCTGTCAAGACACAAGCTACAGTCAGAAAAAAGCCAGGTTACAAGTTAGCCCATTTGGAGCATCTTGGACCCTGCTTTGTGCCTTGTTCCTGCTTTCCTGGGTCACACCGGGCTCATGCATTCATCTAACAGCCAGGGGTTGAATGGGCTCCTCCTAAGCATCAGCACTGTCCTAGGTATGGGGTATGAAGGACAGCAAACGCAGAATAGGCCTTTTCCTTCCCAACTACTGTGTGGGGAGAGGCCTCCAACAGCCATGGAGGTGAATGTACCACACACACAGCAACAAGGCTCTGGGAAAAGTGTTGTGGTTTTCTGAGAGCATCTCTGAGCTGGCGTGGCGCCGGCGTGAGGACTTTCCTGAGGAGGTGACATACAGGAGCTGAAGGACAAGCAGGGGTTAACCGTGCCCAGTAATGGGTCAACAGAGCAGAATTGAGAAGGGGGAGAGACCGAGGGGGAGAGGGAAATGCTGGAGGCCTGTGGGTGTGCATGTGAGTGTGCACGTTTCAGCGTCTGTGACAGTGTGAGGATTCATGTATGTGTGTGTGTCAGTGGGCGTGCGTGCGAGATGCCACTGGGAAGGGGCGAGGAGGGAGGACAGGCGCGCGGCCGAGATGGGCGGTCAGCACCACCAAGTATATGCTGAACTCCACAAGGATGCTCTGAGATGAAGTGATTCGTCCCCTAGCGTTTTATTTTTTTATTTTATTTTATTTTATTTTATTATTTTTAAAGATTTTATTTAATAGACAGAGAGAGTGAGAGAGCACAAGCAGGGGGAAGCAGTAGGAGAGGGAGAAGCAGGCTTCCTGCAGAGCAGTGAGCCCGATGCAGGGCTCGATCCCAGGACCCTGGGATCATGACCTGAGCCAAAGGCAGACGCTTAACCGACTGAGCCACCCAGGCGCCCCCGTCCCCTAGCGTTTAAAAAAAAAATGTTACAACTCTGCTAAACACCCTTCCCTAAGAACAGAGTTCAACTTCACAGCCACCCTGACAATTACGAGGACCTCGCTGGAAGCTGTGCTGGGTTTGTATGGTTTCTTGTGAACTGTGCCACTCCCTTTTGTCAAGTCCTTCATTCTCCTCGTTTTGCTTTGGCTGGAGGCCATCCTTAAGTCGTTTTTTGTTGTTGTTGTCGTTGTTGTTGTTTTAAAGACAAGGTGTTTGGATAGTGTCATCCTTCAGTCTTGCCTGTCCAAACCTACGTTCCTTTGATCTTCTTGTGCGAAGGACAGTTTTTGTCTGCACCACTCTGGAGTCATAATTTCTCTCCTCAGAGCCCTGCATGTGGTCCTATTCAAATCCACAAGCTCGAATTGCGGGTGAGTCCAGGACGGATCTAATTCTTCTTCCTGGCTTTTTCCCTGCCAGAAGCTTGTAGGGTTTTCCCCTTACCTTCAGAATTCAGACAGTTCACTAGGGCAAGTCTAGGGGTAGGATTGCTTCCTGTGGGGCCTTTGAGAACTGGTATTTTCCTTCTAGTCAGGAAAAAATTTCTTTTATTGCTTTTGGTTCTTGCCCATTCTTCTCTGCTGCCTGCTGGCAGTCCCACAAAGTGGATATTTCCCTCCTGTATCTATTCTCTGCATTTATCCTCTTTTCCCTCAAAGGTTTCATCTGTACTAGAGGAGAATTCCTCGACTTGTCTTCTGAATCACCAACGATGTCCTTTCCTCCAGTTACTGCCCCTCCTGGAATCGTTCGTCTCCCCTGCATCTTACTAATTCCCAAGATGGTTTCTTGTTCCTGGGTTTCTTGGACCTGTTCTTGTTTTATGGATGCAATATTCATTTGACTCTCATCTTATGGATACTAAGTAGGCTTCTTAATAGTCCTTTCCTGACCTTGAAGTCAAAGTATAATTTCCAAAGAGTTAAACAAAAAAGGTGACCCACACACAAATCTTAAAAGGCATGTGATTTATTCACCCCATTAATGAGGAACAGCAGGATGGTAATCAGCAGAAATAGGAAAACAGGTATTAGAGAGAGAACGTGGGGATGAGAGAGTTAGGTTGGAATTAAACCTGGTTAACGACCTACAGGGTCATAAAACCATAACTTTGGGGGTTATCTTTTCTGTTGCATATAAATCACTTACAAAACTGCAGGTCAACTTGATTTCACAGCAGCCAGACCTTTAATTAACAGTAAATAGTGAATGAAACAAAGATATATTCCCCGGGTCGATTAAGTAATGCTCCAAAATCACATTGTGAGAAATACTGCCCTCCCTGTGCCTTATGTCCAAGTTTTAGGATAATTTTTCTTGACTCCTGTTTCGGGGAAGGCATTTGCTTTGCTGGTTCCATTCAGTGCCTCCTATGAGCATCCCCACCTTGCCCTTTGGACTTGAAGAGTCTCTGTTGCTTACTGATTCCCCCTTCTGCTCAGATTTAGAAATTAAGACAATGAAGACCCAAGCTGAGCAGAGTGAGGATTGGTGAGGTCTCTGGTATCTTGTCTCCGTCCTTGGGTGGGGTCTGTAGACCAGCATACCCCTGGTGGGGTGGGGGGCAGCGGGGTGAGCGAGGGCTGCACGCATGCACAGTCACATGGGGCCCCCATGCCTGGTTTCATGCTCTGTTATCACTGTTTGGAAATTCTTTTTTTTTTTTTTTAAAGATTTTTATTTATTTACTTGACAGAGAGAGAGACAGCGAGAGCAGGAACACAAGCAGGGGGAGTGGGAGAGGGAGAAGCAGGCTTCCCGCCGAGCAGGGAGCCCGATGTGGGACTCGATCCCAGGACCTGGGATCATGACCTGAGCCGAAGGCAGACGCTTAACGACTGAGCCACCCAGGCGCCACTGTTTGGAAATTCTTAATAAGTTTTGAAGGAGGGCCATGCATTTACATTTAGCACTGGTCCCACACATTAAGTAGCTGGTCCTGGTTGGGGGCAGGTTCAATGGAAAATTTTGTTAGAGTCATGAACACACCGGGGTGACCCAGACCTGTCTTCTTCTCAAGGTCCTCCTTGTCCTTTGTGCCTAGGGATGGTGTGGGTGCAGAGGGCCAGATGAGAAGCCACAACCCGCAGCTCCAGAGCCCAGCCCCCCAGTCCCAGCCCGGCTTGGTGCTATAAACATTATGCTTCCCCAAGTAACGGGCCTGACATCCCAAGGATGTTTTCTTCCTTCCTGCTCCTCCCCTTCCCCAAATTACTGGCTCCTTTTTCAAGCTGTGGAAGAGACAATCTCCATGATGGAAGGTTCCTTCGAGGTCAGAGCCTTCCTCTTCACATCCAGTCAGCCCCTGCTCACAGGCTGTTGCTGTGGGGAACTCACCTGGCAGCCAATCCCAAATGGGGACAGCCCGATGTGCTAGAAAAGTCTTTCTTTCACTGAACCGAATTTGTCTTCCCGTAGCTCCTATCTGATGGGAACATTCATTCACTTATTTGTTTACAAAATCAGTGTTTTTGAGCACCAGCTACACACCAAGCCTTGTGCTAGACAGGGGTGGGGGGGCCCTGGGTTGAACAAGACAGACGCCATTGTGATCTCATGGTTTAGAAAACAGATATAAAACAGAGAATACGATGCTAAGTAAATTCTAAATTGAGATCGATGCTGTTGTAAGGAAGTGTAGAGGACCATGCGGTTGTGGAACAGGGACCTGATTGACACAAGCCGGGTGGAGTATGCTCCCTAAAGAAGAGAGGCCCTGCACGGTGAGTAAGAGCTGAACAGGCGGAGGATGGGGGTAGGGGGTCTGGGGTAGAGGGGACAGAATGCAGAGGGCCTCAGGTGCTGTTTGGGGAAGGGCTTGAGGGGGATGTTGGACCCTGGGGATCCTGGAGGAGGGGGTCGGGTGCTGAAAGATGAGGCCAGAGAGGGAGGCAGGGGCCTGATTGCACAGGGGGCCCAGAGCCTGCAGGCGGGGGCATCTCTGACAGACTCATGACAGTCCTTCAGAATTTGGAAGGACCCTGAGATCATGACCTGAGCCAAAGGCAGATGCTTAAGCGACTGAGCTACCCAGGCGCCCTCCCTTTCTTTACATGAAATGTCCTCAACACCTGCCACCATTTGTCAAAGGATAGGTGAGGCGGCCTCACCTGCTGGGCGAGACTCCATGGTGCCTGGCTGGGGGTAGGTCCCCAGCCTCCCAGTGATGGCTCATGGGGCAGAGAGAATGGGTTGTCCTTGTCCCAGTGCCACGTGGTGACCTGTTGAGTGGCTGTGCTCCCTGCCACCCCCTGGTTGTGTTCACTTTCTAAGCCAGGTCTCTCCCATCCTGGAACTAAACACAGCTGACCTTTACTTAACCCAAGTACCAAACTTTGCGTTTTTTGCTATTAATTTTATCTTACAGTGATCTCTTGGAGTCCTGATTCAGTCACTCATTACATTTACTTCCTGTGCTTGATCAGCTCAGGATAGTGAGTCCTGTGGCACCTCACTGGAGACTCTTTCAGTGTGTGACAAACCTCCAGTAAGCATTGGGTTATAGTTGAACCCACGTCCCTGTCTCATTTAAACCACTTTTCTGCTTTTGTCCATTAAGAGGTCATGAAATATTCAATGGCATTATTGTTGAACTTGAGATATTCTTTATTTCTTTTTTTTTTTTTTAAAGGTTTTCTTATTTTTTTTTTTAGAGATTTTATTTATTTATTTGACAGAGACAGAGACAGTGAGAGCAGGAACACAAGCAGGGGGAGTGGGAGAGGGAGAAGCAGGCTTCCTGCTGAGCCGGAAGCCCGATGCGGGACTCGATCCCAGGACCCTGGGATCATGACCTAAGCCGAAGGCAGTCGCTTAACCAACTGAGCCACCCAGGCGCCCGAGATATTCTTTATTTCTGTATCTCCCTCGGTGCATTGTGCTGGTAATTCTACCTCCTCCCCTAACCAAGAACATGAATGGCCATTGCCATCTGTGGGGAGGGGCCTGGGCACTTCTGTTAAAAGCTTTCCCAGAAATTCCAATGATGATTCTCTTAGGTGAACCAGGGCTGGAGGACTGGCCTGCAGGGACCTCTCCAGAATGAGGCTGAACCTTGCCAAGGGTGTGGACCCCTGCCTTGGATGAGAGCGGAGAACAGGAGCTGCTTTGAGTCGGAAAGCCCTTGAAAGCTTCCAACTGTGATGGCATCCCAGAGAGGGCCTTGATGTAGGAAAGTGGAGCAGCTAAGGGATGAGCATGAGCAGACCAGGAACAGGCATCCAACCTCTCCACTCCTCAAACACATGCAGAGCCTTGCACCCCTTCTCAGTGCTCCTCAAAGTTCAAGGAGCAACAGGATCTCTGGGGTACATGTTACAGTGCAGATTCCTGGGCCTCGCCCCAAGGATCCAGACCCAGGGAGTGTGGAGGGCCTAGGAATTTGCATTTCAGCCAAATGCCCGGGTGGCCCCAATGCAGGTGCTCTCGTTCATTTGGCCCCCAAGATGCCCTTGACTGGGAGCGCTTCAAGTGGAGATGAGCATTCCTAGTTCTGAGAACCCCAGGAAGGGGAAGAAGCATGAGGAAGGCCCCCTCTCTGATCGGGGGCCAGGATCTGAGTTAATTCTCATGACAGGTAGATGTACTTTGTGAACAGAACCGTGAGGACTCCCCCTAAGAATTTCTATCATCATTAAAAATATTAACACAAATAGCAGTAATGTCAGTAACTCAGCCCCTTAGCCAGGGAGCGAGAAGGAGGGGCTGGTCAGTGTCCATCACACCCTGGGATCTCTTCTCCTGAGTGAGTGAGTGCACACAGGGAACAGCTTGCCCACCCTGACTTTTATAGGCTCTTAGGAAACGAAATGTCAATTGTTCCTCAACCCTGGGCTAGAGCTTTCTAAAAAGAGCAGGCAGGCATGTCCCCTCTGCAGTTGCTTGCTGAGAGTTCCTTTTGTCTGAAGTGCCCGTCCGTGGTTCTTTAGAAAGCAGAGGGAATTGAATCTTCCTGGGCTCCATCCAGGGGTGTGATAAAAAGTAAGAGTATCTACTGTTTGCCAAATACTCACTGTGGGCCCAAGCTGTGCATTGTCTGGTTTAATCTTCAGACTGGCTCTGTGAGGGATGGACTGTGGTCAGTGCCATTTCACAGATGTGGTCCCGTAACCGGGAGAGACCCGCCCACAGTCACGAGCTGGTAAGGGAAAGGGCCAGGAGGTGAACCCAGGGAGCTAGGCTCCAGAGGCGGGATTGAGTCCTGGTTCTGTGTAACTTGCTGGGATGCACTTGGCTGCAAGTAATGGAAAACTCAACCAGTGGTGGCTCGAGCAAATCCTGGGGTGTTTTTCCAACATAACATGAAGTTCTGAAGTCGGTGGGTGCTGATGATGGCTCTGTGTCCTGGGGGCTAATGTCCGTGATTTTCCAGGCCTTTCTTTCATGGTCACAAGGTAGCTGCTGAAGCTGTGGGCTTCGTGTTTGCATTGAAGGAAGGAAGGATGAAAGGAAACCAGGCTATGCCAGCTGCGAGTGTCTACTTAGATCAGGAAGACATTTTCTTTCCTAGATCCTTCCCCTGTGCTAGCACATTTGGCCAGAGCTGGGTCTTGTGGCCATCTTTAGCTGCAGGGATAGCTAGGAAAATAGAAAACATCATTGAATTTGGCTCAGTCAACCAAGAATTGTTCCCTGGGGCCAGGCAGGATTGGAAGAAGAGAGAGTGCACATTACGTGGGCAACTCTCAGAATGTGCCACATTCCTCTCCTACGGCCTGAGTTTCTCTGCTCTTGGCCAAAGCTGTGGCCCTACCATGTTACCAAGCCTAGTTGGAGCCTCCGGAGCTCTGCCTGGGCTGACGGGGCAGGGTGTGTGATCTATTGAGAAGTTTAAAGTCAAATCCAACCCATGCAGGCTGTGCAGAGGCTTGTCCCGCTCACAGACCGGGCTGTGGTTATGGGTGTCAGAGTGTCATCATTGTGGCTGTTTCCAGAAGCCTTTAGAGCTGGCCTCCCTCCGGCATGACTCTGTGTGCATCATCTGTGAATCAGGGAAGCACTCCTATGTCAGCAAGACCAGGGCACCCTCCTGGTCTTCATGTCTTTCCATCCTGATTTATCCTGGGCTCTATAGATAGGTCTGTCTACTCCAAGCACTGGGTGCTCTGAGGGCAGGGCTGAGGCTGACTCATCATCCCAGAGTCTCCAGACCTTGGCTCTGGGCCAGCATGGAGGGGGAGTCTCCATGACTTGTTTGTTTGGAATCTGTTGTGCCCAGGCACTGTGGAGCTGTGGGAGGGGGTATCTGGAGCCGTTTTCTTTCTTTCTTTTCTTCCTTCCTTCCTTTCTCTTTCCTTTTCTTTCTTTCTTCTTTCTCTCTCTCTCCCTCCCTCCCTCCCTTCTTTCCTTCCTTCCTTCTTAAAGATTTTTTATTTATTCATTTGAGAGAGAGAACACCAGAGCAAGAGCATGAGCAGGGGGAGGGTCAGAGGGAGAGGGAGAAACAGACTTCCTGCTGAGTAGGGAGCCCAACGTGGGGCTCAATTTCAGGACCCCGGATCATGATCTGAGCCAAAGGGAGACGCTTAACCGACTGAGCCACCCAAGTGTGGGGCCACTGTCTTTAAGCTGAACTGGCATTGGGTGGGTGTGGACCTGGTTAGATTACAATGGGAACCTTGGGGTGGATGGTTTTCTCATTTGCTGTGGATTAGAGTGGATGAGAGGGATGATAACCGCTTAGGTTTGTTTCCATGGATACAGGATGCTACATGCTATGAGGGGTGAGGGGTAAATCACCAGATTCTCAGGCCACAGGCTGACAAGCCGGACACCAGTCAATCATGAATTAGGAAGGCCTCTCTCGGTTACACAGGACAGGAACCTGACCATCCTAGTTTAAGTTTATCGTTTCCTTTCCTGAAAGCTGCAGGGTCTCTGGCTTCAGGGCCCATTTGATCCAGAATCCTGGAAGAGATCACTAGACACTGTGCCCTTCCATCCTACAGCTCTGCTCGTTACTCTGCTGACATACATCCCGGCAGCTTTCCTCCCAGGGTGCGGGTGGCGGAGGGCAGCCCTGGGCTCAGAGCCCACTCTCTTGGATTCACTGAAAGGGGACCTTCCTTTTCACGTCACTCCAAGGAGTGTGGAACGTAGCTTCCTTGACTTGGATTGGCTGGCGTGGGTCATGTGCTCATTCCTGAACCAATCACTGCGGCTGGGATGAGGCTGTGCTCTGATTGGCCAGAGCTGGGTCAGGTCCCATCCCCTGAACAGGGTGCGAGTCCAGCCCCACCCACGCCACGTGGCCTGAGAGTGGGGAGGGTAGACTTTGCAAAATGTCTCTTTCCCTAAGAGCGGGGAAGGAAGGGAGCTCTGGGTAGGCAGAAATCAGCAGAAATAAGCTGGTTTAGCAGAAGTAGTGTTTACTGACTGCAATGCGCTCTCTTACGTCCTCACAATCCCAGAACTTGGGGGAGGGGGTGGTTAACACCATGTCACAGATGTGGAAACGGAGGTTCAGAGACATTAGCAGCCTGCCCCAGGTCATACAGCTTGTATGGGCCAGATCCGGGATGTGCTCAGATACGGCTGGCTCCAGAGCCCATGCTGACTCATAGCATGAGGGGTTTTACCTTTTCAGAGGCCAAAATATTCCAGTCCATCTGCCCCTGAGGACGTGGGCAACTTCATCAGCCCTCAGAGGGCTGCCAGGTGGGTCCTCTGAGAGGGACCTTTACCCCCAACGTCTGGTAGAGCCCAAAGTGTCTGTGTCTGGTTCCCAGCAGCTGTGTCCACTGATCCTGCCCAGACTATGCTGGTTGTAACCGTGCTAAATTTCATGAAGCAGACATCATGAGGCATGTTTGGGACCTATACTTAAAAATGATGTATTATTGTTTATCTGAAATTCCGACTTAACTGGGAATCCTGTATTTGTGTGGCAACTCTACCCAGAGATGAGGTCACTGGAGTATTGTCACCTGAGTGACTAGAGTGTCTAGAGAAGACGTGGGATCTCCTGCTCCCGCGGTCCCCAGGGCTAACCTGGATCCCACCTGCCTGGGGTCTGTGTATGCAGCCTTTCCTTTGACTTTGTGGCCCCAAATCTTTCCTTGACTCTGAACTTGGCCTGAGTTGGTTTCAGAGCATCTGTTTCTTTAACAGTCAAATGGGCTTAAGAACCTCTGTTTTCTGGTTTCATAGGAATAGTGTGAGGATGTAAATCAGAAAGTGCTGGCCAAGGTCCAAGGGTTAATGTGATTGTTCTCTAATTCTCTCTTTCCATTATTTCTTCCCTCCCGCCTTTCTTCCCTCCACTGAACACCTACTATGTGCTAAGTGCAGGGTAGGGGTGTAGGCTGGTGGTCTAGTTATCCACTAGAGCAAGCCTGAATCATCACAGAGCTGCCTCCTGACAGATGATCTGCCATTTCCAGCATCTCAGCTTCCTTTCCATTAGCTACATCTTAAATTACATTTTAAGAAAGCCCCTGTGGGCCCCTTGCAAAGATTGAGGAAACACCCTATTTTTATCAGCAACACACAGAAATCATCTCCTGGGAGGGGTATTTCCTGGAAAGATGTTAAATCTCAGTCACTTCATGTTGCTTCTAGTCAGCTCCAAGCTTTTTTTTTTTTCTGATCTTGTCCCTCAAGTTCTGTGTTTGACAAGCTGGCGTGGAGAGCCCGCCTCTAAGCCAGGCCCTGGGCTGGGACACTGGGGACCCAGTTGGGACTCTGAGCCCGCCCCTGCCCTGAGGAACCGGGACACGACAGAGCACACGTCAGAGCCAGAGGTGCCCTCCTAGAGGACAGTGGGACAAAAGGCAGGCAAGCTCAAGCTCAGTTCAGGGGTGGGATCTGGAAAGCATAGGTAGGACTGGCAGATGCAAAGGCAGGTAGCTTGGAAAAAGCCCGGTGCACTGTGGGAGCATGGGAGGCGCCCCTGGAAGGCAGGGCACGTGGCAGACAGTGCTGGGGTCACGTCAGAGCTTCTGGAGGCCCTTCCTGCCTGGACTTTTCTCAGGCAGGAGGTGGGATTCAGGGAGGGGTTTAAGCAGGCATGTGTGATTCGTGGGCAGGTGTGAGCTGAGGCGGGGAATGAGGCTGTGACAGAAGAAGGAACTGCTGGTGCTTCTTTGGCTCCTCCTTGGGCCAGGCCCTGGTCTTTTTTTTTTTAAGATTTATTAATTTATTAGAAAGAGAGCGCACGTGAGAGAGAATGAGAGTGTGTGCAAGGGGGGGAGGGGCAGAGAGAGAGGCAGAGAAACTCGAGCAGACTCCCCGCTGAGCTCAAGCCTGACACGGGGCTTGATCTTATGACGCTCAACTGACTGAACCACGCAGGCACCCCGGGGCCAGACCCTGTTCTAAGCACTGAATCCGTATAGGGGCACATTTCAGTCTCCCCACACCCCTGGGAGGTCAGTGACTTGCCAAGGGTCACATAGCAGAGCTGGGGTTGGGATCCAGGCTCCATGCTCTAACCACTGGGTAAAACTGCCCCTGAGGGTGCTGACCCTATTCCGTGTACTGCTGTGTGTGGTGGGCTTCCTGGCCACCTGACCAGCTGAGGGGGGGGCTGCTTGGGGGCCAGAAAGGCGGCTGGCCTGATGCCTGATGGGAGGGGGCGGGCTGGGCAGAGCTCCTGGATCTCATGCTCCCGGGCTGTGTGATCTGGGCTCTTTCTGAGCCTCAGCTTCCAAATCTGGCAGTGGCCATAATCCCACCAGGGGGAAGGTCAGGAAACCCTTCTGAATCAGCCAGGACTCTGAGTTGTCAATGAGAGAAACCAAAGGCAAATGGGGTCCAGGCCCCAAAGGGAATGTATTGGCTCACAGAACTGGAAAAAGCAGAGGGCAGATCTGGGATTCGGATAGAGGGAGTGCTCAAACCATATGGTCAGGATCCTGCCTTTCTCCAGCTCTGGACTCAGCCTTTTTTTGAGTTGGCAGAATTCTTAGGCCACCACGGAGGCAAGATGGCCATTAGCGCCTTAGGGTTTCCAGGCAGTAGCTTAGCCAAGGAGAGCCCTCTTCCCTGTTGTCCCAGCTCAACGGCCGGGCTGTCCCTCATGGCCCACCTTGGGGTCCCATGCCCACCCTGAACTAGTCACTGTGGCTGGGGGATGGTGTCCGCTGGTTGACCGGGCCTGGGTCTCTGGGCCTCTCCTGGGAGCCAGGGGATCTGGGGGTGGGGGAGGGAGACTCCTCAGCAGGAATAGGTAGGGTTGTGCCCTGAAGAGCAGATGTCTTCTCTCCCAGCCCACTCTGGAATGACCCCACCTGAGTCCCTCTCCTCAAGGACAGCCCCGGAACTGGGTTCAGCTACTCTCTTCCTGGGGTGATGTCAGGACAGAAGTGTTCCCTTTAAAGCAAAATTACTTACCTAATTAGGCGCTTGGGAGCTGGCAGGAGGTAGTGGGGGTTTTGTTGATTTTTTTTTAGACTTTTAGCACTGAAAGCTGTGTGATAAAGTAACTGTGTAATTAGGAATTAATTTCTCACTCCCATAAGTGATGTCTTACTTGGGGCCCGAGGGAAGTCAGCCCAGTGGTTATTCACCCATAGAGTGACCCCCTCTTTACCTTCTCTTTTTTGGAGGGGGTCTCCCACAGCTGTCACCTAGAGTAGGAGGAGGAGGAAGGAGGTAGCTTCTTTTGTCACCCGTGTTATTCATGCTAAGTAGATCCCTGAGTGCCTACTGTTTGCTGTGTGGGCCTGGTGTGGGAGTATGTCACAGAAGGAGGGGGGTGCATGGCCAGGCTCGCCCCACTCTGGTCCCATTCTGAGGCCCACTCCACACAGTCTTTCAGGGGCTACTGGTTGTGCCCCCATTGTCCACAGCAGTGATCCTCTCATGAACAGCCCCTCATTGGCTTTTCTCTGTTTCCTCCCCTCCCTTGCCACACTCCTTGGGATCACCGCCAGAGCTCTTGGCTCAGGGTCTGCTTTGGGGGAACCCATGCTAGACAGGATGAATGAACAGAGTGTGGAATAAGCCAGAGCAGAGAGGGGTCAATTCAGCCTGCGGTGTATGGAGGGGGTGAGCGGGGGCTTCATGGAGGAGATGGTCTTGAAGGAAGGCTGGGAGCAAGGGGGAAGGGGCACTGAGCACAGGAAAGGGGGTAAGAACAGGGTGTATTTGGGGAGCTTGACAGGCCTAGGGTGATGATGTCTCAGCTGTGTGGTGTAGGAACAGGAGTTGGGGAAAGGGAAGGCCAGACTGGAGGGCCTTGTAGGCCTTGGTCAGGGGCAGAGACTTTGTTTTGAGGACAATGAGGAGCCACTGAGGGTTTAAGTCAGTGAGTGATACAGCTAGATTTGAATTTTAGGAAGTTTTAGCTGACTGAGGAAGGGGTACAGGGTGGGGAGGAAGCAAGAGACAGGAGAACAGTCAGCAAGCTGCTGTGGTTGTCAGGAGAGAGGGACGGTGACCAGACTAGGGCAGGGGTCAGGGAGCTGTGAGCAGACTGTCCCAAGATGGTGCACAGAGTCACTGTTAGGACAGCGTGGTTCCCGGGGGATAGACTTAAACCCACAGTTCCACCCTCCTAGCTATGTGCTCTGCCCATCTCTCTCCATCCTTGTCCAATGTCCCCCTTTCTATCCTCTTCCCCTCAGAGAAGAATGAGAACTCCTGGATTCTTTTTTTTTTTTTTTTAAAGATTTTATTTATTTATTTGAGACAGAGAGAATGAGAGACAGAGAGCATGAGAGGGAGGAGGGTCAGAGGGAGAAGCAGACTCCCTGCCGAGCAGGGAGCCTGATGCGGGACTCGATCCCGGGACTCCAGGATCATGACCTGAGCCGAAGGCAGTCGCTTAACCAACTGAGCCACCCAGGCGCCCGAGAACTCCTGGATTCTTCACTGTGTACTTACTGTGTGTTCTTTGTCACTGAATGCATTTATATCCTATCTTATTCCTCCAGAATAAGGTGCAATATAACATCCCCAAGTAGAAATATAGAAGAGAGGGTTAGAACCTGGTAGGAATGTTTAGGCAAGTGGATTTCCTGGAAGGATCTTTCTTGCTGCTAATAACTCAGTAACTCATCACCTTTCCTCTTTTGACTGGACTGCCAGGAAGCTCAGAGCTGAGATTCCTAACACTAAATTCTCAAGAAATTTCTCTCTTTTTTAAATTTTTAAAAAAAAGATTTTATTTATTTATTAGAGAGAGAGAGATAGCGAGAGCAGGAACACAAGCAGTGGGAGTGGGAGAGGGAGAAGCAGGCTTCCTGCCGAGCAGGGAGTCCGATGTGGGGCTTGATTCCAGGGTCCTGGGATCATGACCTGAGCCGAAGGCAGACGCTTAACGACTGAGCCACCCAGGCGCCCTCCAAGAAATTTCTCATGGGAGCTTTTCAGTGGACACCCTGAGGACTGCAAGTGATGAGGTCTCAGGGGCATTTCTGCAGTAGACTGAAGAAGGTGTGTTCCCTCACCGAAGACCTGGAGGGTCGCGTTAGGGGGAAGGGAAGGAAGGGGCTGGGCCAATGCGTCTCTCTGGGCCTGCCAGGCAGTGGCTGCTTCAGTCCACCTCAGAGATGGGCATGCGTCTGATCAGCCTCCCATGAGCTGGTTGGGATCTGAGAGGTGCTCAGATCCTAAAGCTTCCTGACTCTGGCTAATCATAGGCCGTGGTGACATTCACGAACACCCTGTACCTCACTCAGAACCCAGGGGCCAGTCCCCTCCTTGTTTTAGAGAAACACAAAGGGAAAGCTTGAGCCTGAATAGGCTGGGCATCTGTAGATGTTTCCTATCCTTGGTCCCGGCCTGTCCCCGGGGCAGGGCCGGGACAGGGCGGCAGTGAGCAACCTGCCTTAATTAAGAACCAGTCATTCCAGTCTCCCACAGGTTCTACTTAGGGGGACATGGAGCCCCTGGAGCAGTGTGAGGCAGGGCCAGGGGACAGGCAGGGTTGGCCTGAAGGCACCCATAGTGGGGAGCCCTGGTCCAGGGGAGTGTGGGGAACAGTGCAGTGGGTTCCAGGTAATAGGGAGGCTCAAACGGGTTAACGCAGGTAAGGAATGAGAACTGCCTGGCAGGCAGTAGGCCCTCAAACACCATGTGCTTTTCTCTGTCTAGCCATCCTCTGTGAAGCATCTATTTATTTTTATTGCGAGATTTCGTGGGGATGGGAACAAATCCTGGGCCGTCACCTGCCAGAGCTCAGCAGGTGTGCCCTGGGGCTCCCGAAACAAAGGATCCCAGTGGGTTCAGTCGGGCGGAGTCTGGGAACCCCCACCCCAGCACCCCCAGCAAAGCACCCACGGAGCCCGGGGGGCCCAGCTGTGCCCAGGGCATGGTGCTGCCCCTGTGGGCAGCATGGAGGGAGCATGCAGGGAGCCAGGGCGGGAGAAAGAGGGTGGGTGGGGGAGGGGCAGGGGGCGGGGCTGGCTGGAGCTGGGGCGGCTCTCCTAGACCTGGGGTGTGAGTGTGTGTGTGTGTGTGTGTGAGCACCTGTTTGTGTGCCTGTGTGTGCCGCCCCCATAGTGCCTTCATCACACACATCTCCCTGGCTGCCTGGAGAGCTCTTTCTACAAAGTACGAAAATGACAGTTGGCTCGCCCACACACGGAATCCTCATACAGCTCCACTCCCTCGGTGCCCCTTCACACATCACCCCCTGTCCTCACCCACTGCCCCTGGGCTGGCCTCAGCCTGCAGCACCCTCTCTGCCAGGCTGCTGCCCCTAGTACCCGTCTCTCCTCTTCCTCCTCCTCCTCCTCCTCCTACCTCCTTTTCCTCCCCTCCCCCCTCTTCCTCCCCTCCCCCTCCCCCCTCCCGCTTCCTTTTCTCCCCCCTCCCTCTCCTTTCCCTCCCCCTCCTCCTCTTCTGCCTCCCCTCTTTGGCCCCCCAGGTCTCCATCTAAAGTTCTGTCACTTTTTTGGTCACGCCCCCTCTTCTGAATTTGGGCTCTGGTAGGAGTGTGTGTGGATGAGGGTGTCCAAGGAGTGAGTGTTTGTGTGCACCGACAGTTGCGTGCACGTGTGTGACTGCATGCGACAGAGAGCATGGGAGCCAGAGCCTGTGCCCCAGAAAGCTGGGGGCTGGATGGAGGCATCTCAGGCAAAGAAGCTTTGGCTCAATTATTCTTCCAGCAGCGGGAGGGGGCGGTGGCTTCATAACAGTTGGAAAAGTTTGCATGGTGTGTAGGAAAAGCCTTCATTTCCCCGCTGATGGGAGTAACAGGTGGAGCCCTGGGGTGGAGGATGGGGGGCGGGGAGGGGGAGGAAGGGTCTGGTGGTCTGGTGAGCGGGGCGGGGGCGGGGGGGCTGGGGGGCGGGGGTCAGGCCGAGGCTGTAGGCCTGGTGGGGGGGGGCGTCCTTCAGGGGGGAAAGCAGGGACAGGTAGTAACTGAGCAGGTAGGATCTGATGGAAGCCAGGACACCACAGAGGGGACCCCAGAGATCTGCCTCCAGTGGAGATCTGGGAAGACTTCCTGGAGGAGACAAACTGCCTCCAAGGTGTTTCAGGGCCGGTTGCATGTGGAGAGGGAGGGTGGACCTGTTTGATGAGGCCTCATCTCTGCCTTTGGGTCTCTCCCTGGCTCCAGTGGGTACTCCTGAGGGTTGGGGCCAGCTCTGAGTCATTCTTGGGTCTGTAGCACCCACACTGGCTTGGTTCATCGCAGACTCTGGTGTGGAAAAACTTCCAGGACTCTAGGGGCATCTGCCTGGATCCTTAAAGCATGAGTAAGGTTTCAGTGGACAGAGATGAGAAAGACAGCATCCCAGGCGGAAGGGACGGTGGGCGCAAACTCTTGGCATGGGGAGTGCAGTGAGCTCATGAGGCTGGAGCCTGGGTGCCTTGCAGGGAGCGTGCCCAGGAGAGCGTGGAAGCGAAATACAGTGTGCCTGTGACATCCCCGGAGATGGGGCCTGTGATACCTGGACTGCTGTGAGCCCGTGGTTGGGCTCAGAGGCCTGGAGAGCAGACAGGGAGGGGCAGGCGTGGTGTGGGCCTGGCTGGGTGACCTGGGCCATGCAGTGTCACCTCTCTCTGGTTCCTCTCCTCATCTGTAAACCTGGGCATCTAAGCTAGGCTTGCTGGGGGCCTGGGGGCTCGGGGAGATATAAGCACTGGGGGCTTGGCTCTGGGCCTCTGCTGGCAGCCAGGATTTGACACTGTAACTATGATTTTGCCCTCTGGTCACCACCTGGGGTCAGCCGGGGGTCTCCCCTGCCTTGGTTCTCCCCTGCGAGCTTTCCCTGCTTCAGAGGCTGCTGGGGAAGCAAGGGCAAGAGCCACCTGGCACAGTGCTGGGCACTCAGTGGGGACCCCAGGGCTCTGCTCCTCTGCTCCCTCTGCCTCCCCCGCCACTGCATCTATTGGAATCCCCAGGACGGTAGGAGCCAGATGCCACCAGGTCCACTTACAGAGGGGGCAACAGC
Source organism: Mirounga leonina (assembly GCF_011800145.1). Lineage (NCBI taxonomy): Eukaryota > Metazoa > Chordata > Mammalia > Carnivora > Phocidae > Mirounga > Mirounga leonina. The sequence continues at coordinate 5,823,740 of NW_023270739.1, read as the reverse complement.
CCAGACCACACAGCTGACTGGGCCATAGCCCGGATTCTGGTCCCGTTCCTTACCTCTCCCCTCCAGGCGGCCGTGGGCACGGATGGGTGTGCGTGGGTGGCTAGATGGCCGTGGCCTGGTCCGTGGCCCTGAGTGTGTCTCCTGCTCTGTCCCTTACTCTCCCCTCTTTCTCTGCAGGATGGTCGAGTACTCCCTGGACCTTCAGAACATCAACCTGTCGGCCATCCGCACCGTGCGTGTCCTGAGGCCCCTCAAAGCCATCAACCGTGTGCCCAGTGAGTTGGCTCCCCTCTGTTGCCCCCCCGCCCCCCTCCCCCAGCCATTCCTGCACTAGGACAAGACTGACCAGCACCTTCCAGTGCCTGTACTGGGCATGGGGATCCTTCGGTGACCAGACAGATGTGGGTCTTGTTCCCATCAGGCTCATGGGCCCGTATTTGGGCCTGGAGATCCTGGAGGGAGGTCCTGGTACCTCTGAGTCCGTAAGAACTTGATGGCAGCGTTCGGGGGAGTCTGGCTTTTCAGCAACAAGGCTCCTTGTGGGGGGTGGCTGTCGAGGGGGACACGTGTGTGAAAAGAAGCTGCTTAGTTTGAGGGAGAGCATCATGCCGCCTTTCACTGGGGAGGGGATCCCCAGATTCCTCACTTGCGCTGACTTAGGACTCAGGCTCCATCACCCGACCACGGGCCTCCCCGCTCCACATCAGGACCCACCCATCCGTCTGTCTGTCCACCCGCCCAGTGTTGAAAAGTTATGTTATAACAACAAGCCCTGACGTCTGCCCAGATTCATAGTTTTCAGAGCTTTTCCATCTCCATGATTTCTCGTGAGCCTTATAATCCCTCTGCGAGGGAGGTGGGCTGTTCTCACGGAAAACCTTTTCTGAGGTGAAAAGACCAAAAAGACCGAGACTTGGAGATGCGAATTAACTTGCTCAAGAGGCCTCCTGACTTCCCGAGCACTGTTCTTTCTACTACCCTGAGTTAGGAATAGGATGGGGGACAGGGAAGGAGAGGAGGAGGGAGCTCTCGGCCTGCATGGGGTTTCAGCCCTGTCAGGGAAGGACAGGAAGTTTTATGAGCACCTTCCCACCTCCTGTGTGGCATTTGGCATATTGATGGCTGACTTAATCCTCTCGACAACCAGGGTGAGGTTCAGAGAGGGGAAGCGGTTTGCATGATGTCACACAGCAATTCAGCGGCAGGACAGGGTTCTGCGCAGAGTTCCGTCTGCCCTGAGCCCAGCTCTTTCCCTGGCTCTCTCCAAACCCTTGCTTCTCTTCCTTGCCCGAGCCTCAGTTTCCCTGTCTGCAGAAGAGGGGAGGTCCTCTGGCACCTCTTCCTCCTGCAGAGTCAGAGTGGTCCTCATTCCCCCCCGCCCAATTCTCAGTCTTGGGGCCTTGGGGCTTTGTCACCTGCTCCACCCAGCCAACCTCTCCACAGCCCGTCCGCGGTGAGAGCCCGTGGGGCTGGCCTGACTCTGGGCAGGCCTGCTAGGGCAGTGGAGGGCAGGCCCCAGGGTATTTATGGAGCAAGATGGGTGGCCAGATGGTAACTTCATTCTGAGATGGGCAGGCCGGGCGAAGTATGGAGGGGACCCTGGGGGGCGCACATATGGGGGCACCTCCCCACACGTGAAGGTTGACATGATGGGAACCCTGGGAGCCCTGAGCGCTACTCTGACAGTCCTGAGGAAGGATGGGGAGGCAGGGGACGGGTAGGGGTGAGTGATGAGGAGCAAAGCTGTGAGGGGTGTGGGGAGAAGCAGTTCAGTGTGCTTCCCCCTGGTCCCCTCCCACTGCTCTGGGGAGACTCCCTTGGGGGCAGGGTGGGGAGGTGCCAGCTTCTCCCTCTCCTTCCCACCCCCACCAATCCTACAAGGTGATCCTAAAGATTACCTAGTTCAAAACCATCTTTAGCCCATTGAACAAATGAAGACAAAAAAGGCCCAGAGAGGGCCGCGAGAAGTCCAAGGTCACACAGCAGGCAGCTTGGAGCCCAGGCGTCTGACCAGCACACCTGCCACAGTGTGCGTTCCCCTCCCCTCATGCCCCACCACCCTTTACTGGGGAAGCTGGCCATGAGATGGACTCCCTTCATAGAGTGCCACAACTATGCCTAGTACGTGGAAGTCGCTCAAGAAATACCCGTTATGTGGACACACAGGGCAAGTGTGTTGAGCGGTTGTCCCGTGCCAGGGTGACAGTGCCGTCGGTGCTCAGAGAGGTGCCCAGGCATCGTGGAGCACGTGGGGCACGACATGGGGAGGGTGGGGGGGCTGGTGGTCCAAGGAGGTGTCCGAACTGAGACCCAGTGTGGCCCGGGGATTAACCAGGCCAGGGAGTGTTTTGGAAACGCCCGGCAAGAGTGAGGAGCATGGGTGGGGGCGAGCTGGCCTTAGGACGGGACTGTGGGTGAGTGATGGCCGGGTCCGGGCCGGGCGGGACTGAGAGAGCAGATGCCTGGAAGTCCCAGGCCTCACCTTGGGTTGTTATCGGGGAAGCCCAGCGTGTGGCCTGAGCAACCTCAGAGGGAGGGCACGGGAGGGGCCACATTTCTTCTGTCCCCCCCACCCCCAAGCCCTCCCCATTGCTGTCCCAGGCAGCCACCCTATGGCCACTGTCGCACCCCTGGCCACAGAGCCCACAGGCCGGGACCCCTTCCCAGAGATGTGTGTCACTGTGCCGGGTTTGTACACCATCCTGCATTCTGAACCTCCAGGTCTTGGGAACGGTGATGTGACGGGACATTTGAGAAGAGAAGGTCTGGGGGGGAGGGGGCCGGGTGTGGGTCTCTCTCCATGGGGGGTCTCTGTACATCTGTGTGTGGGTGCATGTGGGTGTGAGGGGCTCTGTGGCCACAGGAGACCACGTGTGAGTACATGCGTGTGCACGTGGGATGTGTGGTGCCCGTGTCTCTCCCTGCCCCCCTCCCTCCCTCTCCCGCAGCCCTGAGTGGGGAGCTCATTAGGCAGCTCCTGGCTGTGGAGGTCACTTCCCGGCCCCCAGCAGCAGCCTGCCTGGTTCTCTGGAGAAAGGCAGCGATGGGCCCTGTGCCCCCGAAGCCTCCAATTTGGGAGGCTGCGTGGCCTGGAGCGCCCGGAGAGGAGTAAGTGTCCTTCTTCAGAGGCCTCCCGCCTGCTAGTTAATAGGTGTGGCTGGGAGGCCCAGGCAGCCAGAGTCGGGGACTGGTTTCCTGCCAGGAGCTGACTGCACCTCTCAGCTGACAGAAGGGATCTTGCTGTCTCAGAACCTGGCCTGGGGGCGTGTTGGGAGCACAGACCCTCTGGGAGCCAAAATATACCCAGTGTGTCCCCTCCCCCAACTTAGAAACCACCCTGCGCTCCCGTTGGAAAGAGACCTTAAGATCAATTCATATTCATGAGGAATTTCATTAATAGGAGCCTCAGGCTGTTAGAGCAGGTTGGTTGGTCCATCCCCTCCTTTATGGGAGGGGCCGCTTTGGTCCCAGGGGTCTCGTCCTCTGCCCAGAGTCGCCAGGGAATGGTGGCATGCGGGGGGCACAAGTTCTTAGAAGTGCCTCCTGGAGAGATTTGGTTGGCTGCCTCCTTTTTTTCTAGATGTTTCCCTGAAACATTCCAAGTCCTCCTGTTCGTCTTTAGAGTTTTTTCTGCCCTGGGACTTGCTCTTTTCAACAATAGCCTGTAGCTTTCAGTGTCGCCACTAGATGGCAGGCTAGAGAGCCAGGAATAGTGAAATGATGGGTTATTAATTGCAAAACCCTGGAGAGTGGGTAGCTCCTTGCACTTAAAAAAGTATAGCAATGGCTGCAAAGCCTCAGCACAATCAGCCCGGAAGACTTAGTTGGGTTGTCAGGGAATGCAAGGTCTGGTTGTTGGCTCTGCCAGGAGCCTGCTGTGTGACCCACGAAGTCCTTTGGTGTCTCTGGACCTCAGTTTCTCTATTCTCACAAAGCAAGAGGAGGACTGGATTTGATGTGTAGTTCTCAACTTTGTCCAGGATGGATGGGGCACCTGGGAGTGATGGTGCTGTTTACAAACCTTATAAAATATGTCCCTCCATCTTACCACGCAGGGCTCTGTCCTGGCCACTCAGCCTTTGACGGATAAAGGAAGCACAGCATGGAGGAGAAGGTAGGGGAGGGAGGGAGGGAGAGAGGAAGCACCAGATTGTGGGTCAGGAAGCTGGGTTCTGGCTCCTTGCTGTGGCTTTCATAAGTCCAAAGTCCGTTTCTGGGCCTTGGCAAGATGGGGCTGATGATCTTTAAAAGTGCCCCGTCCTGGAACGGGGCAACCCCAGGCCTGCACCCCCAGTAAGCTGGTTGCAGTGCTTCCTAAAGCCCACTGGCCATGCCATTTAAATATAAAAAGTGCCTTTTTTCTCCAGTAAGAAACCAGGGCAGTCATGCTAGGCTCTGAGCCAGCTGAATCTGAGCTGCAGGCCCACATCTCTACCTGACTGACCATCACGCACCTCAGCCCAGGCTGTGGAGAGGGGTGGGAGTGAGGCCTGGGGAGTTCAGGGGCAGCTGCTGGGGATGCTGAGCCTGGCCTGGGCCACTGCCCGCCCGCAGAGCCTGTCTGGCTCAAGGTCCCTGGTTCAGCAATCACCCACTGCTGCACAGGGGCCTTTGGGCTGGGCCTGGGGTGGGGGTGATGCAGAGAGGTGGAGGACATGCTCCCGAGCAGGGCCCACGGGCAGGGAGGCAAAGCTCACAGAGCTATGAAGGAAGCCACTGTCAGGTCCCAGCTGTGGGACCAGGAACTGAAGCTTCGCTCTACACCGACAGGCCCAGGTTTGAATCCCAGGGCCTCCACTTGACCATTGTGGGACCTTGGGCATCCATGCTTCTCTCCTGGCCCCCATTTCCCCAACAATAAGAGGTGGCTAATAATACCAATTTCTCTACAGTTTTGTAAGAATAAAATACTAAAATGTGCGTAAAGAGCTCAGCACAGAGCTCGGTGTGCCATAAGTGGTCAGTAGGTGTTACTATTGTGAGGAAGGTGCTGGAACATTGAGGTCAGAGGGCAGGGGCATCGGGGCATCTTTGCAGAGGCTGATTTGGGGAGACAATCCCCAAGCACACAGAGGGCCGGGGAGGGCGATTTTGGCAGATGGACCTGCAGGCGCAGGTGGAGAAGAAGAACCGTCCAGGACGTGTTGGCTGGGCAGGGGGCTGCATGGCAGGGCCGGCTGGGAAGCGAACTCTCCACATCCTCTAGGGATTGACCAAGAATGATAAATGGCTAAAATCCATCAAGGGCTTTACGTGGCTGCTTCGTTTTGTTTCCTAATAGCCGTAGGATGGTGGTACCGTTACAATGCCCACTTTACAGATGGGGAAACTGAGGCACACAGAGGTTGAGTAAACTGCCCCAGGCTGCCCAGCTGGCCGGGGGCAGAGGCAGGATTTGAACCTGTGCTCATACGACCCCAGGGCTTTGGACTCCTTTCCACTGCCCCCTTCCTCTCCCCGGAACCTGTAAGTGCCCCAGCCAGCCACCCCATCTGCAGGGCATCAGGAAAGCCCCTGCCCACATTCAGGGTCAAAGCACAAGTGATGCCATCAGGACCCTTCCCGAACACCTTTCATTGGCAGAGCACGGAGCTCCCGTGATGCTGGGCACTGCGCGACCTGACAGGGACGAGTCAGGGCAGGACGCAGGGAGGCATGCTGGTTAGTACAGAGCATTGCAGCCAGGATTCAAAGCGTGGTCCCATGTTAGTTAGTTTTGGCGCCCCAGGAAATGTTCCTCTCTTGCATCGGTCCCCCGTCTGCACAGTGAGGTTGGCATGTAGCATCTCTGCGTGAACTTGTCTGCACTCCAGGCAAAGAACAGGTGCCCAGCGACCAGCCCCGTCCCTGCGTCTCTCACGGAGGGAGGGTCCCGGTGTTGGGGCTACAGATGGCAGCATGCAGAGCAGTGAGACCCGGCTTTGTGCCTGGGATCTTGGCCAGTGGCTCCACCTCTCAGGCCTCAGTTTCCCCATCCCTAAAATGGGGTCCCAGTCCTCCCTTGCTAGACCGTGGGGTACAAGATGTCCGCACAACATCCGCTCCTGGCAGGAACCTGTATCATACATTGATTGTGTGGGATTCTTACACTCTTGGGATCTAGGAATTAGCCTTGCTGAAAGTCACAGAGAATCTTAGACTCATCAAGCCTCAGAATCCTAGACTCTTGGTTTCAGAGATCCTCAGAGCCCTGGTTTCAAAAGGAGAAGTCTTTGAATGATCTGGCCTTGTAGGCACATCTTCGATTGCTCATCAGGCCAAGGGGCTCTGGGCTCATGGCTGGCACCTTGCCCCTTATCCCAGGCCTGCTCTGGCCCTTTCTGCTCGGGTTCATGCCCAGCTGGGTCGTGGTTAGGCCAGCCATGCTGAGGATAGATGAAGAAGGCCCTAGGATTCCTTCTTGGATCCTGCTTTGCGAGGCATCTGTTGGAAAGGAAGCTGGGAGACTCACTTTGAAACAGTTTGCGTGAAAATCTCAGCAGTTTCACGTGAAGTGTGTGTTTACTTGGGCCTTGGGGGCAGCTGAAGGAGGCTCCCACCCCAGGCCATACCTTGGACTTCAGGGCTGACTGTCCTTGGCACCCACAGGGCTTCCCAGAGAAAGGTCTGGCAGCCCCCATGGGGAAGGTAGGGAGGGGAGGGGTGTGGCAGAGAGAGGAGGGAAGAGGGGTGGAGGGGCCCAATTTCCCTGGGGCTGCTGCCTTCTCATAAGAGATGGAGGTAGGTGGGAAAACATCTGGCCTGAACATCTAGTGAGAACCTGACTTGGGAACAAGAGGAGAAGCCAAGTGTGTGGATGGAGAAATGCTGGGGGTGGGGGCGGGGCGAAAGCTGTTCTCCCCTCCCCCACCGTCAAGCTCAAAGTCTACTCTACAAATCAGCAATTCCTGGACGGGATACTAGGTCAAGGGAATCGGCTACTATGTATTCATTCATTCATTCATTCATTCGTTCATTCATTCATTCATCCAAAGGAGCATCCACTAAGGGGCCACGGAGGTTTAGACGCAGCCCCTTTGCAGGCAGATACTCAAGCCCGGATCTTTGGGCCGGTGGGACAGGGGCTCTAATGGAGGCAGCAGGGGGGCTGAGGGGAAGGGTCACTAACATGTACTTTGAGGAGGTTTTACATGGGGGGGGGACAGGACATTTGAAGAATGAGTGGGAGTTCTTTGGGCCACAGTGGGTTCGGGGACCTTCCGTGGGACTGGGGCTAGGACCACCCCCTAGGGCGTGAGCACTCTCCTGGGCTGGAGGGTGTCGGGGTGCACACTTCTTGGCTGGCATTTGTTTTCAGCTCAGGAGTGGGCACTGAGGCCCCCTCATCAGCCCCCAGGCCCCTTCCCCACTGGGCCGCGGCCGGCAGCTGGGTGCTCGGCAGCATGGCCGTATGCTGCCTGGCCTGGCCGCCCCGGCACCCACTGTGCCCCTGATTAGTTGGCCTTGGCAGTGGCAGGCACGCAGACGGCCTCTCCCGGTCGCTCAGCGCCCTCCGCTGACCTAGCCAGAGCCGGGGGGAGCCCCTGGGCCAGCCACAGCCTCGGCCCCTCCTGCCCTCAGCCCCGCATCCTTTCTCCTGGTTGTGGGCAGTGCCCCTGGCAAAGGCCGGTGCGGGTCCGGGCGCTTTCTACGTGAGCTGGCCTGGCGGAGCGGCTGTGCTTAGCTGGGCAGACAGCTCCCGTCCGCAGACAGCGGCCTGGACCTCTGGGGGAGATGCCCGTCAGGAAGTGCGGCCCCGTCCCTCTCCCTCCAGCTCCCCCACAGCCACCGAGGGCCTCTGGCTCCCTTAGAGCAGGGGGTCTGGTCGGGGGGTCCTCGGTGAAAAGGGGTGAAAAAGTTGAGCAGCTCCAACAGTTTGCCCAGTTGCCTTCTGTCTCCTTGCCAGCTCCCGACTTTAAGTGCCATCTAGAGACTATCTGGACCCTGAGGCCACCCACCTGATGCTCTTGGGCCACACTCCTCTCCCCTAACCCCAGACCCCGCCAGCTTATGAAATGCCTTCACATCGATGCTCACCAGGCACTCCAAACGCTACATGTCCAGATGGAGTCCCGTGTCCCCATGACGGCTGCTCCACGGCTCTGGCCTCAGGCCCCAGGCCGTGGAGATGCCCCGACTCCTCACTTCCTCCACCCCCCACCTCCCATCGATCGCTTGACCTTCCGAAAGCTCCAGAATTTAGCCTGTCCCCCCGCCTCCACAGTCACTGTCATCTGGACCCAGCCAGATGTGGAGTGTCGTCATGGCAGGTGAGCGACGGCCATATGACCATCCACCCTCGGAGCCTGCAGGCTGGGCCCCTCACCCCGAATATGTGTGCATGTGCCGGGGGTGACTCATAGGTGATCGTACACCATCCCGCAGGCCGTCTGCTTCTAGGTGTCCTCCTTCCACCCTGGCCCCCCCAGAGTCCATGCTGCCCCCCTCAGCTGGGGTGATCTTTCAGACCCTCCTCAGACTGCGTCTCCCTTCTGCCCAGGACCCTTGGTGGAACAGAGGCCAGAGTTGTGGCCCCTGCAGGGCAGCCCTGTTTCCACACCCCCCTTGCTCACTTCCCTCCAGCCACGCTGGCCTCCTGGCTCTTCCCTGAGTGTGCCTTGCCTCATCCCCACCCCTGGGGCCTGCCCTGGCTGCTCGACCCGCTGGGAGAGCCCTTCCCCGCTGCTGACACCCTCAGCTCCTGTGAGTCTGTGTTCTGTATCATCTTGCTGGCCAGGCCTCTCCTGGCCCCGTTCATACCGACCCTACCCTGGCCCAGCCTGGGGCTCCCCATCCCTTTCTCCTCCTCCACCTGCTGTTTTCATAACACTTTCCACCCGACAAATGAGGAAACAGACTTATTTATTATGTTTGTGGTTTTCTGTCTCCCCTCCTCCTATCTAGAACGTCCACCTCTGGAGGGCAGGGGACTTTGTCTGTTTATTCATTTGTTTGTTTTAACAGATGCACCCCTAGAGCCTAGAACAATGCCTGGCACATAGTAGGTCCTCACTAGATATTAGTTGAATGGCTCTATCCACCCATCCATCACTCCTTCATGGCCGTCCTTCAGGGGAACCACTCTGGGCCAGGCCCTGGGCTGGGTTGGAAGATGCAGAACACCCCTTAGGGGCCTCATGCTCAGGACACTGTCCATTTTGGGGGGGCTGTGGGTAGAGCCATGAACTGATGAAGGCCAAGAGCGTCAGAAGTGCTGTGACGGAGGGCGGGCGGGGCAGCGGTGCTCACTGCAGGCGTACCCGCCCAGCCTGGCGGCCAGGAGAGACGGCCACTCAGCTGAGGTCTAAGAAAGGAGGGGAGATGGCCTTGTGAGTGTGTGTGAGGGCTTTCCAGGGGCTGGCAGGGGATCAGCCTGGCTCTGTCACACCAGCCTGGAGCCCTGCGGCCCTGGGGAGGGGACCCGGCACTACTGCCCAATAGTAATGGGAACCCTGGTGGCGGAGGTGGGGGAGGGCCATGTAGGTGGGGGCAGAGTGTGTGCGAAGGTGAGAGGTAGGATGCTGGGGGCATCTCCAGGCTGGCTGGAGCGGCAGGTGTAGGTGTGGCCTGGTGGACAGAGAAAGGTGTGGCTGGGGGGAGAGGCTGGGACCTGTGATTGGGGCTGGCAGGGACTTTCCCTGGGGGGGTGGATAGACTGCTAGCAGCTTCTGCCTTTGGGGGCTTCCCCTCCGAGGTATCCTGACCCTGTGTTTTTCTTGAGAGGCTGGCTGGACTGTCTTCTGTAGATGAGGCTGCTGGGGTCCAGAGAGGGCAAGCTCTGTCTCAAGGCTGCCCAGCCAGGACTGGCACCCACATCTTCTGTCCTGGGTTGGCGCTCTGGGCACTCACCAAAGTAGAGACTGCACTGGGTGTCCTGGGGACTTTGGGGTCCTCTCTCCCTTCTTGGCTGGGGGAAGCAGGGCCTTCAGCCACACTCATGGGGTTGCCTGGAGCCTATTCCTGGCCTCTACCCCAGGCTGAAGGCCTGAAAAAAAGTCACACTAAGAAGGCAGAACCACAAAAGCTCATCCCGAGAGATGGCGAGTGAGAGCCTGGGGGGAACTGGAGGCAGGACGGCTTCATGACTAACTGGGGGTGGAAACCAGAGAAGACTGCCTGGAGGAGGAGGGCTGGGCGGTGGGGATAGGGGTAGAGGGACATGAGCAGGAAGGATGGTCTGAGGCAGACGTCTCTGTCTCTGCCTCTCTTGCTCTCCATTTCTGTCTCCTGTCTCCATTTCCTGTTCTTCCTCTCCTCTCTGCCTCCACCTCCTGTACCCAGTGCCAGGGGAACTGAGGGCAGAGAGGAACCATCCGACTTGCCTTAATTACTTGGCTGTGGGCATAAAAGGAGGATTAGCCGGGGTCTCTCGGGGTCCTCCCTGACTCCCTAATCCTGTGGCCCCTTTTCCCTGGCCCGGAAACGATGGATTCGTTCTGAGTCCCTAATTAGCTAATTATGCCTTTGGCTCAGTGGCCCTGGGACTTCCTGGGCCCAAGGGAGGGCTGTGGAGTGAGCTGGGGCCTGGCTCAGCCGAGGGAAGAGGGGAGGGGGGAATGGGCTGCCATTCAAGGAAGCCAGCTGAGCAGGTTTTGAGGAGCCTTTCAGAATTTCAATATCCTGGAGAACAAGGGAAATGTAATTAATTGAGCAACAAAGGCTGGGCCCAGGGGAGCAGCCACGAGCAGCCAGGCTGGGACTGTGCAGAGCCACCTGCCTCCTCCCGGCCTTTCTGACCCAGCCTGTTCTCACATGGCTGCTGGCCGCCAGTGCATGCATCCTGCCTCTGTCCCTGTCCTCTAGGACTGCCTCGTCCAAGGGCTCGCCTGCTGGGACTCTGCCCATGGGCCTCCCTGACCGGTCACCTATCATAGGGCCCCACACTCCTTAGACTCTGCTTTGCAGCAACCCCCAAGCGTGGCCGCGATGCACTCTCTGAACGGTCATATACCCTTGTGCCTTTGCCACAAGCTCTGGTCAATCTGCATGGCCAGCTCAAGCCAGTCCCTCCAGGAAGGTGCCCAGAGGTGCCACCACTCCCCAGGCTTGGGTGTGTTTCCCAACACTGTGGTCACCCGCTCCCCCCTCCCCCAGACTGCAAGCTCTGAGGCGCTGAGATGCGGGAATGTTCATGTTTGGATTCGCCGTGCCCTGTGCCTGCCAGGCAGGCAAAAGCATTTGGAAGTGTTCGATGGGCGAATGAATGATGGGGCACCAGAAAGGCCTGCAACTGGCTAAGGTCACATTTGGGTGGATTTGGATGGATTGCAAAGGCGCTTGGTCTGTTTTCTTGCCTCCTTCCCCCGCACAAGCTTGGCCACCCCATTGGGGTTGGGGGTGGGGTATTGAGCCCTCACTGACCCTGGCCTGCTCTCAGCTGGAGGCCGCAGCCTGCAAAGGAGCCCCACTGCCTTTCCCAGGAGGAGGCTGACCTAGTTTTGTGGGGAGGGATGATGGGGTAGGCATTAATTATTGATTGGAAATCATGCCACACAGAGCTCGTGATGCAAATCTCAAATAATTACCCTCATTAACAACCACCTTAGCATCACCCCTGGAATAAGTAAAAGTCTGAATAGGGCCCCTGTTCTCCTTGTTGCCATCTTTTCATCCTCCCCTCTCCAATCTTCCATTCTTTCCTCATGACTTATCACATCGTTCAACAAATGTAGGCTGAGCCTTTGTTCTGGGCTAGGACCCACTGGGTTCTGAGGAGGCTGATGCAGACACAGGCCCTGCTCCCAGGAGCTTACAGCCCAGTGGAAGAGGCAGGAGGGTAAACATAATTATACACTAGGGCTAGAAGACTACCTAGTGAATGGGGCCTCCAAGGTTGTGCAGTATACAACCTATACAACTGTTCAAGGCAGCCTAGGCTAGGTCAGAGGTGCTGAGATTGCTCAGAGCAGAAGCAGAGCAGAGCAGAAGGGATGAACTCCACCTGGGATGGAGTGAGAAAGAGTAGGGGAAAGCTTTACAGAGAGAAAGTAGAGCTTCACCTGGGCTGTGGTGGCTGAATAGGGATTTGCCAGGCATAAGAGACATGCAAGGATGTTCCAGAAAGAACAGCATGAATAAAAGCACGAAGATGTGAAATCCCATGGTATATTTAGGGAACTTCAAATGATTTGGTATTGAGAGAGAAATAGGCGTAGGTGAAGAAAGAGAAAGAGAGAGAGAGAGAGAGATTATACTAGAGAGGTGGGTAGAGTCCAACCTCCCAGGATCTTGAAAGGTATGCACTCAAGAGTGATCTACCAGCTCCTGACCCACTGTGGAGCCACAGACATTTGTGTGGACCTTCTCCCAAGAAAAGTTCATGATGTCATACCTGCATATTTTGTAGCAATTTCACAAGGTTCACAGACCTCCCGCAGTCCTTCCAGGCCTTTGTCAGGAATTGCCCCCGTTCTGTCCTGGGCTCTGTTTTCCCTGGGCTGGCTTCAGTTGTAGGCAGGCACTCCCCTGCTAAGGCCAGACTGTCCCAGCAGCGGTCCCAGCAGCTCCAGGCGTAACTCTCCCTGGCTTGCAAGCTCTGCGGGAAGTGGGCATTTCCCTCCCTCTGTAGTTCCAGCACAAGTCTCAGGGCTGACTCTCATTGGTCTCAGCTGGGGTCACATGCCCATCCTGGACCAACCCCTGGGGCTAGGGGAACAGAATGTGCTGATTGGCCAGGCCCAGGTCATGTGATCTCCATGGCAGCCCAGCCAAACCACAGGGACTGGAATGGGGGAGTGGACTGTTTTTTTTTGTTTGTTTGTTTTTGTTTTTTGTTTGTTTTTTTAAGATTTATGTATTTATTTGAGAGAGAGAGAGAGAGAGTATGCACCAAACAGGGTGGAGGAGAAGAGGGAGAGGGAGGAGCAGACTCCCCATTGAGCAGGAAGCCCGACTGGGGCTCAATCCCAGGACCCTGAGATCATGACCTGAGCTGAAGGCAGACACTTAACCGACTGAGCCACCCACATGCCTGATGGGGCTGTGTTCACAGGACTGGGAAAGGAGGCCGGGCCAAACCACAGAGATGACCCATCTGCCTGGGGTTTGTACTCCTGTGGATTCTCCACTTCCCAGGGTGGCTGGGTCTTCCTTCGTGGAGTCAAGGGGGAGTGGGTGGCATACAGATGGGTAATGAGGTCGTGATGATGGATGACATCACCCAGATTCGGGAGAGCAGGTCAGTTTCACAGGTCGGGGGCTGGGGGTGGGACTGAGTCTGTGGAAAGGGAGAGGGCATGGAGGGTGTGGCTGGTGGTGTGGATCAGCCCAGGGCAGGAGGGGCAGAAGGGCAGGACGGGGAGGTAGATGTGAAGGGTGGTAAGTGTGCCGGGGGTGGGGCTGCAAGCTGTGGGGTGGGAGCACCAGGTTTGCTGAGCTTTGGATGTGGCTCTGGAGCTGGGGAACTTTTGCAGGGTGGCTGCTGTCTTCTTGGGCCCCTTTGCTGAGAGGGGAAGGGACTGGCTCAAGGTCTTATAGGAAATATGGCAGGATTTGAACGCGGATCTCTCTAAATCAGAGACTGCATGCTTTCCACAGGCTCTCTTTTCCTACCTTTCGGGTTTCAGGATGTCAGGCCCCTCCAGGATGTAACTGATGCATTCTGCTCCCCTTTCCATACCGCCTGAAGCACCCCTCAGTCACCCTGACACCCCCCCCACCCCCTCACACACAAAGGGACTCCTGTCTCCATTCCCATTCCCCCTTTCCTCCTCTTCTTGCCTCTGGCTTGACTGGTTCTTTGCAGCTATTCCTCAGGGAGGAAAGGCCTCTTCTGCTCTCAGGCCAGCTCTGAGTCCGCCGCTGGCTAGGGCTCTTCTGCAGGTTGTCCAAGAGCTCAGCCTGGTTCTGTCATGCGGTGGGGTGGGTCAGCAGAGCAGTTCTGGCTGGAACCAGTGGCTGCCCCAGTGATGAAGGACATTTGGGACACATTCATTAGGCACCTAGTGTGCTCATCTGGGTGGGTTCTGGGCAGAGTGAGATGAGCCAGCCTCGGTCCTAGGCTGCCAGGTAATTGGGGCTTGTGGAGGGAATGCCAGACTTGGTGTCGGGACATCTGGTTTAAATCCAGACCCTGTTGCTTCCCAGCTGTGTGACTTTGGGCAAGTAGCTTTAGTTCGGTGAACCTCCAGTTGCTTCTTCTATAAAATAGGGAGAATCTCACCAGCCTCACAGAGTTGTCATGAAGCCTGAAGGAAATCATATTTGTGCATTACCCAGAAGAGGGTTTAGCACATAAATGGTGCTCCATAAATCAAGAGCTGCTTATTCATCCAGAATCTGGTGGAAGTGTGGTGGGGCCCAGAGCCATTTCCATGGCCTCTGGGTGGAAGGGCAGACACCAAGGAGAACGTCTGTCCAGTGGCCCCTAAGCAGGCTGGGAGCAGTTAGGAGACCCTGCCCATGTGTCCCCACCTCTCGTCCCAGTGCCCCTCTCTCTGTTTCTCTGAGCCTGCTCTCCTTTTCTTCTCTTGGGACCTTGGCTCCTAAGTCTGATGGTCTCCCCGCCCTCCCCCACTCACAGGTATGCGGATCCTGGTGAACCTGCTCCTGGACACGCTGCCCATGCTGGGGAATGTCCTCCTGCTCTGCTTCTTTGTCTTCTTCATCTTTGGCATCATTGGTGTACAGCTCTGGGCGGGCCTGCTGCGTAACCGCTGCTTCCTGGAGGAGAACTTCACCATGTGAGTGTAGCCCCCGCCATCTGGGTGGCTGCCAGCCAGCTTTGTCTGGGGTGGGAGTGGTGCTGGATGCTTTAGGGCTAGGTCTCCCCATTGAGCACCAGGTCAGGTGGATCTCCCGTGAATGGCTGGACACTAAAAGGGGCACAAAAGGCCACTGAGGTCTCAAAATGGGCATCACAAAGTCCTAGTCTAAAATAGGCCCTTAGATGCTAATTCAGCTCTTAGTGACTCTTACTTAATACACAGTTTTAACTTACTTGGTAATTGGGAATGGGGCCGACGGAGTGGAAGCAGCCTACCAAGAGGTCAAACACCAGGGAAACGGACAGGTAAGACCCAAGCAGACGTGATGCCAACAGGGAAAAGGGAGACAGAAAACCTCAAAAGCAGACACAGAACCTGGCCCAATGACAGACATTCCTCTCGGGGACTCTGAGTCATCAAGGAAAGGTCAGCTCTCAGTCGGCAAATGCACTGATGGGCAGGTGGGCGGGCTACCCCTCAGGGAGGCGATTGCCAAAGCCATCTAAACAGAAGTCAAGCTTCGGCTCTTGGAGGAGTTGGGTTGAGTTGTCCGAGAGATTTGACACCTGTGGAATCCCCGCGGTGAGGAATGAGCCGCGTCTTTGGGTGCGCGTACCTACACAGATGCGTTTGGACAGGAGCATACTAGTGTTTTACTGCGTGGTAGCCCACTCCTGCCCTGTGCCGGACCCCGGGGGGGCAGAACCCGGGGAGTGTGTTCATTCAGCCTCTCACTCAAGTGGCTGCTCTTGCCAAGCCCGTGCTTAGTGCTAAGGACCCAGCAGAAGATGGAGGTCCTGCCCTTGGGGAACTCGTCACAGATGCCTCCGCTGGGTGACTCTTGTGGACCGAGGACGTCTGCAGGAGGCAGGGGGACACTGCCCGGGGTGGGCTGAGCTTTCTCCCTGGCACCCTGTCTGTTACAGAGATGAATCTAAACCAGAGAGCTGGGGTGAGGACTGGGGAGGGGCCTGGCTCACCTACCCACGGCTACGGGGACCAGTGGGGTACCTGGGTAGACCAGGGAAAGGGCACCGTTGTGGGAAGGGCCATGTGGGGGGTGGGGTGGGGGGTCTATGCCTGTGTCAATCACTTAGAAGAGGTGGGCCCTGAGGCAGCAGGAGAGGGGGCACCTGCTTCTCCTGGTCTGGCCTTCAAAGATGGAGATGTGCAGGTATGAGCTCTCAGCTTTGGGGGTTCAGGACATGTCCAGATCCCTCTGTCCCACGTGGATCTTCCCCCTAGGTCATTCCGTGGCCACCCCGTTCTCATTATCCCACTGCAGCCCCAGTGTCACCACCCTGCTGGAGGCCTTCCCTCACCCCCGCACGCCCCCCACTCCCAGACACCCTATTGCATTATCCTGCTTGATTTCCTCTTGGCACCGTCTCTGTCTGAAATTACCTCACTTGTGAGTTTATTTTACTTGGTTGTTGAGTGTCTCTAGACTGGTTTATTTACTTGGTTAACAGCGACGAGGTGCCCCAGCAGACCAGGTGTGATTGAGGTAATGCTTAGATTTGACCCCATGTGGAGGCCAGGTGACCGAGGCTGAGAGCTGACTTTGTCAGCAAAGTCAGAGCTAGAATTCGAACTCAGGTTCCCTTCCTGCAGAGCCCGCTGTGACCTGCCCCAGGTGAGCATGCTCCAAGCATCCCTCTAGGCGCAGAAGCCCCTGGGGAGACCCCAAATGGTCAGTCTGGGGGTTCTTGAGCACAGAATCAGGACAGTATCACCCAGCTAAGAAGTGGCAGGGCCCAGAATGTGGAGCCCAGGACTGGTGTCCTTGCAAAGCGTCTGGTCCTGGTCCCTTCTTCCAGATTCTGTCTAAGCATTAACATGCACCCACACGACCGGTCACATCCCAGACAGGTTTGCAAAATGCGAATTGCTCTGACAGTGTAGCTTGAAGGTGTTTTCACACCAGTGTTTCTTACTCCACGGATAAACGGATAAATGACAGTTCATCTGGCCAGCCCCTGTTGATGGACCCTGCGTGGTTTCCAAGGTTTTGCTCTTGCATACAAGAGCGCATCATGCACACTTGTGATCCTTATATACACACGTGATCAATGGCTAGGCTCATAATTGCTAGTCAAAGTGTATGTCTGTTTTTATAGTTTTTTGGTGAAGATACAAACTGCATTCAGTAGTGGGCACAACTATTAAGTGTAGAGCTTAATGAAGTTTTCTGTGTAAGGCTACCCAGGGAGGCTCCCTCCTGCCACTGGCCTGTTCCTATCCCTGTCACCCCAAAGTAGCCACTATTCCGACTGCTATCACCATGGATTTGTGTTGCCTGTTTTTGAGGTTTCCTTCAGTGGAATCATACAGGAAGCCCCCTTGGGTGTCTGCTTCTTTGGCTCAGCGTAATGTGTCTTTGAGATTCACCCACATGTTTGCGGGCGGCAGTCGATTTTCGTTTTTTGTTGCTGTGGGTAGGTATTAAGCAAATATACAAGTACTTATTTTTTTCATTCCACTGTTGATTTGGGCTGTTTCTGGTTTTTTTGGCTGTTATGACTCATGCATATTCTTGTACATATCTTCGGTGGACAGAGCCATGCTTTCTTTTGGGTAAATACCCAGGAGTGGAGTCGTGAAGGGCGCACGTACGTCTAGCTTTAGTAGATTTTGTCAAATGGGTTTCCAAATTGGTTGCATTAAATGGCTGCTAGCAAAGTATGAGAGTTCCAGGGGCCCGGCATCCTTAGCAACATTTGGTATTGTCAGTCCTTTTAATTTTAACTATTCCAGTGAGGGCAGTGGTATCTTATTGTGGTTTTAATTTGTACTGCCCCGATGTCTAGTGATGATTAGCGCTTTTCACGTGCATATGGGCCATTTGTGCATCTTCTTACGCAGTGCCTGTTACGGTCTTTTGCCATTTTAGATTGGGTTGTCCTTTTATTATAAATTTGTAGCCGCTGGTTCTTTGTATTCTGGATTAGCGTCCTTTGGTGGCAGATATATATATAATTGCAGATATTTTATGTATATATATATTATATATATATAAATTGTATATTTGCATCATTTGGTGTACATATATATATGTGTGTATATATGTACATACATATATACACACAAATATATTGCAGATATTTTATTCCAGTCTGTTCCATTTTCACTCTCTTAATGGTGCTATTTGATGAACAGAAGCTCTAAGTTGTAATGAAGTCCAGATTACCCATCATTTTTTTTTTTTTAAGATTTTATTTATTTGACAGAGAGAGACACAGCAAGAGAGGGAACACAAGCAGGGAGAGTGGGAGAGGGAGAGGGAGAAGCAGGCTTCCCGCCGAGCAGGGAACCTGATGCGAGGCTCGATCCCAGGACCCCGGGATCATGACCTGAGCCGAAGGCAGACGCTTAACCAACTGAGCCACCCAGTGCCCCCCAATCATTTTTTTTAGTGTTGCTTTTCGTGTCCAATTTAATCTTTTCTTAACACAAGGTGATGAAAATATTCTCTAATGTTTTCTTTTAGAAGCTTTCCCATTTTATTTTTCACATTTAGGTCTGTATTCCATCTCAAATAATTTTTAGTATGGTATGCGGTTGGGGTCAAGATTCCCTTTCTATAGGGATATTCGATTGTCCCAGCCCATTGATTGAGAAGTCCATCCTTTCTTTGTGGAGTTGCAGTGGTGTCTTTATGACTGTCAGGTGGCCATTTGTATTTGGGGTGGATGTGTACATGTTAATTGCTGATGGATGTTGCCAAATTACCTTCTAAAAAGGTTGTATCAATACACAGTCCCACCGGGGCGCCTGGGTGGCTCAGTCGTTAAGCGTCTGCCTTCGGCTCAGGTCATGATCCCGGGGTCCTGGAATCGAGCCCCACATCGGGCTCCCTGCCCCGCGGGAGGCCTGCTTCTCCCTCTCCCACTCCCCCTGCTTGTGTTCCCTCTCTCACTGTCTCTCTCTGTCAAATAAATAAATAAAATCTTAAAAAAAAAAAAAATACCAGTCCCACCAACAGTGTGTGCGCATGTCTTGTTGCACTCACTCTTTTCCTCACTCAGTACTATCAACCCTGAAACATTTCCATTTGGATGGGTGTATTTTTGTTTGCATTTTCCTGTTATTAGTCAAATGAGCATCTCTTTCTATATATTGATATATTGGCCCTTTTTTTTTTCAAGTGCATTGGCCATTTTTATTTCTTTTGTGAATTTTTTTTCTTTGCATTTTTATGTCCTTTTCCCCCAGTGGCTGTTTTTCTTTTTCTTACTGAGTTACAGGTGATTATAATATGCTGTCGTTACCTTTTATTTGCTTTTTTTAAGTTTACTTATTTATTTATTTTTAGTAATTTCTACACCCAATATGGGGATTGAACTCACAACCCTGGAATCAGGAATCACATGCTCTTCCGACTGAGCCAGCCAGGTGCCCTTCTTTTATTTGTGTTATATGTTGCTGGGACTCATCCCAGGGGAATGGCAATCTCTGGCTTGTTTTTGTAAATAATGTTTTATTGGAACACAGCCATGCCACTTGCTTACCTATTTCCTAAGACTATTTCATACTACAATGATGTAGTTGAGAAATTGGCACAGAGACTATATGGTCTGCAAAAAACATTTTTTATCTGGCCCTTTACACAGAAAGCTTGCCTACCTCTGCTTTTTCCCAGTTCATTGCTTATCTTTTTGCTTAGTATACTTTCTTTTGTCTCATAGAAATTTTACATTTGGGGGTGCCTGGGTGGTTTAGTCGCTTAAGTGTCCAACACTTGCTTTTGGCTCAGGTTATGATCTCAGAGTCGTGAGATCGAGGCCCGTGTTGGATTCCATGCTGCCCATGGAGCCTGCTTAAGATTCTCTCTCTCCCTCTGCCCACCACCTCCTCTCCCTCTTTAAAAAAAAAAAAAAAAAAGGAGAAGAAGAAAAAAGAAAGAAATCTTACATTTGTATATAGTCAGTCTTGACCTTTTTCTTTGCAGCATTTGGATTTTGTGTATTTTATCCAGAAGGCCTATATTTCTTGAGTTAACAAAAATGTTCCTTGTTCTCTTGTAATATTTTTGTGGTTATGTTTTTTGCATTTATTATTTTTAATCCACCAGAAGTTTATTATTTTAAAATCTGTAATATATTTTACTTAACCTAATATATCCAAAAGATTATTCTTTTCTCTTCCTTTTTTTTTTTTTTTAAGAGTGATTTATTTATTTTAGGCAGAGAGAGCAGGAGGGGCAAAGGGAGAAGGAGAGAGAATCTCAAGCAGACTCTGCGCTCAGCAGAGTCTGACATGGGGCTCGATCCCAGGACCCTGAGATCACAACCTGAGCCAAAATCAAGAATCAGACGCTTAACTGACTGCACCACCCAGGTGCCCCAAAAGATTATTATTTAAATATGCAATCAATATAAATAATTAATGAGATAACTTACATTCTTTTTTTTCGTTTGATACCAAGTCTTCAAGAAGTTTATTTTTGTAAACGGTGTGAGGTAGGGATCTAGCTTTATTGTTTTCCAAACACATAGCAGTTATCTCAACACTGTTTATTGTTTAGTTCTACACTTAATCTTAGCCAAAAGGCTGAGAAGCGATTGTTTAGTTCTTCCATTCCCCATGGATCTGAAAAAGGTGTTTCTATAATAGACTAAGTTCTGCTTTATGTATGGGTTTGTCCCTGTGCTCCGTGGTGTTCCACAAATCTTTCTGTTCCTGTTGCAATATCACACTCTAGTAATAATTGTAGTTGTATTTTGCTCTCTTGAGTTGGACTCCACTCCTCTTTCTCCTTTTTAAAAAATTGTCTTGACTCTTCTCCCATCCAGATAAATCCTAGAACCATCAGGCCAGGTTCCACAGACAAAAACATGTTGGGATTTTGATTGGATTGCAATGAATCATTGTTTAGCCCCACAGGATGGGCAGGGCAATGATTGTCATCTCCGTCTTACAGATGAGGAAATTGAGTTCTGGAGAGAAGAAGTTAACAGTCCAAGGTCACATAGATGGGAAGGGGTGGGGCAGGCGGAGGATCAGCTCCTCATCTGTTGGATCAGTAAAAATCAGCATTTGTGGATTAAACATGTACTCTGGGCTGACCAAAGAGTGTGTGGGGACTGGGGGTGCTGAGACCCCATCCTTGCCCTAACAGAGCTGCAGCCTCCCAGAGAAGTTGGATGCATGTGCCCCAGGGGCAATAGGGGTGTGTGTGCAGGGCACAGGGGACCGAGGACCAGCCCTTAGGGAAGGCTCCCTGGGAGCGGGGGGACCCTGGAGCTGACCACAGTGGGTCAGTGGGAGATTTTTCGACCCTGGGGAAGGGTGTCCCAGGTGGGGGAACAAGGTGGGCAAAGGCCTGAAGGCAAAGACAGGACTTGTTGGGACAGTTCTGCCACACCACGTCGCCTGTGCCCTTTCTGCTCCTCCTGGTGATGACCCCTCCCCTCCTCCTCTTTCCCCCACCATCCCCTGTGGACAGACAAGGGGATGTGGCCCTGCCCCCCTACTACCAGCCCGAGGAGGACGATGAGATGCCTTTCATCTGCTCCCTTTCGGGGGACAATGGCATCATGGGCTGCCACGAGATCCCCCCACTCAAGGAGCAGGGCCGTGAATGCTGCCTGTCCAAGGATGATGTGTACGACTTCGGGGCAGGGCGCCAGGACCTCAACGCCAGCGGGCTCTGTGTCAACTGGAACCGCTATTACAACGTGTGCCGGACAGGCAGTGCCAACCCCCACAAGGGGGCCATCAATTTTGACAACATCGGCTACGCGTGGATCGTCATTTTCCAGGTGAGGCCGCTCAGGCCTGGCACCAGCCCCTGTGCCCGGAGCCTGGGAGGCCGGGGCGGGGGCGGGGGGGTGAGGGGTGGAGCGAACAGCTTCTGGCAGGTGGGGCTTTGTGCTAGGCGTGTCGCTGACATCTGCCCCGCTTGCCGGCACAGTGGGCATCATCACGCCCCGATTACAGGCAGAGCAACTGAGGTTCGAACGAAAGGAAGCAAGCCATTTGAGGATCGCGTGCTATTTAATGGAGAATCAGGATTTTTTTTTTTAAATGGTTGCCTTTTTTTTTTTTTTAAAGATTTTATTTATTTGCGAGAGAGAGAATGAAAGACAGAGAGCATGAGAGGGAGGAGGGTCAGAGGGAGAAGCAGACTCCCTGCTGAGCAGGGAGCCCGATGCGGGACTCGATCCCGGGACTCCGGGATCATGACCTGAGCCGAAGGCAGTCGCCCAACCAACTGAGCCACCCAGGCACCCCGAGAATCAGGATTTTAACCCAGGTCCGGGTGACCCCAAAGCCTGTGCTCTTTGTGGAATCGCAGGCGGCCTAGGGGCAGACGGATCCCAGCAGGGAGGTCTGTTTATAGAGGGGAGAGGCCAGACTCACACCTTGCTCTAGGGGGGGACCAGGCCAGGCCCACGCTCAGGATGTGGGGGCAAAGATGTTTCTGGTGGAGGTGACCGCTTGAGCAAAGGCGTGGGTGCAGGGAAGCCCCGGGGGTGTGCAGAGAGCTCCAGGGAACTGTTTGTCTGTTTGGGCAGGGTCTCTTGGACCGTTCTTTTGATCAGTCAGTAAGAAAGACATTTTACTCAGTGCGTGAATTATATATATATGTGTGTATGTATATATGTGTATATATATACACATACGCCCACACTTACAAAAATAAAAGTTTTTTCTTTTTTCTTTTAAAGACTTTATTTATTTATTTATCAGAGGTGGGGGGCAGAGCACAAGCAGGGGGAGTGGCAGGCAGAGGGAGAAGCAGGCTCCCCACTGAGCAAGGAAGTGGGACTTGATCCCAGAACCCTGGGATCACGACCTGAGCCAAAGGCAGACGCATAGCCTACTTACTGAGCCACCCAGGCGCCCCCATCACAAAGCTGTGTTACCGTTACTGTGTGCAAAGGGCTTTATTGCCTTGCGTGGCCCCAGGGCATTGCAGAGGACAGGGATGGGGTATGTTTAGGGAACTAAGGCTGTGGGACCTTGGGTGTACTGCTTGATGTCTCTGTGCCTCAGTTTTTCACCTCTACGTCAGGGTAATAACAGCTCTCTTACCCTGAGTAGCTGAGAAGAAGAAACCAGATGAGTGAGCAGAGCAGTCAGCCCGCGGAGTGAGTGCTTGGTCAAGGTCACCTTCCCGGGGCCCTCAGAAGGAAGAACAGGGCTGGAGCAGAGGGTGGTGGCTGAGAAGCCCCCAGGAGAAGGGAGGGCCTTAGCGGGGTGGCTGCGCTTTGCTCTGGGGCTTTGCTCTGGGGAGCAGTGAGATCACAGAAGTCAGGGCTGCAAGGTGTGATGTGATGTGATCAGAGCCGAGCAGCTGCGTTTGGAGACCCTCGGCCCCGAGAAGGTGAGTGGCCTGCGCAGGGGCTTCTGCTCCAGAAGCAAACAAGAGGACAGTGCTGGGGAGGGTCCAGCATTTGTTGTGCCCGAGGCTGCTCTGCCTCGCTCTCTGGGAAGGAGAACAGGGCAACAGTCACATGGGCCTCCTGGGCTCCACCGAGCTGCACCCCAGCCCTGCTTACCGGGTAGGCTGGTAGCCCCATGTGCTAGAAGAAGAAGCAGCAGCAGCTGAGGTTCAGGGAATGGCCCAGCTGGTGAGCTGGGGCTGGAGCCCAGGACCCCCGGCTTCCAGCCCTCCTGCCTTGGTGCAGGGGGGGACTGGAGAGGGGGGCCCTCTGGAGGAAGAGGGACCAGGCTTAAGTCTGGCTCCCCCCGCCTTCCTGGCCGACAGTGGGCAAATACTCTAACCTCTCTGAGCTTCCGTCTCCTCACGCGTGTACTGGGGATGAGGATGGCTGGCTCATCGAGCCTTGTGAGGAGTCCAAGAGACATTGTGTATAAAGCAGTCTGGCACACAGTAGGGCCTCTGCCTGGGGCGCTGCATTTGCTGCCTGCCTTGCCTGAGGGTCCTGCCTTTCCTGTTTCAGGCTCACTCCTTCTCTGCTCTGTTCTGGCTGCAGGTGATTACTCTGGAAGGCTGGGTGGAGATCATGTACTATGTGATGGATGCTCATTCCTTCTACAACTTCATCTATTTTATCCTGCTTATCATAGTAAGTGTCAGGGAAGCTGGGGCTTTCTGGGCAAGCTCAAGGACCCCTGGACCAGGGATGGCGTTGGCGGGAAGGGTCCCCAGGGAACCCCGCAGAGCCAGGAGAGCTGAGTGGGAGGGAGCAGGAGGGGCAGTTTTTTTCGATTTTATTGTTAAGTCATCTCTACACCCAGTGTGGGGCTCAAACTCACAACCCGGGGATCAAGATCTCGTGCTCCACTGTCTGAGCCAGCCGGGCTCCCCAGGAGGGGCAATTTTTAAATGCCTCCGAGCAGCGGGTGATTGAAGGGACTCGTCAAGGCGGCGGCGGGAAGCATCCATCATTTTCTATTGCTTTCATTTCTCATTTCTGGGCATTTAAGTCCATCTAGTCACTTCTGCTCATGTTTCTTTGCCTCGTGGTGGCTGGGAATGCGTTCTTCTCCTGACCTTAGCCGGGTGCAGCCCCTGGACAGAAGCTTCTCTAGGGCTCCAGCTTACTCCTCTTTTCCCGGGCTGGGAAGAGGAGATGGCCTGAAATGGAAGCCGGGGCTGCTTCCCCACGGGGCTCCCTGAAATTCTGGGAGGGATTCCCACCTCTCAGGCAGCTCTGCCTTGTGGGGGTCGCTTGGGGGTGGAGGTGGGGCTCTGCCTCACAGAGCAGGGCCCTTCCCCAGCCGGCAACCCCTCCTGCCTTCCCCCACCATCTCCCCGAAGCCAGCTCACCCACCTTGTCATGCCTGACTGCAGCCTCAGCCACAGCACAAACCCCCAAATGTCAAGGTGACTCACTCCCAGGAGAGTCAGTGCTGCCTGGCTCCCGCCTGCTCCGAGGCTGGGTTCTCTGGCGTCCTGGTGGTGGGAGAGGGCACACTTGGCTCTCTGGGGCAGCACCCCGTTCTGAGCTGGTGGGACCTTGACCTGAGCGTTCAGGACAAGCTGGCAAGTGACCTGAGACATACCCACTGTCGACTTGGCTCTGATGCCTTCCTGGGGAGGCTGGGGCCTTGGATCCCTAGTAGACAGCCAGATAAAAGGAGAGGGGTCCGGGCTTCGTTCAGCATTGTCGTTCACCCACTAGTCTGTCCATTTCCCCAGCACAGCCAGGGAAGCCTGCACTGCTCGGGGCCCTGAGCCGAGCACTGGGAACTGAGCAGTGAGGTGGACCTGGCTCTGCTCTCGGGGAGCTCAGTCTGGGGGTGGGGGTGAGGGGGTGGGAGGTGGGCTACAGCTGACAGTGACCAGACAGGATGTTAGGAGCTGCGACAGATGGAAGCCTGAGAGGCTGAGGGAGCCCAAAGGATTTTTCTAATCTAGCTTGGAGGAGGGCTGGGGGAGTGGGAAGTTTCACTGAGGAGGTGATACCAGAATTGAGCCTTAAAGGCTCCGGGTGGGCAGCCAGGGGGAGAGCCTTCTGGGCAGGGGGCCTCGCGCAGAGACCTTGAAATGGACAGAATCCTGAGAGGGGGGAACCTCCAACCACTGGGGTTGCTAGAGGAGTCTCGAATTTCAGAGAGGGGCTGGAGAATGTGGTCTGCCCCTCCGGATAGAGTTAGGGGTGGGAGTGTGGGCTTGGTGACTCCTAGCGTGACCCAAGGCAAGCCTCTTAGTTCCCCTGACCCCGCAGTAAAGTAGGGGACGGTGACGGCACCTAGGCTTATGGGCTCTCAGGAGTATTCGATGGGATAGAGCCTGGGGCCTGGCGCACAGGAAGTGCTCAATAAGTGTGCCCTGCTCCTATTCCTGCTGCTGTTATTGGGTCCCAGGTGTCCCTGTCACAAGAGAAGGGGCCTTGGTAGGGGGCGGAGGATGCTGAGTTTTTCCAGGCACTGGGAAGGGCCCAGAGAGCAGAGCCTGAGTGACCATGCTGTCATTTTGCATAACCCTGGCCCCACAGGGCCACCTGCCTGCTCTGTTCCTCAGGTGAGGACCTTGAGCCCCAGCGAGGTGAGAGGTCCTCAGCCCTCAGACTCAGGTCCCCACTGTTCCCCCCGATTGGAAATGTCTTAAGCTTGTCTTGCTTGAGCCTTCAGCTTTACAGATGGGGAAACGGAGGTCCAGAAGGGATGGGGGGGCCACCAGGGCCACAGGGCAGACGCTCTGGAGGCAGGCTGGATAGAAGCCTGACAGGTGTGAGCTCCCAGAGGGAAGGGGCTGTGCCCTCTCCTTCCTGGTGACCCCTCACACAGGCCTGGTGCGGAGCGGGGCTCTGGGAGATGCTTCTGGAAGACATGACCAAGAGAGCCAATGAGGGGCATCTTCTTACTGGGGAATTTTTCCAGAGTCTTCCAGCCAGGAAACCCTCCCCCCGCTCCATAACCCCGGAAGCTCCCTATCTGTGGCCTGGGGGACAGGAGGGAAGGGTGAATTGGTGGCTGGGGCCGGGGCCTGCAGGAGGGCGGCCTGGAGGAGGATGAGAAGCCATTCCCCTTGCTGGCAGGGCCTGCGGATCCCGTTCAAAGGCTCAGCAAAGGCCGGGGGTGGGGAAACCAGGGCAGGAAGGGCCCTGCTCCCTGTGGTGGCCACTGGAACTGGGCCCTGACTCATGAGGTGGCAGGATTCCTAGTACTAACTAGGTAGCCTCTCCCCACCTCCTCCATCCAAGCACGGATAAAGCCACACATGTAAACGCTTTCTGAAGGAACCTTCTCTTTTGTCTGGATGCCCGACTGAGGCCAAAGTCAAGCCAGAGAGAGGGCAGGGCTGGGGTGGCACTCAGGGCCCGGATGGCCTGAGCGGGGCCGGGCCTCCCTCCCCGGCCTCTGTGCTGGTGTCCCAGGTGGGAGGGTGGCCGTGACCCTGGGCCTGAGGGCCTGGGGGAGTGGGTTTGGAAGCAGGTCCCAGTGGGGTCTGGGGAGCTGCCCGGGCCACCGCCATCCGGGGGCCCTGGCCTCCTGTCGGAGCAGGGCCTCAGCAATCTTTTCCTGTCCCTATCTGTGCCGTGCCTCTCTGTCTCTCTGGGCCCTCCACCCTCCGCTCCTTTCTCTCCCTACCTCCTCGTGCCCCGTCGCTCTGCCCCGTCGCTCTGCGTCTCCCGTACCCTCCGCTCCTGTACTCTCTGAGCCTGTGTCACTCCCTCTCGGTGTCTCTCCTGGCCGTCTCTGGCTGTCCGCCTCCTGGCTCTGTCCCGTCCCTGTCTGGTGTCTCGGATCTGTCCCCGCTCCCCGCTCCTGTCTTCCTTTCTGCTTCTGGATCCCTCCGCTTCTCGCCCCGCCGCTGTCACTCCGGCTTCCATCTCTGTCTGCCCCCCACCCCCCCCCGCCAACCACCGTTTCTCTTTCTCCTTCTCTTCGTTTTCCTCTCCCCCATCTCTGCCTCCCCCCCACACCAATCTGTCCCCTCTGTTCCTGTCCCTGTCCTCTCCTCCCGTTGGTCACAGGTGGGCTCCT
Organism: Mirounga leonina; assembly: GCF_011800145.1. NCBI lineage: Eukaryota > Metazoa > Chordata > Mammalia > Carnivora > Phocidae > Mirounga > Mirounga leonina. The sequence goes on along the minus strand of NW_023270739.1, from coordinate 5,796,651 downwards.
TCTTCATGATCAACCTGTGCCTCGTTGTCATAGCGACCCAGTTCTCGGAGACCAAGCAGCGGGAGCACCGGCTGATGCTGGAGCAGCGGAAGCGCTACCTGTCCTCCAGCACAGTGGCTAGCTACGCGGAGCCCGGCGACTGCTACGAGGAGATCTTCCAGTACGTCTGCCACATCCTGCGCAAGGCCAGGCGCCGGGCCCTGGGCCTCTACCAGGCCCTGCAGAGCCGGCGCCAGGCCCCAGCCCCGGGGGCGCCCACCCCTGCCAAGCCCGGGCCCCACGCCAAGGAGCCCAGGCGCTACAGTAAGTGGCCCCGCCCCCCGCGGCCTCCAGGGCGCCCCGCTCCGGCCTCGTGTGCCTCCAGCCGGGGACTCAACCGCCACCGCGGGCAGACATGCCCCCCCATCTCCTCGGTGTCAGCAGAGCTGTCCGGCAGGTGGAGAACCCTGGGGAGGTCCCCCTGGGGAGCTCCAGTCCGTGCCCCTTGTTCTCTTGCTGCTTTTCTGACCACCTGCCGGGGCCTGGCCTGGGCTGGGGGTCTCAGCACCCTGCCCCCTGGAGGAATTCCCTTTGGATCCCGGTGTGTGGTCTCGTGTACTCAGGCTCCACCCCCTTGGCCATCCTGTCTGGTAAAGCCCTGAAACTCCCCTCCACTCAGCCGGCCTTGCCCCACCCACAAGGCCCTGCTGCCCCCCATGCTTGCTAGGACGCCAGAGCAGTGACGACCGGCCTCCTGGAGTAAAGGGCTGTGGCCCCCACCCTGCAAAGGCGTGGTGTATTAGGGACACCTCTGCCATTTTGTGATCTTCCCTCTCCGGGCTGTTAGGCTCAGAAAGGGCTCTCCATTCATTTTCTCATCTGTTCTAGAAAACAGCCTGAGAAAGGGGCCAGGCCGGTAACATGATCCCATTTTCGGATGGGAAAACTAAGGTCCAGATAGATGAAGGGAGTCACTTAAGGTCACACGGTGTGTCAGGGATAAAAACAACATCAGGGACGTTAGAGTTGGGTTTGCTGAGCCCGCCTCCAGGGGAAAAATGAATGCTCCCACTCCTGCAGAAGGCAAATGCGCCCTGGGAGATGGGCCCCCCACTGGTGCTATGGAAGTTAGCAGGGACTGGACCCCAGAGCAGGTACACAGTGTGCGACCTTGGACAACCTGGGCCCCTCTGTGGGCCTCAGGCTCCTGCTCTGTAAAGTTGAGGCTGAGGCTCGTGCGCAGTGGGAGTCAGCCACCCCCAGGCCCTGCTCCCGCAGTTCTGACGTCCTGCGAATCTGAGATCCTTGGGAGGCAAGCCGGAGAACTGGTGCTCAGAGCTGCCGCCCACCCATCCTCGGGCGCCAGCCGTCCAGGCATGGTCTTGGAGGAGGCTCCAGGTGGCCCGTGGGCTGGCCCAGCACGTGGACGGGGGAGCCAGGGTCTGGGCAAGGCTGGCGTGCAGCGTTCCTGGGTGATGCAGGGAGACGCTTCCTGCTGCTGGCCCCCACCCTCTCCAGGAAACTTGTGTGGAGGAAAGTTCAGGAGGCCGTCTGGGGGGAGAACGTGCCCGCTGCCCTGGGGCCTTCATGCCTTCCCCCTTCCCTGGGAAACAAGTTTCAGGGGGCCCAGCCCCATGTACAAGTGAGGCTGCGCAGAGCTTTGCTGAGATGGGACCGACCCCTGGGCTTCTGGCTGCCTCACCCTGGCTCCGGGGGACAAATGAGTCCGAGGGGCCTCGTCCGGGGCATCGGGAGATATTTGAAGGCAAAGTCTGGAAAGAAAGGGTAGGCATTCCATGTTTTCCTTTCCCTTTAATGTTATTTATTTATTTATTTTTGGCTCACACAAGCGAAACGCTTTTATTTTAGGAAAATATAGGCAAATATAAAGAAGAAAGCAAACCACCCAGAAAGAACCTCCGTGACACCTGTTTGAAATGGTTCACAGATCACAGAACTCTGTTCAGAGACTGGCTCGGGCTTCTGAAACTCTTCCCTGGGGCATCAAAGGGGGTGAAAGCTTCTGACCCCCACTCCCTGCCGTGCCTTCTCCCCCAGGAGCCAGCCCCGACTCTCAGCTTGTGAGGAGGGAAGTCTCAGGGGGCTTCTAGAGCAAGGGACACAAGCCCCACATAAGGGTGGGAGAATGGAAGATGGAGAGGGCACCTTGGCTCCCCCTGAGGGGCGTCCATCCTCTATACCAGCCTGGTTCTTCTAGAAGCTGTTCTTCAGCCGTTTCCCCAGCTCCGATGTCAGCAAGCAGGACAGTGGGAGGGCTGGGCCTGGGGCCAGGAAGTGATGGAGCAAGGATGGATGACAGGCACGTGTGCCCCATGCGCTGTTCCCGGCACACCACACGGCAGCCACCTGCAAGGAGGTGCTCCTAGTCCTGGCTTTACCCGGGGGCAGACAAAGCCCGGAGCGGTGAAGCCGATCCCCCAGGAACCACAGGCCCCAGGCAGAGCCTGGAGCCCAGGAGCCTGAAGCCCTCACACGGGGCTGTGTCCCAGGGTTAGGTTGGGGCCTGGTGTGGGCAGGTGCTGACGCCTCTGAGACCCTCCAGCCTGCGTGACCTGAGGCAACACCCCTGCCTTTGTGTTTGCTTTGCAGAGCTGTGCCCTCAACACAGTCCCCTGGACCCGACGCCCCACACGCTGGTGCAGCCCATCTCCACCATGCTGGCCTCCGACCCGGCCAGTTGCCCCCGCTGCCAGCATGGGGCGAGCCGGCGGCCCTCGGGCCCGGGCAGCACCGACTCGGGCCAGGAGGGCTCGGGCTCTGGAGGCTCAGGTGGTGGCTCGGAGGAGGCCGATGGGGACGGAGCCCAGAGCAGCGACGATGGGGCCTCGTCAGGGCTCGGGAAGGAGGACGAGGAGGAGCAGGCAGACGGGGCCACCCGGCTGTGCGGGGATGTGTGGCGGGAGACTCGAGCCAAGCTCCGAGGCATTGTGGACAGCAAGTACTTCAACCGGGGCATCATGATGGCCATCCTGGTCAACACCGTCAGCATGGGCATCGAGCACCACGAGCAGGCCAGTGGGGGCAGGCGCCGGGTGCAGGGCTGGGCGCGGGCGTGGAGGGAGGGCTGGGCGCCTAGGCCCAAGCCGGCCCCCTGTGTGGCTGTCTCCCACCTGACTGGGACTGGGTCCGATTCGTCCCTGTAGCCTTAGTAGCCCAACCCGGGCCCAGCCCAGAGGAGGGAGAAGCTCTGGCGGTCTGCGCAGTGGGTGAGTGAGTGAGCGAGGGGGGCCACTCTAGTATTGGGCCCGTGGGGTTCAGATCCAGCTCCTTTCTCCTGAGCAGCTCAGCCTGGACACCAGGCACCCACAGGCCTTCCCCTGTCAGTCCCTGCCAAACCTGACTTCCAGTTGTCACCTTTCCCTGTGAGCCCACCTGTCCATTCTCCCCCAAACAGTTGGAGTGCTCTTTCCCAAGGTTGGGTTCTCCGCTGCCCCAAACTGCCACAGAGCCCCATTGCCCTTGGCACAAAATACAGACCTTTCCTCGGATAGCCAAGGCTCCTCTGTGGGCAGTGCCTTTAGCTGGCGAGGCGTCCTCCTGTGCCCGATGCCCCCCACTTAGTCCGCCCTCCACACCGCCCCAAGGTACTGAGAGTAGCCCCGAGGTTGCCCTACAAAGACTGTCCTGTGTCCCTCCTCTGCCAGCCCCGTGGTCTCTTCTGTCCTTGGCGCTGGGTGTGTAGAGCACAGAGTGGGTGTTGGCTGAGTCGAATGGTGTGTCCCAGGCCCCTTGGGCCATCGGGGATACTGCTGGAGCTTTGGGGCTGAGGAGAGTTCGGAGACAGGGTCCCAAGGGGGGAAAACACGTGGAAGAGGTGGCAGGAGCACAGGAAGGGTGCGTTAAGAGATAAAAGGCTACTTGTAAGGACACAGGATGGAAGGCTTGGGGGGAGGGGCTAGCACCCACGTCCCCAGGACATAGGTCATACCTTGGGGTGACAGCCTGCACGACAAGTCCTGTCCTGGCTCTATTTGAAAAAGCACCATTTTCTGGCTCCCCCAGCCCCTGGGTGGGTTCCCTCCCTTGACCTTTGCTCCAGCCCTGTGAGGGCACCCCATTTGTTAGCTAGTGACCCTGAGGCCTAGGGAGGGGATGTCACTGACCCAAGGTCCCACAGCCAGTGAGGGGTCAGATCTGCACCCACATCTTTCTGTGGCAAGACTGACACCGAGCAGGGCTTAGAACGAGGGCCCCCTTTGCTTCGTGCCACCCTCTTTCTGCGGGCAGCCCCTCCGCCCGCCCGCTGCGCCCCGCGGTGGGCCACACTCCCATTTCCCTCTTCATTAGTTCGCCAAGCGCTGGCTCTATTCAATTTTCTTAAATGCGGCCCCTGGGGCTGTGGCGACACTCTGTTCGGAGCTGCTGGTTTGCCAGCCATTCTGGCTTAATTAAAAAGGTCTCTGTGGAGGACTGGAGGGGAGGCTATCTGCGGGGTAAAGCTGGGGAGACAGGCAGCCCAGAGCCCCCTCGCCTAGGGCTCAGACTTCTGGCCTTTCCTGGCCCAGGCCTGCCAGGTGGGCAGAAGCCTGGCTAGGCCAGCGGCGCTAGAGGGGGGGCCCCATGGGGGACCAGGTGATGTTGGGGCACTGGCTCTCATTTCTGAGCGAGTAGCACCGAGGGGGCTTGTCACGGCGCTGCCGCCGTGGGGTCTGGGCACCGTTCCCACCAGGGCTTGTGGGAACCAGCTTGCGAGAGCCGATTTTTTAACACTCAGGAATGTCGAAAGCCTGTTTTTAAACAGTTGGTAGCTTGAAATTGGCTGTGGTGGGAGTATTTACACCACGGAAATCGGCATACGCTGCAGATCAGGGCAGTTTATCAGAGGCCTGTTTGTCGGGATTCTCTGGGTCACAGCCTCGCTCCCTGCCCGGCCTCTACCCCACACACCTCCTGCCACTGCCCCACCCCCTAGGCTCCTTCCCTGGTTCAACGCGACTGGCCAGCAGGGAGCCTTGGGCAAGTCCCTTGGCCTCCCCCAGCCGGTGGCTCCATCTGGGAAATGGGCGCACGGACCCTTGTCAGAGTGGCGGGCCGGTTAATTAGGAAGCCCAGCACATAGTAGGTGCTCACTGATTTGCAACCATTTATGAATCTTCTGTTTGAGCCTCACATCACCACCCTTGGGGTGAGGTTACCTTCTGCCGTCTGGAGCCTCGAAAAATTAATTAATTAAATAAAAAGGTGAGGGGGAGGGAGCATTTAAAAAAAATGTTCTTTTTAAAGCAGCCCTGAGTGGCAGGCATTGTTCTGCCGAGCTCTGAGCAGGGCCTGCTGGGGGCCGGCTGGCGTATTTGCTCCACTCCCCTCCGCTCCCAGACGCTGCTTGGCGGGGAAACAGTCCGCCCCCGTGTTTATTTTGAGCAGCCCTGTCTGAGGTGGTGCCTGCAGAGAGAGGTGGCCCAGGGCCGCTGGGAGGCGGGGAGAGCGGGGAGAGCGGGCAGGAGCGGGAGGAGAAGGCGGGTGGACGCATACAGCCCCTTTCCTGCAGGGGTGGTGACTGCGGAGGGGGGGGCATTGTGGGGGGGGTGGGGGGCCTGGCAGGGAGCCTGGCACAGCCATGGGGGTGCTAGGGAGTGAGAATGGGGCGAAGCCTGTGGGTTGCTCTCTGGCTCCGTCTGCCACCCCTGCCTCTGTGGTCATGGGCACTCAGATGAGAGCTAAGATTGCGGGTTCCCCTGGCCTTTAGGTGGCCATGGCTGCCCCAACCACAAGGGATCCCAACGTCCCCAGGTTCCTCATGGACAAAGATGCTGTTCCTTGCAGGGACTGGCCTGGGAGGAGGTGACAGGTAAAAGGGGGGTCATCCAGGCCTGCTTGTGACCCATGAGGCGGTTAGACGGGGCTGAAGTCTGCTTTCCTGAGTAGGCCAAGGGAAGAGAGGGGAGGCCCCGAATGGTCTGTGATTGAGGCTACATGACAAGCAGGTGGGGAGGGGTCAGCTTGGGGGGGCCAGATCCCTCCCTCATCACCCACTGTCATGTGTTGTCACGTTCCTTGTGACCCTCATGGCAACCCTATGGGATAGGCCAGGCTAGAGCAGATGGGGAAACTGAGGCTTGCCTAGGTGACACGGTGAGCAACTGTCAGAGCAGGGCTCCAGGATGCTGAGGAGGAGGTGGAGGTTCCACAAAGTGGACAGGAGGCAGTGGGGAGGTCTGGGTGGGGAGGCCTGGCTCCCGTGGCAGCTTCTTCCTCTCCCGGCACTCAGCTGTCCAGGCGAACGGCTTCTCCCAAGCTGGGCAAGGCCGCTCTCAGCCCCATCCCGTCCTGGAACTGAAGGATGGTCACCGAGTTGGACAACAAGAAACAGAGGGTTCGGCTGAACGGGCAGCAGGGCCGGGGTGCACGTAGCCTCCTAGGGCAGGTGGGGGCATGTCCACTGGCCCCTGCTCCCAGGGGACTGCATTCAAGGCCTCCAGGTCAGGGGATGGCTCAAAACAATCTTTATTTTCCTGTCTGCAGCCAGTCTGGCATGGCTCTGGGAAGAGGAGGATGGGCTGGCTTAGTGCCCAACATTCCAGCTCTTTGGGGGCTTAGGGGAGAGAGCCAACATGGGCTGCAGTCACGGAAGGCTTCCCAGAGGCAGTGGCACTGGAGATGGACCCTGAAGGTTGACTAGGAGTTCATCAGTGAGACAGGAGGGACAGGTACAGGGACCAGGAGCACAGGCTTTCCCCCAAAGGACCTGAGCCCTCGAGGAGGATGTGCACAAAGGGCAGGAGACTGCCCAGGAGGCTGGGGGTGCTGTCCATCCACAAAGTGTCTTAAGGCAGGCTTTGTCCTCCAGGCAGTGGGGAGTCACAGGAGGCTTGTGAGCAGGGCAGTGACATGTCTGTATGCTGAACTGGAGCCTCAAGTCAGGGAAGTGGGGCAGGTGAAGCTGTCAGGGCCATGGGAGGGGGCAGGCCGGAGGGAGAATTCCTCTGATTCAGATTGAGATCCCATTCTACCACTTCCTGGCCCTGGCCCTGGCCCTGAGCAGTCACTTCCTCTGAGCCTCAGCGTCCCGTCTATAAAATGGGGATACTGTAGGGTAATGTTTGAGGTCTAGATGAGATAATTCATAGAAAGTGCTCAGCGGCGCCGACTGGTGCGGGGGGACCCTTAACAGCAGCTGACATCATTACCATGGGGGGGGGGTAGTATCAGGTACAGCGGAGGGGCCCCTGCCCGACAGGACCCTTATTTACCCCTGCAGAAATGGCCAGAGGCTGGGCAGCCTCGTGCCTCCACACCTGGCGTCGGGCCAGGAGGAGCGGGCCCCTGTCCCTCTCCCTCCGCTTCGCTTCGGGCCTCCAGGTTGCAGCCCCTCCTTACCTGCCCTCCACCCTCCTGCCTCCAGCCCAACATGACTTTCTGCCCTTTGTTGTCCCCTCTTCCGCTGGGGGGGGAGGTGGTCCCTGCTGCCTCCAGATGCCTCTCTAAAGCCTCTGCCTGGCAGTCTGTCTGCCTGCTGTCTCACGTTCCTGGCTCCTTCACCCACTCCTGCAAGGTCCCGATCTTGGTCCCGATCTTGGTCCTTCATTATGTTTGCATGCATGTTTTTCTTCCCCTGTCTCCTCTCTCCACACCCCGCCTTTGCCTCTCCCTCCCTGTGGCCTTATTTGTCTGTCTGTCCATCTCCCCCACGGCTGCTCCCGTCCCTCTTCACACACCCTCCCACCTCCATCTCACAATACAAAATAGTCTGTGTTCGCCTGTCTCCCTCCCGCTCGCTGTCTCTCTCCCAGAAAAAAGCTTGCGGGAGTGATGGATGGTCCATTAGAGAAAGATTAGCAGGTGTGCGCCTGACTAGAGAAACAGCTGCTGTGAGTGGGGGGGCGGGGGGCGAGCAGGTGACCTTCCCAGAGGGAGAGCGGCGGCTCCGCATCGGTTGGTTGTGGGGCGGGAGTGTGTGGCCCAGAGCGGGGTGATGGTCATTACCGACTGTCAGCGGCCCCGTTTTCCATCTTTGCCGTCCCTGTCGTTTGGGCAGGCTGGGAAATTGGTGGCTCGGAACAGCATCTGGGCCCGGCCCCTCCCCACCGAGGGCCCCTCTCAGGATCCCACTCTTCTTTCAGGGCCCTTTTGTGAGTCAAATGTAATTACAGATGGAAATGGGGCCTTCTCCTTTTCTCTGGGCTTGAGAGGACCTGGCAGTTTTATTAGGTTTCCCAGGCACTGGTCGGAAGCGGGCAGTTGCATTGGGGTTGTTTTTTTTTTTTTCCCTCTTCTCCTTTTAACCCAAATGGAATCACAGGCCCCAGAGGCGCCCTGTCGCCTGGTGGAGGGGCTGGGCTGGGGGTGGGGGCGCTGACGGACGGCGGCTCTCTCACCTCCCCACTCTTGCTCTGGCTGCTCCCTCGGCCTAGATGCCTTCTCTCCCCGCCCCCATCACTGGGCTCCCCTTCTCAGCTTTGGGGTCTCTGCTGAGAGGTCACTTCCTCCAGGAAGCTGCTCCTGACTGCAGGATCGCTGTTCCCTCAAAGCACCCTCAACGTTTCTGTTTTTAGCATCCACCGAGTGCTGGTCAGCTTGGGTGTTGGGCTTTGCTACCAGAGCCAGCACTTCCTGGGGGCAGGGGCAATGTCGGATGCATTCACCACCAGCCGCCCTGGGTAGCGCGCGCCTGGCCCGTAGTGACCGCTCAGCGGGCCTGTGGCGTGCGTGAGCCCTGGGAACGGGTGAAGGCACGGGTGGGCTCTGTGTGTGTGTCTGCGGAGAGCAGTTTGGCGACTGATTGCGTGGCTCAGCCGCATCCTGGCTGGGTGGCTCAGAGCAAGTCAGTTCACTTGTCGGAGCCTCTGTGTCCTTCCCTGTGGAATGGAGACACCAACATGGCCTTGCAGATTGTGAGGAGTGGCAACCGGAGACTTCACAGTGCTAGTGGGCTCATGCAAGAGGGGCTGGAGCCCTGCATGGTGCTTTGGTGGAGAGGTCCAGAATGAATGTCATCTTGTTTCACCCCCTCATTTTATGGATGAAGAAACTGAGGTGGGAGGGGTGCCCTGGAACCCTGTCTCCTAGTCACGGCCCAGAATGTGGTCTGTTTTATACACCAGCATTGCTCACAAGGTTCTATTTGTAGGGTGTCACCTGCTGCTAAAAACCAGGAGGTAATCATGTCTGGGGTCAGAGGGTGGCTCCCTGGCCAGGGGTACTAGTCTCCTTCTGACCAGCTGGTGACTCTAACCCCTGCCCTCCCTGGGCTCTGGTGCCTTCCACTGAGAAGCCTGTGGAGCAAGCCCCATCGACCAGGGTCCTCGAGTACAGGAAAGAGCCGTTGTGGGGCACAGCAGGTGCATGGTCTCTGTCTTCTCTTCGCAGGGCACGGTGCTCTCGAGCGCCCCACAATCCTGAGCTGACCATTGGGGAAGGGGAGAGTGGGGAAGGCTCAGGAGAGAGGTCTGCACAGGCAGGGGTGAAGGGCGGGAGCCTTGGAACCGGGCTGCCTGAGTTCACATCCTGGCTTTGCCCCTTACCTGCTCCACAGCCGAAGGCAGGGGTCTGGCCTTCTCTGACCCTGCTTCCTCCTCTGCAAAATGGGCTGTTGTGTGGGATTAAGATGAACTGTAAAGTTCGAAGGACAGGTCCTGCATGGGGTAAGTGCTTCCTAAATGGGGTCGTGGGCAAACAGGGACTTTCTAGCAATGACTGGCCTGTCTTCTTGCCTTGCTCTGCATCAAGCCATGTGACCTTAAGTCAGCTTCTGAGCCTGTGTCCTGATCCGTAAAATGAGTGTCACGATAGCTGCCTGAGGGCACACAGTACCAGCGTCATTTCCAAATGTGTGGAAGGTCAGCCCGGTGGGGTCCCACCATCTTAGTGGACTCTTAGGACAGCAGAGATGCAGCCGCGTTGTAAGGTTCTCAAGGCCATTGTGCTCCAGCGAGGACTCTGACCCGCCTCCCTGGCGGTCCTGGAGCCCATGGGCATCCAGAGAGGATCCATGACTGTGCTCTGGCCTGACCAGGTCCCTGTCCTGTGTCCTAACGCCTCCACAGCCCGAGGAGCTGACCAACATCCTGGAGATCTGCAACGTGGTCTTCACCAGCATGTTCGCCCTGGAGATGCTCCTGAAGCTGGCTGCCTTTGGGCTCTTTGACTACCTGCGCAACCCTTACAACATCTTTGACAGCATCATTGTTATCATCAGGTGCTGCCCCCTGCCCCTGCAGGCTGTGGGCCCAGAAGTCCCGGGGTGTGGGGGGGGGGAGGGGGGGGGATCTAAGGCACCGACCCCAGCCGGGAAACAAAGCATGTAAGAGCACAAAGGAAATCAATTACACCCAAGCACAGTTATCAAATATTTAAACATCTGTCATTCAGTAATATACGTGCTTCTGGATTAACGCATGAAATAGCAAGATGTAGCGGCAGGTCTTGTGACTACCATCGTTCCCAAGAAAGGATGAGTATAAGTAATATTTGGAAATATGTACATCAACGGTTATAAGATATAAAACTGTCAGCGATTTTGACTGGTCAGAAAGTCATGGGGACTGCTAGTTCTCCGTGCCTTATTTACATTCATAACCGAAAGAATGTTAAATCTCAAAAAGAGGTCAGTGGGTAGACCTCCTGAATTCTAGCCATAGACTTCTCGTGGGGGGTGTCCGTGGACTGCAGGTCAGGAGCCCCTGACTTAGAGCATGCCCCGGCGCAGCGATGACCCTTGAAACGTGTTATTTGTGGGATGAACGAATGAATGAATGGAAGCTGTCCGTCTCTCCGTCCTTCCTGCCCTCCCTTTGCCCTCCTCTCCTCCCCGCCCTCTGTCGAACCCTCCTGCCTCTCTCTCCCTCTTTCCCCCGCTTGCCCCCTCCCAGCATCTGGGAGATTGTGGGGCAGGCGGACGGCGGCCTGTCGGTGTTGCGGACCTTCCGGCTGTTGCGGGTGCTGAAGCTGGTACGCTTCATGCCCGCACTGCGGCGCCAGTTGGTGGTGCTCATGAAGACCATGGACAACGTGGCCACCTTCTGCATGCTGCTCATGCTCTTCATCTTCATCTTCAGGTGAGGCCTGCCCACCGCGGGCACCACGAGTGCCGGAGCCTGGGGGAGCATGGCAGGTCGAGCTTCTCCAGGAAACACCCTGGACGTGGGTGTGAATCCTGACACCACCACTTAATCCCCAGTGGCTCGGGGCGAGTACTTGCCCTCCGAGCCTCAGTGTTTGCTTCTGTAAAATGGAACCAGTGCTGCCCCCTGCCATCTTACCGGGTGGCTGAGAATGAAACAAGGTGGGTGGGTCCCTGAGCCTCCTCCATTCCTCCCACAGCATCCTTGGGATGCACATCTTTGGCTGCAAATTCAGCCTCCGCACAGACACGGGAGACACCGTCCCCGACAGGAAGAACTTTGACTCCCTGCTCTGGGCCATTGTCACGGTGTTCCAGGTGAGCGACAGCATGTCTTTCTGTGCGTCAGGGGAAGGGGTTTCTCCCAGGACCGCTGCTTGCATTGCTTTTTGGAGGTGGCCCTTCAGAGGATCTAGAGAAGAGGGGTGACCTGCCAAGGAGGCCCCTCAGTTCCGGACCCCAGCAGACAGGTCCGGGTGTGGGGTCGGGCTGGCATTGCACTGACTCTGGGAGCTGGAATGACCGCCTGGTGCCCATCCCTGCCCCTCCACTCCCGCCCTAAGGCTTGGGCACCTTGGGATTCTCCTCCAAGACTATTTCCTCACACATGCAGCTCTACCACCTGGTGGATTCCATCTGTCCTTGGGCTGGGCTGGGGCTTGGGGATACCCCAGGGCTGAGCTGTGCTCCTGATTCCCCCACAGATCCTCACCCAGGAGGACTGGAACGTTGTCCTCTACAATGGCATGGCCTCCACCTCCCCTTGGGCCTCCCTCTACTTTGTCGCCCTCATGACCTTCGGCAACTATGTGCTCTTCAACCTCCTGGTGGCCATCCTGGTGGAGGGCTTCCAGGCAGAGGTGACTGCAGCCCTGGCAGAGGAAGCACCCCCATGGGGCCTGCGCCAGACTGGGTGTGGGGGATTCTGGATGGGGGAGGGCTGCAACTCAAACATCTAGCCAGTAACAAGGTCCCAAGGAGGAGGCTGCCAATTAGGTGGTGAGCTTCCTATCGCAGGAAGCATGCAAATGGAGGCTGTATCTCGGATCCCTGCCTCTCCCCCAGGGGTGTGGGACTAGGTCTCGCTATTTCTGAAATTCTAAAGCCCCTAAGATCTAGATCCTGCCTCCTCCCTTCTCTGAGGCTTAGGGGATACCTGCAGTCAGGCCGATGTGGGCTTATGGCCCAGGTCCTCGTTCGCTTCTTGCTTTCCTTTTCTGAGCCTCCGTCTCCCTATCTGTAAAATGGGGGTGAAAAATTCAAGAGGGAGAGAAGGGCTGAGCCAACCTGCATTCCAACAAGAGGGATGGTCTCCCAGGGTGACGCCAATCGCTCCTACTCGGACGAGGACCAGAGCTCATCCAACATGGAGGAGTTTGACAAGCTTCAGGAGGGCCTGGATGGCGGTGGAGGTAAACAGGTCTCCACTGGCACCTAGGGGACCACAACCCTTCCCCAGAGATCCGGGAAGGCGAGGGGCACAGCACTGGGTTTCCCCTCAAGCCCGGGCTCCCGGACTGCTAATTCTCTGTGGTTTGCTTACATTCATAATGGAAACAGGCAAATCCCCCAAAAGAGGTCGGTGACATTCAGAGCCCTCCTGAATTCTAGCCACAGAGGGAGCTGCAGTTCACTCTCACCCCTCCACAGTGTGGCCTGCTGGGAAGAGCCTTGGGCCTCAGGACACCTGGGTTCTGGTCCTGTTGGCACCACTGGGCAACTTGGAACAAGCCTCCCCACACCCAGGGCCAGTGTCCTCCTTGGTAACTGGGCTGGACCGTCTTTGCCTTGCTTCCTGAAGTGGGTCCAGGAGTGAGGTTCCCAGGCTGGGTGCAGCTCGGGGCTGGCGCTCAACACGGGAGACAAGGGATCCACCCCAAAAAGAAAGCTGAGATGATGAGTGCTGAGGAACGATGTACAGAATTGTCGAGTCGTTCTACTGTACACCTGAAACTAATATAACACTGTATGTTAACTATACCGAACAAAAAATAAAAAACCTAATAAAAAAAAGAAAAAAGCAAGCTGAGAGCTCTCCAGGAAGGGTGGAGGAGAGGCACATGACATGGGGTCCAACCCAGAAGGTGGAGGAGGTTTCCCCAGAAAGACTCTATTTCTATTCCCATCCCTGTTTCTTTGTCTCATGACTTCTTTTACTCTTGTTCTTTGTTTGCCCCCCTTCTGTCTCCATCTCACCCCTCCAGATCCCAAGCTCTGCCCAATCCCCATGACCCCCAATGGGCATCTGGACCCCAATCTCCCGCTGGGTGGACATCTGGGCCCCGCTGCGGCTGCAGCACCCGCCCCCCGCCTCTCGCTGCAGCCGGACTCGGTCCTGGTGGCCCTGGGCTCTCGCAAGAGCAGTGTCATGTCACTGGGCAGGATGAGCTATGACCAACGCTCCCTGGTGAGTCCTGTGGGGTGCTCTGGATGAGTGCTCCCTGCTGGGGCGTGTGGTGAGGGACCCTGGGGAGAAGTGCCTGTCAGTCCAGCCTCAGGCTGGTACCTAGGTTTAGGGGACCAGACTCTCCAGCTAGAACCCGGCCATCTGTTGCATCATTCGTGGATGCCCAGTGCCAGAGTAGGATGTGGCAACAAAGAATGAATGAGTGAATGAATGAATGAGTAGTGCCAGTAGGTCCCTTACAGAGAATTGGGTTTTTATCTTGGCCACAATGTGCAGGTAAAGAGCTGGGCTTTGGGGTCTGGCATACCAGAGCTCAAGTCTGGCCTCTGCCATTTTCGAGCTGTGTGACCACGAGCAAGTTACAGCCCTCTCTGAACCTTTTTCCTTACCTGTGAAATAGGAAGACCACCCTAACTTGCTGTAGCTTCCTCAAGGGCAGTGAGGTGGCAGGAGGAGATGTAGCCACACCCTAGAGGTGCCCACATGTCCAAGAGTGAGAGCGGGGCAGGGAGAGGACCCCTGGGGCCTAGCCTTGCTGTCACCCACTAGCCAGGCCGGTGGCCCTCTTAGGGCCTCAGCGGGGGTGCAGGCTGCCTTCAGTCACCACAGTGGCTTGTGTGTGTGGTGGCTTCCTTCCAGTCCAGCTCCCGGAGCTCCTACTACGGACCGTGGGGCCGCAGCGGGGCCTGGGCCAGTCGCCGCTCCAGCTGGAACAGCCTGAAGCACAAGCCGCTGTCGGCCGAGCATGAGTCCCTGCTCTCGGCGGAGCGCAGCGGCGGCACCCGGGCCTGCGAGGGCGCCAGGGACGAGGGGCCGCCGCGGGCCGCGCCACTGCACGCTCCGCACGCCCACCACGCGCACCACGGTGCCCACCCGGCTCACCGGCACCGCCACCACCGCCGGACGCTGTCCCTCGACACCAGAGACTCGATGGACCTGGCCGAGCTGGTGCCTGCGGTGGGCGCCCACCCCCGGGCGGCCTGGCGGGCGGTGGGCCCGGCCCCCGGGCACGAAGACTGCAATGGCAGGATGCCCAGCATCGCCAAGGATGTCTTTACCAAGATGGATGACCACCGGGATCGCGGGGAGGATGAGGAGGAGATCGACTACGTGAGAGGGGGAGGGCCCAGGGGCGGGGGGGGGGGGGGTCAGAGGGGGCGGGCCCGAGGGGCGGGGCTAGCGCGGGACCAGACTTAAGGAGAGCGCGCGGTGGGGGGCTGGGGGGAGGCACTGCTCGCCCCAGCGAGGGACATCCCCCCGCCCCCGCCGCCGGTGGAGAGGCCCTCTCTCCGCGCTTGCACTGGGTGGGGTGAGGGTCCTGGTCTCGCTGGAAGAGTTCGCAGTTCATCCGGTGGCCCCAGTTTGGTATATGGCCAGAGTGGGTGGAGATGGGCAGCTCTGCGCAGTACTGACCCGTCTGCACCCCATCCTTGCCTTGTCAGACCCTGTGCTTCCGGGTCCGCAAGATGATCGACGTCTATAAGCCTAACTGGTGCGAGGTCCGTGAGAACTGGTCTGTCTACCTCTTCTCCCCCGAGAACAGGTGGGCAAGTCCAGGCTTGGTGTGAGGTTAGAGTAGGGGGTTGGCATGTCTGGGAGGGAGAGATTTCTGCCAAGCCAGTCAAGGCTATTGGTGGAGGGTCTTCTATACCCCAGAGGACCCTCCTGGTCCAGTGGTGGAGGGTCTGCAGGGGAGGGGGAGGATCTAGGTGTTCTAGATTCCAAGTCTAGGCCGTTCCTGTGCCGGCACCAGGTTGGACAAATCCTCAAGTAGCCTGGGGTGCTCCCATCCGGAGGGGGCATCAGTAGGCCTCCTGGAGGAGGAGGCCTGTGTGCTGGATTTTGGAGGCAGATAGCATTCTAGTAGGTGACGCAGGGGTTGTGAAGAGGTGGAGACTGGTCCGGGTAGAGGGAGCAGCCTGAGGGAAGGTCCCAGGGGCAGAAGCGGAAGGTATCAGGGAGTGTGTGTCCGAGTGGCTGGACGTTAGGGCTCAGAGATTTGCACTAGTGTTTGGAAGGCCTTGACTGCCAGGGCAAGGTCGATGCCCTTTATCCTGTGGTGCCAGTTTTTGCCATGTGCTTAGGGGAGCAGACACGAAATCACCACCTGTTGTGTGGCCAGAGAAGAGAGATGTCAGCTCTTCTAGCCATCCCAGTCCCCATGTGTGTCTGGGCCCCACACTCATGGGGTGCCCTGCCTACCCCGCCCAGGTTCCGAGTCCTGTGTCAGACCATCATTGCCCACAAGCTCTTCGACTATGTCGTCCTGGCCTTCATCTTTCTCAACTGCATCACCATCGCCCTGGAGAGGCCCCAGATCGAGGCTGGCAGCACCGTGAGTGGCTGCAGCCTTCGGGCAGGGCAAGGGACAAGGCAGAGGGGCAGGCCACCAGGGCCTGCCCTGGGACATTGTGTCAGGCTCAGGGGGCTAGGAGAGCTCAGCCAGGCCCAACCCCAAACACCATGGAGGGAGGTGTGGTAGGAGCTCTGGGGAGGGAGATGCCTCCCGAGGCTGTGAAGTAGCAGCAGGGTGTCCCTTGGCTGAAGGTGAGAGGCTGACCAGGTGACAGGGCAGTTCTGGGAGTCCCTGGGCCCACGAGAGCTGTCTTCTTCCAGGAACGTATCTTCCTTACTGTGTCGAACTACATCTTCACAGCCATCTTTGTAGGCGAGATGACACTGAAGGTAACTCCGGGCTTCCCCCGGGACCCTCTCCCACCCCCAGCTTGGAGCCCCTGGCTCTGGGCCAGCCTCTCCGAAAGCTTGTCACTCACCGGCCCATCAACCGCATTCCACCGGGGGCCCAGGAGGCCCATCCCTGTTAGGTGCCAGCCCCTAGGTTGGGCTCCAGGGACCCAGAGGGGGTCAGCCACGTCCTCACTCTCCAGGAGCTCACATCCTGCAAGAAAGGCTAATGTGGAGAAACATTTAGGGTGTAATGCAGGTACCTGCTGGAGGTGGGGGGCGCAGGGGAAGGATTCCTTCCCGGATGCTTCCCAGAGCGCTTGGCTTTGAATTGAGTTTGCCAGACGTGCGGCGAGTAGGGAACGGGGTGGCCCGCTGGGCCTGTGTTTCAGGGGGCGGTGGGGCACGTGTCCCCTGCCAGACCATCCGCCCAGCCCCCTGCCTGACAGGTCCCTACCAGCCCCACCTGACCTCGCTCCGCCCCCTCGCTGAGGCTGGCCACACCCCACCCCGTCTCCAATCGCGGAGTCCGGCTCACCCCGCCCATCGTCCTGCCCCCAGGTGGTCTCGCTGGGCCTGTACTTCGGTGAGCAGGCTTACCTGCGCAGTAGCTGGAACGTGCTGGACGGCTTTCTCGTCTTCGTGTCCATCATCGACATCGTGGTTTCCGTGGCCTCAGCCGGGGGAGCCAAGATCCTAGGGGTCCTTCGGGTCTTGCGGCTCCTGCGCACCCTACGCCCCCTGCGGTGAGGACTCCCCCGCGGATGGGGGAATCCCTGCACTGTCTAGTGAGCTCCTGGGGTCTAAGTGGACCCCTCACTCTGGCCCTCCTTATCCACTCAGCCCTCTGATAGCACGTGCCAGATTAGTGGGGACAGGGACCAGGCTGTTGATGCTGCTCCTGGGGGAGGAGCCTGGAAACCCTGGCGGGAGGGGGGTGCTGGAAAGGCCAGGCTGAAGGTGGCCCCCCAGGACTGCTACCCACTTTCTGTGTGTCCCTGGGTGGCTCACTGCCATCTCTGGCCCTCAGTCTCCAGATGATGGTGAGGTGTGGACCCCAAGGGGCTGGAGTTAGGGCATAGTGCACTGCTGTGCATGTAGATCTGGGGTTTGGGGTTCTCTGCCCTGGTGATTCTGGGCAAAGTGGGTGCTGTCTCCAGACATGGCTGTGGGCTTATGGTGCCTCTGGCCCGTCTGCCTCCAGTGTCATCAGCCGAGCGCCTGGTCTGAAGCTGGTAGTGGAGACACTTATCTCTTCCCTCAAGCCCATTGGCAACATCGTCCTCATCTGCTGCGCTTTCTTCATCATCTTCGGCATCCTGGGGGTGCAGGTGAGGGGTACTCAGGCTGGGCAGGCATTGGGGTGAGCTTCGTGGTTGGGTAAAAGGCTCCACATTCCTGTTCAACTCTCCCGACCTTGTGTTGACCAACCTGGGGCCTCAGGTGGCCCTGGTAGAGCACCCACAGTCCTGCCAGCCGCGAGCTCCCAGTCCAGGGAGAGGGGCAGACACAGACTTAAATGTCTGAGCGCAAAGAAGCCTGGGTAAATGGGATCACGGGGGTCCAAGCTACACAGAAACCCAGGGCTGGGCTGGGGGCAAGAGGAAAAGCATCTGGAGGAAGTGGCCTGGGCACTGGGCCTCGAAGGAGAAGTGATTCCACAGGTCATGGCGGGTGGACGGTGTTTCAAGGGAGGGTGGGCGCACGTGTGAATGTGAGCTCAGGAGCCATGGCTGCCCAGAGACAGGAGCCAGACGGTGGGCTGGGCCAAGGTGGGAGAGACCTGGAATGGCAGCTAAGAAGCTGGGGCCAGTTTCTCCGGGGGTGGAGACCATGGAGAGTCTCTGACACAGGCAGGGCCTTGAGCTAACTCGGATTTTGGCTTGGAGCCCAGGATTAGGATGGGACCTTAGGGCTGGACAGGGAGGAGCCATGAGGCACATCATAAAAGCGTGTGACAGGGGGATGGCCAGAATGCCCTGGGCCCTCTGGGGTCTGAGCTGCAACTGAGACCTTCCTCTTTCTTGTCTGAGTCCTGAGCTGAGGCCCCCAGTCTCCTCACCTGTTCCTGTGTTTGGGGTGGAGCTGCAGGAGAGCTCCGGGCACAGGTGTCCTTTGTCCTTTGGGGCTGCTGAGAGATCTGTAACAGCCGCCTGGGCAGGAGGGGTTTGATGCGGACTCCACGCGGACAGTGGCCCTGTCCCTTCCAGGCAGAGTGCCTGGGTCCCTAGAGAGGGGTCCCTTTACTTCTGTCTCTCACCCTTGAGGATATGCGGGCAACCTTCTCCCGTGGAGTCCCTGTCCGCATCCCCAGGACTGAGGTCTGCGGAAGAGCCCAGAAATCAGACAGACACTGACTCTGCCCCTTCCTAAACCTCATATGACTTTGGGGAAAATCACCTAACACCACTGGGCCTCAGTCTCCTCATCTGTGAGATGGGCTGAGAGTAGCCCTACCTCATGTTGGGGGACTTGGTGAGATGGTGTGGTCAAGTGCTTGGTCCAGGTTATGCACAGAGGAAGTGCCCCCTGCGGGGCGGGTCCCTTTTCTGACTTGCATCCCCTACCCCCTGGAGCACTGGCAGACAGTCCGCTAACCCTGTGGTCCTCCCCCGACCCCAGCTCTTCAAGGGCAAGTTCTACCACTGTCTGGGTGTGGACACCCGCAACATCACCAACCGCTCTGACTGCGTGGCCGCCAACTACCGCTGGGTCCACCACAAGTACAACTTTGACAACCTGGGCCAGGTGAGTGCTGTCCGTGTACCCCTGCCCTGACCCCCCCGCCCCCCCGCCAGTGGATGGGGGTACAAGCTCTTCAGTGCCGACAGCCAGGGATCACAGATCAGGCTCTGGTCCTGCTCTGCCAGGACTGACCCTGTGACTTCTCCTTCCTAGGCCTCGGTTTTGTCTTCTGCAAAATGGGTAGGGGTGGAACTCACCTCACAGGCTTAGAGATCCTGAGTGCAGAGTGTCTCAGGAGTATGTGGTGCTTAGGAGGTGCTTCAGTGAACACCCCCCACCCCAGGGACCCTGACAGGAGTTTTAGAGACAGCCAGACCTGGTTGTGAATCCCAGCTCTGTGCCACTTACTGTAGGTGTGGGCTCTCTGAGCCTCAGTTTCCTTATCTGTAAAATGGGAATGTGATGGCCTACCAGGCAGGCAGTGGTAACAGAGTGTAGCAAGCCCCTGGCCCAGGGTGGGTTTCCTCTCCCAGCACCCATCTATTCCGCTCTCCACCTCAGTGGGCAGGCAGGCCTCCTGCCCAGTTCCTGCCTTGCCCTTGGTCCCCTCTCCTGGGGGCCTGCTGGGTTTGGCCCATTGCGTAGTGCCCCAGATAAGAACCCGCAGTGGGCTGCCTCTGAAGAGCTTTATACTACCCCACCCACCCCAACAACTCCTATTTCTTGAGGGCCCAGCCAGGTGACTAGGTACAATCAGATGGAGAGTGCCTTCCCCAGGTCACACAAGGAGGGAACAGGATCCAGGTCTGTGGGACCCAGGGCCTGTGCCCTGCTCCTCTGCCGGGGACCCTCTGGCTGGATGCCACTGAAACTCTCACCTTACATGACCAGGGATCCCTCTCGTCATGCCCTCTGGGAGAGGAGCTATGGGGCCATAGAGAAGCAACGAGTGGAAAGGGAAAAGGGGGTCAGGAACTGGGACACAGGAGCTCCCCTAGCCCCTGCAGATTTTCCAGAAGCAGTGCCTTTCAAGTTGTTAACGACTCAATGGTTGATAAAACAGAGGTTTTTTAAAAAAAGATATTCCAGGAAGCTGAGGGAAAGCCTGTGGGGACAGTTCATGAGCTTGTTCTCAACTCCCTGAGCTCAGTGCCAGGCCCCGGGCCCTGTTCCCATGGAGCATCCCTAACCCTTTCCCATTCTGGGCATGCTCAATGCCAGGCTGACACCCCTGGAGCCAGAAGTAAGGTGTCCTCAGCGTGCATATGGGGGAGTTACAGCACGGCCCAGAGCCTTTGGCTGCTTGCTGGGCCACTCAGGAAAGTTCCAGTGTCTGTGGTTCGGTGCCCTCATCTGTAAATGGGGAAGTGGTAGCAGCTATATGCTTCCCTGGCCCAGGCTCTGCACTTCAGGCCTCTGTGATCCCAGGGCCCACAGGAACATTTGCCCCTTGGCATGTGAAGGCTTCGTGTCCCTCCCTGGCCACGAGGGCTCCCTCTGTGTCCCTTGCTCTGACCTCCCCCTGGGCCTGAGCCCTTTCCAGGCAGCCCTCAGCACCATTCCCACCTGGAAGGGAAGAGGAGGAGTCTGTGCCTTGGGGGATGGGAAGTAGGGGCCCTTGCGGGGCAGGAGACCCATCCCAGAACCCCATTTCCCTGCCCAGGGCCCTGGGCCACAACAAATGAGCAAGTGTGCTGGAAGTATGGGGGAGCTTCTGGAATGGGGTGTGTGAGCTCTGGTCAACCGCTGGTGGCCGGGGCTCTGCAAGAACGGGTGATGGTGCCGTCCAGCTCAGAAAACCTTTATTGAGTACCTGCTGTGTGCGAGGCACTGTGGCATTGCTGAAGGACCAGCCCGTAGTCCTGTTGAGGGGACGTGAGCGTGCCTTGGCCTGCCATCTGTGTAGGAGCCCTGGCTGGTGTCTCCTGGGCATTGCTTCCAGTTAAAGTCTCACACTAGTGAGGGTAATTATTGCCATTTACAGACAAGGAAGCTGGGGCCCAGAGAAGTTGAGGAACTTGCCCCGCATCTCCCAGCCAGTGAGTGGCAGAGCTTGGGCGGTGCCTAGGGCTCCTGATTTCTCTCGTAAGCTCCTGTTTTCAGGTGCTAGAGGCCTGCTTGGGGTGAGGATGGCAGGGCCCCTCATGTTTGTCAGCAACTTTCTAGTTTAAAGTGTTAGTAGACCTGGACGCTAGGCACTTAAGCATTAGCTAGCTACATTCTGTGCGCGAGGGGACAAGAGCTCACGAATTTTCTCAAATTAATTTTCAGAGCTGAACCCAGGACTCCTGGTCCAGTGCTCATTCACCTGCAGCAGTGTCTGCAGGGTATATGGCAGGCACATAGTAGGTCCTCAGGAACGGTTTGTTGTCATTCTCAGGGAAGGTCTCTTTGTCTCTCTGCCTCCCGAAGGCAGAAAGATGGAGAGCTGTCTGCACCTACCACTGCAGGCCCTCCCCTTCCTGTGTCTTCCAGGCCCTGATGTCCCTCTTTGTCCTGGCCTCTAAGGACGGCTGGGTGAACATCATGTACAATGGACTGGACGCTGTCGCTGTGGACCAACAGGTGGGGGTGGGCTGGGGCCAGAGCAGAGGGCAGCGGAGGAGGGACATGGTGTCTCTGGGGCCCAGTTGTCTAAAACTGGCATCAGCAGGACCCAGAGCCCCCGGGGTCTCTCCCTGTCAGCCATGGCCCACCCTTCACCATCCTAGCCTGAATCTTCCACCACTAAGCTGCTCTTAGATAGCATAAGCCATTGTGCCATTTGCTTTGCAAATCCCCCTGCTGTGCAGCGAGAGCATGCTAAGCTGGCTTCTGCATGGAGGGTCAGAGCCTTGTGCGTCTAGAACCAAATGCAGGAGCAGGAGAGGGGCTGAGCCAGTTGGTAGAGGGACAGCAGGGCAGGCCCCCGAGGTGAGAGAGCGCCATGTTCAGGGAGTCTTGTGTTGAGGGCAGGAGGTGGTGGAGGGCTGGAAGGTCAACAGGCCCCTGTGTGTGCCAGGGCTAGGGCTGGGGTTTCGCTGAGGGCAGTGGGAGTCAGGGAGGGTGTTACAGCTGGGGTCGGCTTGGGGAGGGGGCTCCCTGAGGCTCAGCATGGCGGTGCCCCGCTCCGCCTGCCTCAGCCCCATCTGCTCCCCGCAGCCCGTGCCCAACCACAACCCCTGGATGCTGCTCTACTTCATCTCCTTCCTGCTCATCGTCAGCTTCTTCGTGCTCAACATGTTTGTGGGCGTCGTGGTGGAGAACTTCCACAAGTGCCGGCAGCACCAGGAGGCCGAGGAGGCTCGGCGGCGAGAGGAGAAACGGCTGAGGCGCCTGGAGAAGAAGCGCCGGAGTGAGTGGGCAGCTGCGGAGGGCAGGCCTCCCCGGCCGCCCGCCCTGTCTGCGCCCGGTCCTCCCGGTGCCGAGGCCCAGCCTGGGTCTGCCCCCAGCCTCTGGGCCTCCGGGGCTGGAAGGGAACAGAGGGTCGATCCTGGGCAGAATCTCCCTGTCCAGGTGACCTGATGCCCTGTTGCTGTCCACCAAGTCCACTGGTGACTCCCTGGTGGCTCAGTTCAGCTGAGGGCAAAGGCCTGGATGCGGAGCCCTGAGCTGTGGGACCCCCTGTCTTCCCCCCAACAGACCCAGAGCCCCTGCCTTGGGCGTGTTTGGGGTAGATGGGGACAGTCATTGTCCTGCCCTCCCCCCCCTCCTACCACATTCCCTTGTGTGCCCCCCCCCCCCACTGGCTGGGCAGAGGAGACCTAAATCTGACTCTCAGGGCCTGGGGTGTTCTGACATCTCTCCCCTTGCTTCCTCCCTCCCCTGTGCTATTCCCCCCTTGTGCTCTGTTCCCCCACCTGGGCCCCAACCCTCTGTGGTCTGTGCCTCCCCCTCCTCCGCCCGCATCCCCCTGCAGAGGCCCAGCGGCTGCCCTACTATGCCACCTATTGTCCCACCCGGCTGCTCATCCATTCCATGTGTACCAGCCACTACCTGGACATCTTCATCACCTTCATCATCTGCCTCAATGTGGTCACCATGTCCCTGGAGCATTACAATCAGCCCACGGTGAGCCCTGGGCCCAGCCCCAGCCTGAGGTCACATGGTAGAGTTGGGTCCTCAGCAGGACCCAGGGAAAGGGTGAGGCAGGAGGGTCTGAGCAGCACCCCCATTAGGGTCCCTGTGCCCAGGAAGCTCATGGCCTGGTAGGACAAATGAGAGAAAGGGAAATGTCACTTGTTCCAGGTGAGTGGGGAGTTGACATTTGGGCCCAGCCTTGAACATGGGTTCCAGTGGCAGTGGTGTGTGCAACGTGACTCTGAAAGATATGCTACAAATATTAATATTAATTAATTACTACAAATATTAACTCTAATGCTCACAGCAACCAAAGATGGGGGAGGAGCCTTTCTACAGATTTTGTAGAGGAAGTAACTGAGGCTCAGAGGAAATATGCTGCCCAGATTACTCAGCCTACAAGTAGCAGAGCCAGGACTGGAACTCAGATTTGCCTTCAAGGCCTACCATGTGGCCTCCACTACTGCCTGGGCATGTGGAGCCTGGGGGAGGGGCATTCCTGTGGCAGGACCAGTGGAGACAAACACTGGCCTGGGGAAGAACGACCAGTTCCCAGTGAGTTGCCAGCAGCGCTTGTGAGGGGCATGTGAGGAGCATCTAGGGACCAGTGCATTCTAAAAGTCTCAACATATTGGAGCTAGGGAGACGAAGTGTGAAGCTGAGCCTCCAGGTGAGGAATTGGTATCTTATTTTAAATGACAGGAGAGGTATATTATACATGCAGGGAAAAGGAAGGCAACCATTAGCAGAAGAACAGTAATTGTAGAACTTCCAAATTAACATGAAGAAGTAGAGTAACAACACCAAGTATTTCTTGTGTGCCCAGCACTGGACTATTACCTCACTTAATTTGTATAGCAACACTTTGACGTAGGTACTGTTATCATCCCCCATTTATAGATTTGGGAACTAAATCTCAGAGAGGTCAAGTGACTTGCCCAAGGTCACATAGTGAATAGGGAGTATGTACTGGACCAGGATTCATAGCTAAGCAGCCTGGTTCCTAACCATGACCCCTAACCATTACTTCATACTGCCTCCAAAGAGGGGTAACTGGACCAAATCAGCAGAAATAAGAAAGAAGAAATAGTGATGCAAAACAAATAGTACACGCTAATTAAAATGGAGAAAATAAAAGCAGATATAGAAACCATTGCACTAAATGTGGATGGACTAAATTCTCCCCTTAAAAGGCAGAGACTTTCTGAGTGGAGGAAGGTGGGGGCAGGTCATGGGGTCTGGATCATGCTTCTCTTTGCCCTCCACAGTCCCTGGAGACAGCCCTCAAGTACTGCAACTACATGTTCACCACTGTGTTTGTGCTGGAGGCTGTGCTGAAGCTGGTAGCGTTTGGGCTGAGGCGCTTCTTCAAGGATCGGTGAGCAGCTTGGCTGGGCTAGGACAGCATGGAGTGGGCTGCAGGATGGGGAAGCAGTCCTGACCCCTGGGGAAGCCTGGAACCGCTGGAGGAGGGGACCCAATAAGTGGGCACTGACGGCCAGGGGCCCCCAGGTGCTGCCTACAGCTCTGAACAGGAAGTGATTATGGTCCCACCTGATGGATGCAGGGCACACTCCCATGTCTCTTCAGCTCATCTCTCATGGGTCCTCTGTAATCCACAGGCAAAACAGGGCATGTTCAGAGAAGATGGACTAGCCCAAGGCCACACGGAGGCAGCAGCTGGCTCAGGATTCCAATCTAGAAGTCATAGCTTATTCCTCCTCCCCTGTAGGAGGCCAGAGATGTTTATTTAGCCTGGTCAGCCTCTTGCTTGAGGGATTGGAGGCTGTGGGGGTGCAGAGAGGGAGCCAGAGCCAGTGGGGTCTGGTGGGGCTAGTAGGGAGGGTGACCACACATCCCCGTGGGCCACAGCAGGAGGGTGGAGAGCTGGGAAGCTCCTCCCAACCTAGGCATTTCTAAACCAGAGTGCCCCTCACCCTGCCTCCTACTCCTGCCCTCCTCTGCCTGGCTGAGCAGGTGGAACCAGCTGGACCTGGCCATCGTGCTGCTGTCGGTCATGGGCATCACGCTGGAGGAGATTGAGATCAACGCAGCACTGCCCATCAACCCCACCATCATCCGCATCATGCGGGTTTTGCGCATCGCCCGGGGTGAGGGGCAAGGGTGATGGGGTGGGGATAGGCAGGGGCGGGATGGGACTCCAGGAGTGGGGTGGGGGGCAGGCAGAGGGAGAGACCTGTAGGCATATAGGCATGATGGGCTTCCTGCTGAGTAAGGAGAACAGCACCCAGGAGGAGCACACACCAGCCACCACACACTCTTGCCCCATGTGTACACATTCACGCGCCCTTGTCCACAGACCACTCGGTATAGCACACTGCACCCCCGCCTCCTTATAACACCATGACCCATGTGGACCAGTCTCAGGTTGGGATGAAAGGAACTCAGGGCAGCTGGGAAGACACCGGGAAGTGACTCTAGTTCCTCATGGGCATGTGTCCAACACTGGCTGGGACGCACAGTCCTCAGTGTTTCTTATAACCTTCGCTTCCCCCAGAAGCTCCCTCCTCACCCCGAAGGTGGGCCTACACTCCTTTCACAAACCTCCCGCCTCATTGCTGGCCCGGGTGCCTCTTGCTCTCTTGCTCCTCCACCTGCAACAGCTTCAAGCCTCCAGGTTCCCAGGTGGGGAGGGTGTGGAGAAATTCAGCTTGGAACACTGGGGCCCTCTTTAGCCAGAAGGAAGGGACAGATGTGGGCACTTGGGTACTTTGGCCTTATCGCGGTGAATTATGTGCTCACGGACATACTTTGGTCCCACTGTGCGCGTGTGCCCTCCTCCTCTCGGACACCCGCACCTCGTGCATGCATGTCTTTGTGCACCCTCTTGTTCAGCAGCACCCATGTTCTTACGGCGTGGCATCACCGAGCTGTCCCCTTTGCTCACATGCTCCCCCGGCTTCTCCCTTTTCCTCCTCACTTATGCACGCGCACACCCCAACTGCCCTGGGCTGAGTGGGCCGGGCTGGGTCTCGCCCACAGTGCTGAAGCTGTTGAAAATGGCCACGGGGATGAGGGCCCTGCTGGACACGGTGGTGCAAGCTCTGCCCCAGGTAAGAAGTCCTCCTTCCGGCGGCCCGCCTGGCTGTCACTGGTGTCTCACAGGTCCTGACGTCCCTTCTCCAGCCTGCCCAGAGCTGGGGCTGAATCCTGTCTCCAGAGACATGGTTTGAGCCCGGGGCTGTGACAGAGGGAAAGGGCCCCCTCTGCTTCTTTCTTCCCGACTTTAAGTGCTCACAGTGCCTGCTCTCTGAGCTGGCCCTGAGCTGGGCTCTGAGGACCCCTATCCGGCCCTCAGGAGTCTCCAGGCTAGTGGGAAGGACAGATACCTCCGGGCAATGTGGGGAGGATGGGAGGGGTCCTGACACTCCTTGGGGAAATCAGGGAAGAAGACAGGGGACTCGAGCTTGACTTTGTAGGGTGGCTTGGCAGAAGGAGGTGGTGATGTGAATGGGAGGTTCAGATATGACCTGTTTGGTGGGGATAGCATGAGACCCTGACCTGGGTGGAAACCCTAGGAAGTAGGAAAGCACCCCCCTCCCCACCCCCATCCCACTGGCCAGTGGAAGGGAGAGAGGATCCGGGCCATAGAGGGTGCATCTTTCATCCTCCTGGGAAATCCGCAATCCCAGTCCTCCCCTCCCCCACTGTCCTGATTCTGTAGGGCTCCCCTTCTCCCTCCCCTCAGGGTGGCCTCTGCTCTGAGGTGAATCTCATACACATTCATTTATTCATTGATGACTCATCTAGTCTCCAGGAATTTTAGGCATCTTAAAATAAAGGGCATGAATCCAGCATGATAAAAATGAGGATAAAAGATTAACAGCCCTGGTAAGGTGGAAGCAAAGCTCATTCTCTCGGGGACATGGGCTAAGGATGCTAGCGAGTTCCACTCTTGCTGTGAGCGTCCCAGCAGCCTCCTTACAAAGGGAAAGCAACACGGCTCTCGTCAGGTCTGGAGGGAAAGCAAGCAGGGGTGTTCATTCAAAAAGACGTGGTTCTTCCTAACATGAAATCCGTTCGGAGGAATCTGTCACACGGAGATGCCCAGGAGGTCTCAGCTTCAAGTAGGAAACAGGATAATAATTATAATCACATCACTTCAAGAGATGTGCATGCCAAGTACTATGTAGCATGGGGGACTTACCCTCAAAATCTGTTAGCTGTCATATGGACATTGGACATTTTCTCCATTCTGGGTGAAGTGCTATGAAAATGACACTTCCCACCAGGATCTGCCCCCTGCAGAGGGAGGAGGCAACAAGGAAGGCTTCTCAGAGGAGGTGACTTGTGACCTGGGCTTTGAGGGTGGGGCAGAGGCATTTACCAGGTGAAGACAGAGAAAGAGTCTTCCCTGCAGGGGGAACGAAATATGCGAATGGAGTCTGATTTCTGCGTGGCTGGAGTCTGGGGTGGGAAGATTGGGCTGGGAGGGAGTCCACGGGTCTAGGTCACAAAGGGCTTCGATGTCAGGACAGCAAACTCGGGCTTTATCCTGTGGGCAGCGGGCATCATCAGTGGGAAGCAAGGCCTCAAGCAGAGCTGCCTTTTAGGAGTGGGTTGCAAGAGAGGTTGGAGGCAGGGAGGCTCTGGGAGATGCTGAGGGTGGAAGGAGGGACTGATGGGGAAGCTGAGGTCCATCCTGGTTAAGAAGCGCTGCTCACCGGCCCTGCAGAGGGTGGGAAGCTGACCTGAGGGCCAGGGCCATGCTCACTCCTTTGTTTTGTAGGTGCTCAGTAAGTGCTTGTACCGTTAATGAGCAGAGCATCTTTTAATTAGTCAGACACTATTGGTATGATTGTCAACAGCTCAGAAGGAAATCCTCCTCTGGAGCAGAGAAGCATTAGGAGGTTGTGGTTAATATGGTTTACTTTTTTTTTTTTAATTTTTATTGTTATGTTAATCACATTACATCATTAGTTTTAGATGTAGTGGTCCATGATTCATTGTTTGTGCATAGCACCCAGTGCTAACATGGTTTACTTTTCAACAATTAATGCAAACCCTCAGCTGATCCTATTCATGCAGGCCTTCTGAGGGTTCCAGGAGTTATTCCATTTCTAGGGCAAGAATATGCTTGAGCTTTATCTTATCCATAGCATGAGTTACAGGCGGTCTTCTGTGTATGGATGGATTTGAAGTAGGTTTATAATCTGGGACATTTTGTTCCCACAGGAGCCGTGGGACGGGGGTGGCTGGGTTTGCAGGAAGCTTCTGAGGCTCACAATCCTGCGTGAGTCCTCTGCTCACTTCCCTCCGTGGCCAGGCCGCGAGCTGGCCGGAGGAGGCAGGTCCGACTTAATCCAGCCATGTCCCTCCTCTCAAGGACTTCTCAGCCCAGCAGAGGACGGTGACAGGGACCCACAGGTCACACTCCCATTGTCAGACTGCCTCCCGGAGGGATCCAGGCAGGCTTTGTGGAGGAAGCAGCACTGTTGCTGAGAGCCCCCTCCCTCGCTCTCTGCATTCATTCGTGGGACGTGGCCTACCACACTCTTGTGTGGAGGAGCGATTGTGCTCATGGGGTCAGCCTGCTGCGTTTGAATCCCAGTCCTCCCACTTACTAGCTGTGTGACCTCGGGCAAGTCACTTCACCACTCAGTGTGTGTCTTTCTCATCTCGAGAATGGGGTAACATGTAGTTCATAGATCGGTGTGTGGAGTGAGCAAGCTCATGAATCAGAAGTGCTTGAAACCGGTGGCTCAGGGGAAAGGCTCTACCCGCATTTTGTTATTCTGTGCCATGTGCTGGACCTGGCCTACCCTGGGGGGCCGCTGCGGGGTAGCAGCCCTGGGCACAAAGCCTGACCCTCAGGCTGGGCCCACCCACTCTCCCCCACAGGTGGGCAACCTGGGTCTTCTCTTCATGCTGCTCTTCTTTATCTACGCTGCCCTGGGCGTGGAGCTGTTTGGGAAGCTGGGTGAGTGACTCCCCAAGCAGGCCTGGGCTGGCGAGGGGGTGGACCGGGCCTGGAGGAGGGTCTTAGCAGGGTGGGGAGGCTGGAGACACCGGTAGAGGGTCACATCAGGGTCTCTGTATTGGGGAGATGCCCCCACAGCAGGCCCGTGTGGTGATGGAGGGGTGACCCTCAGCCATTGGCGCCCTCCGCCGGGATGGGTAGTAGCTTTTGAGAGATGCTAGCTCGGGTCCACCTGCATGTGGTAGGCCTGTGCAGCAGACCCCAGCTGTCTGACCTCCCCAGGATGCCCCCCTCTGGCCCCATGTGTCAGTGCCCGCCCTGAGCCAGCACCGCCCCAGCGAGCAGAGCAGGCAGGGCACAGGCTGAGGGCAACACAGCCCATGCTGAGCCAGCCCTGCCCAGGGTTGGTTTCAGAAAGCCAGGCTCTCTTGGGGGCTGGCCCTCACCCCTGCATCCTTCCTCTCAGGACCTGATACACGAGTGAGGGGAGGAGCCAGGCTTGCCAGAGTCTGAGCGCCAGCTTGTGTGTCCCTCCCTGAGCCTCAGTTTCTCCATCTGTGGGCTGAGCACAGTCCACACGCACCTCCAAGGGTTGGGGATCCTGAGATGAGGCTGGGAGGCCCCTGGTGCAGGGCGGGTCGGGCGGGGGTCTCTGCAGTGGGACAGGGCTGACCTCTTCTCGCCTTTCAGTCTGCAATGATGAGAACCCATGTGAGGGCATGAGCCGGCATGCCACCTTTGAGAACTTCGGCATGGCCTTCCTCACGCTCTTCCAGGTCTCCACCGGCGACAACTGGAATGGGATCATGAAGGTACCCGTGGGCAGGCTGGGGAGGGAGCAAGCAGGCTGGGTTCTGGGGTCCAGGGTCCTGACTGCTCGGGCTCCCGCCCAGCGCTCTACTGCACACGGGAGGGGATGCCCAGGGACCTGCCTGGGGCTCTGAAGCCCAGCGAGGTGGAGATGAGCCCAGAAAGCGTCCTCTGTCGACCCCTAACTGCCGCTCTGGGATCAGTGCTCGGATTCTTGGGGCCCCGCCCAGGGTCAGAGGGGAACTTGGGGCCCACAGCCCAGGGCCAGGGGTTGCAGGCCCCGCTCCTCCCCGCGCAGCCGAGGCTCCCTGGCTGTGTGTGGCCCACAGCCCGGCCGGGGCAGGGCGGGGCTCACGGAGGGCAGAGACGAGCCCCTCACTGAGCCTCGGCCCGGGCACAGGACACGTTGCGGGACTGCACCCACGATGAGCGCAGCTGCCTGAGCAGCCTGCAGTTTGTGTCGCCGCTCTACTTCGTCAGCTTCGTGCTCACGGCCCAGTTCGTGCTCATCAACGTGGTGGTGGCCGTGCTCATGAAGCACCTGGACGACAGCAACAAGGAGGCCCAGGAGGACGCCGAGATGGACGCCGAGCTGGAGCTCGAGATGGCCCATGGTCTGGGTCCCAGCCCGCGGCCGCCCGCCAGCTCCCCGGGGGCACCTGGCCGGAGCCCTGGCGGGGCGGGCGGCGGGGGCGACGCCGAGGGCCGCCCGTGCCGGCGCTGCTACTCTCCGGCCCAGGTGGGCAGGGGTGCAGAGGGCGGCACCACGGGGCTGAAGGGGCAGCCGGGCGTCCGAGGCCTCAGGCAGAGACCTGGGTCGTTTTGGGCCCCGCCCTGCGCAGCTCCGTCGCAGGTTGAAGGGGTGACCCTGTGACGAGGGGCTTGGGCCCCGCCCACCCCGCAGGCCCCCCCGGACCCGGCCGATAATCCCGCCTGTCCCCACCCCGTCCCCGTCCGCCTAGGAGAACCTGTGGCTGGACAGCGTCTCTTTAATCATCAAGGACTCCTTGGAGGGGGAGCTGACCATCATTGACAACCTGTCTGGCTCCATCTTCCATCACTACTCCTCGCCCGCCGGCTGTGAGAAGTGTCACCACGACAAGCAAGAGGTAATGGCGGCCTCGGAGGGAGCTGGCGCCTCGTGGCAGGGGCAGCGTGATGCCTGGTAGGGGCCAGCCCAAGGGAAGAGCCTGGGCCAACTTGACCAATGCTGTTTAGCTCCGAGGAGCGCTGGGCCTGGGGGCAAGTGGACCAGCTTGGGAGGTCATAGTCCACGGCAATGAGGCTGCCCTCGGGCCCAGCCCCGGCCTCGCACTGTGCTGACTGACGCCATCGTGTTGTCCCCGACCCCCTGTCCAGACGGGGCCCCCTGTGCGTGGTGGCATAGTGTCCGTGCTCAGCAGATCTGTGCCCCTCTAACCACCTGCCTGTGTCTTCCTGGAGGACCAGGCCTGCCCCATCCCAGCCCCCGGGGTGACCTGAGGCGGCCACCTCTCCCTGCAGGTGCAGCTGGCCGAGACGGAGGCCTTCTCCCTGAACTCAGACAAGTCCTCCTCCATCCTGCTGGGCGATGACCTGAGTCTTGAGGACCCCACAGCCTGCCCACTCGGCCGCAAAGACAGCAGGGTGAGCGGTCCCAGTGGGCTAGTGGGGCTGTCCTTGTAGGCTGACACTGCTTCTTCGCAGGGCACCAAAATTTAAGCGGCACCTGCTGTGTGGCGCGCTCTTCTCTCTTGTTGGTCAGATGAGGGCAGTGGGGCTCAGAGAGGTGGAGTGATTGACCTGAAGTCGTGCAGCAACAGGCCCAGCCAGGGCCCCAGTCATGGCATTCAGTGGCCTCAGCCACTCCTTGTTTCTTTGGATATTTTTTATCCATTTAATGGGGGTTGTCCCAAGCAGGACAAACTCATGGTGGGGGGGGGTGGGGGGGCTCGAGGCTGAAGAGAATGGTGGACAGTGGCACTAGATGCAAGCACCTACGGTGTGCCAGTCACTTGCACTCAGTGTGTCTGTCCCCCCCTGTTGGCGTTAGGGATGATTTGGCCCCATTCAGCACCCGAGTAAATGCGTGCTCTGAGGCGAGAAGTGGCTTGCTCACCTCACACAGCTGGAATGGCAGAACAGGGAGGCCAGCCCTGGGGCTGGTCCCCAAGCTCTGCCCCTGAGGTGGGCCGTCTCAGGAGGCCTGGAGACCTGGAAGGGCCACTGTGTTCACGTGGCAGACTTAGGCAGTCTGGGCACATGGCAGACTGCGTCTCCCGCTGGGCTGGTGACCTCAAGGCCAAGAGGAGCTGTGGAGGGGGAGGGCACTGCCTGGCCTGAGGTAGGGATGCGGTGGCCCTGCCCGTGAGAGCCTCTTTCCCCTAGACTGCAGGGCAGCCTGGGTCTGGCACCACTGTCCCCAGGGTTGTCCTCCATCAGTCCCCTCCCTGCCCTCTGCATCCCCTCCCTAACAGCTGGTAGCCCCTGTAACCCCCCTCCCAGCCCCTTCCTGCCTCTCCCTGCACCCCTGTGCTCTCCCACACAGGAGGTTGGCATGCACCGTTTCTGGGGCCTGGTTGGGCCTCAGCAGGTGTAGTCGGGTTTTATTCTAGACTCAGAGAGCAAGTCATGGGGGTCCATCTGCCTTGGAAGGGGGCCCTGAGGCAGCTCTGGAGGAGTTTGCTGGGCAGGGGTCACCTTGGGCTGCAGGGCTGAGGAAAGGCTGGGCCCCGGGAGTGCCGGAAGGACTGCCAGGCAGCTTTGGGGTGCCAGATCCAGGAAGGAGGGCTTACTCTCTCATTTATGGTTGTGGATGCCGTGGCTCAGCAAAAGGAAGGGAACTGCCCACCATCCTGCTCACAGGGAGGCCCCTGCCGCCGCTCTACCTGTCTGCTGATACCTTCACCAACCTGGACTTGACTTTCGCACTGGGCCTGGGTCTGTACCAGGCACTTGGCTACAGAGACAAGGAAGACCCTTGGGATCTCAGGGCCAAGCGAGGAGTGAGCAGGAAACTGCAACCTGCCTGGGACATCAGAGAGGGCTTCCTGGAGGTGGGGCCCTTTCACTTGGGTTTTGGAAGAGGACCATTGTTCGCCAGGTGGGAGAGGCGAGGAGAAGGCCATCTTGGACAATGAGAGTGGCCCGAGCAAAGGGCTGTGGAGCAGGGACATAAAGCCCACCACCCTAACCCGCCTCCCTTTCCTACAGGGTGAGCCAGACACACCTGAGCCCATGCACACAGGAGAGGTGGGCGAATGCTTCTTCCCTTTGTCTGACACGGCCGCCTCATCGGATCCTGAGACCTTCCTGTGGGGGAGGGAGGCGGTCCCGTCCAACCCCGTCCGGTCCTGGCTGAAACAGGAGAGCAGCCGAGGTGAGGGGGGAGCCCCCACCAGCTCCCCACAGCCCCGATCTCTGGCGGAGGGGAGCTGAGGGGCTGGCTGAGTGTTTTTCTTAGTATCTCTGCCCAGACAATTGTATTGAGTCCAGAAAGAACCAGATGGTTAACGGACAATAAAAGATGGGACTCTCAGGTCTGATATAACGATGATAAAAGATCAAGAGCCAGATAATACCAAGAGGTGAGATAATAATTATCTAGCAAGCTGGTCTAGTGGGAGATTCATGCTGAACTCCTGGGAGCTGCGGTGAAAAGGGAAACGGATCACACAGAGCTCTCATTAAGCAGAAGGAAAGCTGCCAAATTATTGTGGTATTTTTCTAGAGCTGAATTTGAGAGGTGTTTATCCCACAGGTCCTCATACAAGCGTCTGATTCTGAACAACAGAAAGCCTGTTGTAAAATGTCCTGAAATTTACCCTTCAGCCCTGCCCTCAGCACCCTGTGTTCGTGCTTTGGACTTGTGGCTGGGCTGTGGGCAGAGGACAGAGGACCTAGTTCCCTTGTTCGTCACTCGGGCTCACCTTCACCTCCAGTCCTCTTGGAGGGTGATGGGAATCTAGTTCCATAGCAGTGGCTGGGGAGAGCAGAGAGATGAGCTTAGCAGTAGAGAGACCTCCCAAGACCCTGAGCCCACCCCAGGTACTTTCTGGAAGGCCTGGCATTGAGCGCCTTCCAGGAGCTGGGGGTGGAGTGGCTTTTCTAAGGACTCTCCCTAAAGCCAATGGCCTTGGTGGCTGAGGTGCCAAGACCCCCGACTTCCTGGACCAGAGTCAGGGCGCAGGACCCAAGAGCCATTCTGATTGAATAAAATCCCATCCTCTTAATTAACCATTCATTTGTGTATTCCTTAAATAATAAGACGACAAAGAACAGGAACCCCTCCTCCCCCCCGCTGGGGACGTTCAAGCTATCCAGCCTGGGGTCCCTGTTTCAAAAAGGAAGGAACTCAGGGGTCCTTGAACCTGGGTCCACTGGCCCCAAAAGCTTGCCTTTGCCCAGTGGCCAGGAATCAGAGTGGCTGGCTCAGTCTTTCTTTCTGGCTTTCGCAATGGAGACACCAACTCTCAGACACGGAGACTTAGCCACGGTTCCACAGCCAATTTGTTAGGAAGCCCTCTGCTTGCTGGCTTGAACGCACCCACCAGGGGCCCACCAGCCGGAGCCCCCTCCCCAACCCCCTCTTCTCCCTCCCCAGCTGCACCCCCGAGGCCCTTCTCCCCGGATGCCTCCAGCCCGCTCCTGCCCATGCCTGCAGAGTTCTTCCATCCTGCTGTGTCTGCCAGCCAGAAAGGGCAGGAGAAGGGCCCTGGCGCTGGGACCCTCCCCAAGATCGCCCTGCAGGGCTCCTGGGCATCCCTGCGGTCGCCGAGTGTCAACTGCAGCCTCCTCCGGCAGGTATGGGCACCTCCCCGTCTCCAGGAGCTTTCCTGCTGGGGGACATCTGAGTGGGGCCTTGATGTCCAGCTGGAGATGGAGGGGCAGGTCTGGGGGATGGGAGGTCTGGCCTACAGGGCCCCCAATACTGCACCGGCCAGGGCTGCCTCCTGGGCATGCAGAGGGCATGGAGCGCAGAGCAGAAAGGCCACGCAGAGCCAACAGCCCCACGCTGTGGGTGGGGTACCAGGACTCAGGGAGAAGCAGGAGCTACCCCAGTTCCCACCGTATGGCGGAAGCAGAGCTGGGCCCAGAGCTAGTCCAACTCCTGGTCCCAGCTCTGTGCCAGGCTCGGAGGCTGCCGCGGGCAACAGAATACAAAGTCCCCGTCTCACGGCTTACAGTATACTGTTCAGTGTATGTGTTGCAGGGGTGTGAGAGGAGAGATGGTAAGCCGAAATAAATGCCTAAAAAGCATAGTCTATTTGAGAGTGATACATGCTAGGGAGAACATTGACCCGGGAAGGGGCTATGCGGGGAGCAGTTCAAGGCGCTGGGAAGGCAGTGAGGGGTGAGGTACAGGGATGTCTGGGGAAGAGATGTCCAGGCAGCAGTGGCCGGGGCTGGGGGGTCCTGGGGGGAGGGGGACAAGGGGGAGGCTGGTGGGAAGAACGGCCCCAGAGGGTTGGAATGGGGTCCTCAGGCCACCGTGTGAGCGTTGAAGTGAGACCACCGCGGCAGTGACCCCCGTGAGGGCCACCCAGAAGCTCGGCAGGGCGGTGGTGTCCTGGAGGGGAGAAGCAGTGCGGCCCTGGGTGTGTTCTGAAGGGAGCTCCTGAGGGGTCGGAGGGGCTGCATGTGCCCGTGTCTCTGGGAGGGGCAGCCTGCCCCAGCGGCGGGGCGGGACCGGGGGACACCCACCCGCCCGCCGCCCCCCTCCCCCGCCCCAGGCCACAGGGAGCGACACGTCGCTGGAGGCCAGCCGCAGCAGCTCGGCGGGCAGCCTGCAGACCACGCTGGAGGACAGCCTGACCCTGAGCGACAGCCCCCGGCGCGCCCTGGGGCCCCCCGCCCCCGCCCTGGGCCCCCGGGCCGGCCTGTCGCCCGCCGCCCGCCGCCGCCTCAGCCTGCGGGGCCGGGGCCTGTTCAGCCTGCGCGGCCTGCGGGCGCAGCAGCGCAGCCACAGCAGCGGGGGCTCCACCAGCCCGGGCTGCACCCACCACGACTCCATGGACCCCTCGGACGAGGAGGGCGCGGGCGGCCGCGGCGGGGGCGCGCGCGGCGGGGGCGCGGGCAGCGAGCACTCGGAGACGCTCAGCAGCCTGTCGCTCACGTCCCTGTTCGGCCCGCCGCCCCCGCCGTCGGGGCTCACGCCCGCCCGCAGGTTCAGCAGCACCAGCAGCCTGGCCGCCGGCCCGGGCCCCGGCCGCCCGCGCGCCCCCGCCCGGCCCCGCGGCCTGGCCCGGAGCCCCTCCTGGGCCGCGGGCCGCAGCAAGGACGCGGGCGGCGCCCCGACGGCGCCCGAGCCGCAGCCGGCCCCGGGAGAGCTGCAGCCGGGGGACGCGGCGCGCAAGAGGAAGAGATGAAGGCTGCGGGGGCCCGGCCGGACGCCCCGTCTCACCTTCTTTTACCTCAGGAGCCAGGGGCGCAGGCAGCAATACTTCGGCCACGACCTGGGCGTCGCGCAGGGGGCCAGCCAGCGCCGGGCCGCCGAGAGGGTGGGCTTGAGCAGGGTCTGGGTTAGCCGAGGCTCGGCCGTGGCCCCGGCCGTGGCCCCCAGCCGTGGCCCTTCCCGTGCATATACATACACATATATATATGCATATATAGAGAGAGAGACAGACATATATATTTATTTTTTTTACTGAGAGCTTATGATTTCCAGAAAGTGCTAAAGTTGGGTGTGTGTGTGTGGGGGGGGTGCGGGCTGGTTCCCCCACAGGGCTTTCGCCTGATGCTTAGGACCCAGGCCAGACCTACCCTAGGGCAGATGGTCCAGCTGGGGTGTCAGCAGCTGAGCTCTTTGGTATCTCCCCTGGGCTGGGAGTACCTTGGGAGATGCTCTCAGGCCTCTGAAGTTCCCGTGGCTGGGGAGACAGGCTCAGAAAAGGTGAAATTCAGGGTGCGTTTTTAATTTTTTTTTCTTCCCAAAACGCCGCTAAGATCCTCCCCCCACGTTTGGGGGTGTCTGTCTTGTTCCTGACTGTCTAGTTGTTGTGAACAGTCTTTTGTAGATGCCCCAGAGCACACTCTTAGTCAACCAGTTAGATGTCTTTCTTTAGGAAAATCAGGGGTGAATAGTCGTAATTTCTTAGGGCAGGGGTGGGGGTGGAGGGCAACTCCAAGGCTGGGCAGGGGGCTCAGCCAGTGGGCAGGGCATTTCCAGGGGTGGGGCGTCTGCCATGGCTTTGCCCCCTAGGGAGGCTGAGGGCAGGCAGGAGGCAGGAGGAGAGAGGAAGGGTAAAGGGTATGGAGCAGGCCATGCAGATGCTTGGAAGTCAAGAGCACCCGCCTGGTCCGTGCTGGCCAGGCTGCCCTGTGGGCGCCCTGGGCTAATGCAGTGGTGGTGATTACTTACCCCCTTTATCCTCCAGGTGGGCTCTGAGCCATGGTCATTCCGGGAGGTCGTGCTCCCCCGCTGGCCCCTGCGAAACTCTGCCCCTTCCAGTGGAGTTCAGGGGAAAGCAGACTCAACAGATTCTAAGCAGGGGTGGGGGTACCTGCCTAGCCCTGGGACCAGCCTCGCTCCCCTGCCCCCACCGCTTTCCCAAGCTGCAGATCAGGTTTCACTCTAGCAGTGCTTCCCAAACGGGTTCACAGATGGGTATTTTTTCTTTGAATAGTTATGCATTTATTTCAGTATTTATTACAAAATAAACAGTACATTGAACCCGTGATTTCACAGACCTTGCTTAGGTCAAGGGGAAGTCTTCAAAAGTGAGCGGATTTCAGGTCACTCTAAAGAAGTGGTAGAGGTGGTCCGCAGGCAAGTGGAGTCCTGTGGTGGGGCATGCTGCAAGTTTGGGAGGCGCTACACTTTCAGCAATAACCGGGCCCTTTGCCTTTGTGAAATCTTCTCTGATGGCTTCAGTGGGGCCCTGCAGAGGGGGCCTCATCCTCGTTCCCAAACCCTGACCTTAAAGAACTTGCCTTCGGGCTAGGCTGGCGAGTGGTCCTGGGGGGGTTGGTTGCTTGCATGGGCTCCGGGTACCTTCTGGGCGCTTGGGGCCTGGGCACTGCGGCGGAGGGAGGAGGCAGCGAGTGACTCAGGCTTTGTGGTCTGCAGAGCCCTGCCCTCCGGAGCTGGTGCGGGCAGTGGGGAAGGGTGAGCAGGCCCACTTCCCACACGAGGAAATTGAGGCCTGGAGAGGTTGAAGTGGCCAGCTCAGGATGCCTCAGTGCCCTGGAGTTCTGCAGGGGGCCAGAACCTGGGTATGTGGGGTATGAAAAAGTGCACCCAGTGGTCAGAAGGAGTGGGGTCAGAAGGCGAAAGCTGCGTGTGGGTCTGCTGGCACCATGGAGCTGGGCCAGCGTGGTGGCCAGACCTGTATCAGCCGTTGAGCCTCTGGAGCTCGGCTCTCCTCCCCTAGAAGTGCGGATGGTGGGCCGCTGTGTGGATACCAAGGTGATGCCCGAGCCCTGAGCTCCCTCCCGGGTTGGCAGCCGGGAGGGTTGTCAGAGCCCCTCTCTCAGGGAGCGGCTGGACCTGGGGTCCTGTCCTCTAATGCTCCTGGAGGCTTCTCAGCTGGGTCGGGTCCCAAGCTGCCTGCTCCTGCGAGCCTTGTGCTGGCTTCCCTTGCCATGCTGTTTTGGGATGGGGGTGCTCATCCGGGGAAGAAGAGGGCAACGGTAGCCGGGCCTCACCCTCCCTCCCAGCACGGCCCTGGGCCCGAGCCGTCGGGGCTGGAGTGGAAGCCGCATGCACATTAGGTGTGCACGACAGCACGTTCCTGGAGGGACGTGTGTGCTGGAACCCGGAAGAGGGGCATGGGACTTGGAAAGACTGAGTAGAGGACAGATTGGGGTTCAAGGGGTTGGCCTCTGACACCTGTCAATAGTGTCCATTTTCTGGGCCTGGGTGTCCTCTTAATCTGCATGGCAGCCCCAAGCAGTGTGCAATGCTGTTCCAGGCACAGACCAGGGAAGTGACGTTCCGGTGTCACCAGGTGATAGGTGCCTGGGCAGGGAACATACCCTGGTGTGTCCCACATGAAACCATCCCTTTATTCTCAACCTTGTAGCCCCAGAATGAGCAGACGCATGGGGAGGACGGTCTAGGCAAAGGGACTGGCCCCAGCAAAGCCGAGTAGGACACAGCAGGGTGTGTCTAGAGGTGGGAACAGCTGAAGGTAGAGGGAAGCTTGCTCAGGGGTGGGAGGGGCTGTGGTCGTGGGAGAGGGGGCTTATTCCCGGGGGGCTCCAGATGCTGTTCCCAGGCACTGGGCTTTGTTTCTGGGAGCTACAGGAGTTAGGGGGTCAGGGAAGCCGTGGTCGGCTGGCTAGGACAAGCCAAAATGAATGAGGGTTGGCTGAACGGCCCCTCTGCCCTCCTGATCCTGTGACCCGTTCATTGCAAAAGCACAAACGTACCCTAACTCACACAGATGTGGCCCCGGGGAGAGTGGAGAACTCGGTGCGGGCCACCTCAATCCATCTGTTTGCAGCGCTGTACGGAGTGGTGGTTGGTGGGCACCTCGGCGTCTGCACAGATGGACCCGAGACCTGATGGGGCCGTGGCCCACCCCGGCCAAACCCTCTTCCTGGCCCCTGCCCAGCCTTCTTTGCACCTGGCAGCTCCCTAAAGGATGAAGTGTGCACAGTACCAGCCTGTTGGCCTGTCTTCCTCCCAGATCCTTCCCCTGGGGCCTTTGTTTCTAGGGCCGCCTCCGGCCCTCTTTGCTGCTCTGTGTAAGGGCTTGGAGTCTTAGAAGCTGCTCTTTAGCCCAGATACACGTACTCTTTTTGTCTTTGTGCAATAATCAGTGTTCTTGGTGGAGACTGGGCTTGGCTAGGGCCTGGGAAGGAGGCAGAGGCTGCCGCCTCCAGGAAGTCCTCAGCCCAGCCCCACCGCCGTGACTATCGCACTCAGAGTGGCTGTACAGTTTCTGTGGTGTGAACGAACTTCCCTCCTAGTTCCTGACGGCGCTGGTCCCTGCTGGCCCAGATGGCCTGGGCATGGAGAAACCAAGTGGTAGCTGCCACCATGTGGTTTGGAATAAAGACAAAAACCCAGAAGCCTATTGCAGAAATTTTCCGTGTGCCTGTACTGTTCTTTCTTTTGCAGGGTGGGTGCTGAGCTGGGGGTTTCCTGGGATGGGTGGGTGAGAGGTTCTCCATCATGCTCAAGCTGTGGGGCTTAGGGTGTCTGGCACCTAGAAAAATAGCCCATGGGAGGGTCTTCTTGGGGCTGAGGTCTGCTGGACTGGGGAAGAGGCAGAGCCTGGCTCTCACGCTCGGGTTCGCTAGCTAAGATGCTGGGCCTGTGTGGGAGGGTCACACAGGAGTAGTAATCGACTCACTTTTGGCACTGCTAACCGAATTCATTTTGTGGGCATTATTAGCATTCTCTTGGCTGCAAAGGACAAAAGCCCAACTTGAATGAGCTTAAGAATAAAAGAAAAAAAGAGCCAGAGAGAGAGAGAGAGAGAAAGAAGGAAAAAAGAGAGGAGAGGAAGAAACAAGAAGGAAACAATTTAGTGGTTCAAGAGATGGTGTTGGTTTCAGGTATAGTTGGATCAAGTGCTCCAACTATGTTACTAGGACACAGTCTCTCTTCACCTCTTGGATCTGCTTCCTTCTACATTTACTCCCCTCCTCTCCTAGTGGCCTCTGGCAGCCCAGGCTCAGGGCGTGTCTACCCCGATGAATGAAAGCTTCCCTCCCTGACAGTCCGCCCAAGTCCATGGACTCTCATCAGTTGACTTGGGTATGTGCCATGGAGTTGCCACATTCTGATCGGCCAGGCCTGAACTCTGGGATCCAAGGATGAGGGTGACGCACCTGCCTAAGAGCAGGAAAGGGACAAACTGCCCGAGGAATATTGCTGTGCGCTTGCTGGGAGGAGGGAATACATGGGGCCTGGGCTTTTGTCCCTGGGAAGGGCCGCTGTCAATCCTGCCTTCCTACGTGAGGCAAGAAGCCCAGAGAGGTCCAGATGTTGGGCATCAAAAGGCTGTGAGAGCAGAACAGCCAAGCTGGTGGCTGGAGGGCCTGCCTATCCCCACCAGTCTCGTCTGAGACTCTCGTCACCTTTTCCCCCTTATGTGTCCTTTCTCTCCTCCTCAGGGGCATGGCTGGGCAGGGACATGGGGACCTCGGGATCAGGTATGAGCTCCAGTGCCGCACCTCCATCCCTGAGACCCCGCCCACTCTGAGCCAAGGCCACCCTTTGTCCTCTCACCCCCGTGCTCCCTGTCCTCGCCTAGTGATCCCTTTCTGGCGGCTGCCGCCACTCTTGGAGCTAATCGGGAAATCACCATCCAGGTTCCTCAGAGGGACGCGGACACTCCGCTCCAGGCGAGTGCCATCCTGCTCAGAGCCCTGGGCTTTCCTGCTCCGGGTGTCTCAGGGGGATGCCTTAGAGGCTTTTCTACCGGGGCGGGGGGGGGGGGCATCTGCCTCCCTGTAGACAAAGCAGTGGGGTGTCGGGAGAGAGGCTAGAGCTGGAGGCTCGCGCACGCCCAGCATGTGCACCTGCTGCAGTCCCCGGATCCGTGACAGCAGGCCTGGCCCCAGCTCCTGGGCTGCCTGCCCTCATCCAGACGGGGATCGTACCCCCATTTTCATATGAGAAAGCAGGGCAGGGCAGGCCCTCTACAGAGCAGGCCAGGGCCCGAGTCCAAGTGTGGCCCGGGCCTGTCTGAACCATGTGGCCCTGGGCCAGCCAGCTACCCACCTGAGCCTCTCATTCCTCACCTGTGACGCCTGGTTTCGCTGCCCAGCTGGGGATCTGAGCCCAAGAGCTCCCCGTGGAGCCCTGGCTCCTGGGGAGACCCCCTGGTTCCAGCCCCTCCTCTCCCAGCCCCTTGAGACAGAGCTGCTGGACTCCCCCACCTGGCACCTCAGACTCCACGTATCCCAAACCCTGGCTGCCAGCCAGGTCTGCCCTCCGCTGTCCTTTCCCAGGCCTTTCCCTCCCTCTGAGGACCACCCGTGTGCTGCCCACCCCACACCTCTACCCCCAGCCCAGGCCTCTCTCTCTGCCTGTCACCCTGCCCGGCTGCCTGCCAGAGGGAGGGGCCAGGTCTGGGTCAGGAGAGGCAGGTGTGTAGGGCCCCACTCAGCTGACAGACCAGAGGCCTCCAGCATGTCCTGGCTTTGTTCCCTCCACTTAATCCTTGTGAGGATGACAAGGTGACTAACAGCAGCTCGTGGGTCCTGAGCCAGCTGGGCACTGGGGCCACGGACAAGATCCCAGTGTGGCCCTGCCTCGGTCGTTCCTTCCACATGGGCCCTGCCCACGGTGCCCAGACCCCACTGTTGGGGGACACAGGCCTCCTGGTGGTTGCCCCTTGGCTGAGTGAGCATCCGCTTTACTCTCTCTGTCCCAACTCTGTCTAAACACTGCCTTGGCCCTGAACGCCTGAGCCTCTACTCAGTGCTCTGTAGGACCAGGCCCACCCACTAGCCTCACCTGTTTCCTTTCTCCCCTTCCCCTGGCTAACTCTCACTTACCCCTTCAGGCCTCATCTCAAATGTCACTTCTTCCAGGAAGCCTCCCCTGCTGCTCTATGGCTTTGTCTGTTTCCTGACTGAGTCCCAGCCGCAAGGCAATGACCACAGTCCCTCCTCCCAGCCCAGAGCTTGGTGCCAGGCTGAGCCTCAGCAAATGTCAGCTACATGCTTATGTTCTGGGAGCAGAAGAGATTTTGAAAACCAGCTAAACCCTTCCTTCATTCTCTACCAAGTGAGGCGCAGAGAGACAGAATGGTATGCTCTGGGTCACACAGGGAGGCGGTGCCAGGGGTGACCGTCACCTGTATGACCCCGGCTCCCTCCAGAGCTGCTGGGGCCCTGGGGAGCCGAGCGCTGCTTTGTTTTCCTCTCCCTTACCCGTTAGTAATGGAATTAAAAGCAAGTTGCTGCCAAGGAGAGAGAATGACTTAAAAACAACAACAACCCAAGAACACTTTAAGGGAATGAAAAACTTCAGCCATCAGCACTTTTTACTTCGACGTGAATTCATGAATTTTAACCAATAGGCACTGGCACGTTAGGTATTAATGTGTGTACCATTATGCAAAACCACTCTCACGGCTGTGATGAAAATTAGATTCTGACTCGGTGGTGGTGCTCCAGGAGGGAGGCCTCCTCTGGTTTCCAGCGCTGTGACCTCGGATTGCCGTTGCCATGGGAACGTGGCTGCCTCCGGACTGTGTGGACAGGAGGCTGGTCTTGTGGGGAAGGGCGGCCGACGAGGCTGTTTCCTGGGCAGAGGCAGGCCTGAGCCTCAGAGGACAGTGGCCAAGTCGCCGACAGTGGGAGGTGGTGGGTGGGCAAACACGGCAAACCCACAGTGCCCCCAGGCCACCTTCAGAAGGTATTTGTTGAGCACCTGCTATGTGCGAGGCCCGCGTCAGGCGCCGGGGTGTCGTGACAGGTCCTGGCCCCCGTGACCCAGCATCTCAGCACGGGGGACGTATCATAAAGAGCAAACAGACACACGAGCGAGGCTGTCTCAGAGCCCGGCCAGTGCCCGGAAGGCAACGGAGCAGGTGATGTGTGTGACAGGGAGGGCCTGGGGGAGGGTGGCCAGGGGAGGTCCCCTGGGGAAAGAGCCCAGTGAGCCAAGGCCTGAAGGAGGACAGGGACACAGCCATGCAGAGGCGTCAGCGACCCTTCAGACAGGAGGGTGGACAGATGACGTAGGACTCACGGTTAAATTTGAATTTCACAGTTACATTTTAAGCTGCGAATAATTTTTTAGTGAAAGCGTGCAATACTGGGGACATACACTAAAAAGTAATCTGTTGTTTATCTGAAATTTGAATTTTTATTGGCTGAATCTGGCAAGCCTATCAGAGCGGGGAAGGGACCTGTCCGGGCAGCGGGTGGTAGAGGTGGGCCGCACCCCACCCACACGCCTGCCCCGGTCGCCCTGGAAGGCTGCTCATGGTTTCCCTGCCAGGTCCCCCCTGGTCTCTGCGCCAGGAAACGCCCTCTGATCCTGTCCCCGCCTGCCCCACCCACGCGAGGCTCCCTGGGGGCTCTGGGCCGCCCCCACCCACCAGCGCGGCTTCCTCTCCGGCCCCCCCACTCCTGCCTCCTTCACTGGGCTCCGTGGTCCTCAGCCTGCAAGCCCCAACTTGGGCATTGCCACATCGGGAAACGTCCTGCCACTCCAGGCTGTCCCCACGCTCCGCTGACTCTCGCTCAGCTCCTCACTGTGTTTTTAAATCAGCCATGTATATTTTTGTATTGTGGTAAAATACACCTAAAACTTACCATTGTAACCATGTTTGAGTTTACACTCATTGGCACGCATGATGTTGTGCAACAGGCACCACCATCCATCTCCAAAATTGTTCATTCTCCCAAACTGAAACTGTCCCCGGCAGACAGCAACACCATGCCCCCTCCCCCGCCCCCACCCTGCTTTCTGTCTCTATGAACTTGACGCCTCCAGGAACCGCACAGAAGTGAAATCACCTGGGGTTCGTCCTTTTGCAACTGGCTTACTTCACTGAGCATCACGTCCTCCAGGTCCACCCATGGTCGGACCACGCGTCCGTTTCCTTCCGTTTTACAGCTGAGTGATCACCGGCCGGCCTGGACCAGGTTCTGGTTCTTTGCTGAGGGACACCTGGGTGTTTCCACCTTCGGCTGAGAGGAGTCAGGCTGCCATGCTCACGGGCGCGCGGACGTCGGCTCGAGTCCCCGCGTTCAGGGTTTTGGGTGCGCGGCCAGGAGTGGGATCGCTGTACCGCGTGGTCAGTCCATGTCCAGTCATTTGAGGAGCCGCCCTGCTGTTTCTGCAGCCGCTGCACCATTTTGTACCCCCCGGAGCTCCTAGCTTGGATGT
The DNA here is from genome assembly GCF_011800145.1 of Mirounga leonina. Lineage (NCBI taxonomy): Eukaryota > Metazoa > Chordata > Mammalia > Carnivora > Phocidae > Mirounga > Mirounga leonina. The sequence continues at coordinate 5,752,223 of NW_023270739.1, read as the reverse complement.
GAGGCCAGGCAAATACTAGGAGAGCTCACCAATGGGGTTTTTGGCTTCCTTCCCCCGCTTTCCGTTCCCCTCCCTGTCTTTTTGGCACTCTCTTGCCTCAGGCTTTCCCTGATGGTGCTCCACACTTCCTGGCTTTTATTTCCAAAAGCCCAGAGGGGAGCTCGGTGAGTTTTTGGGGAGGGAGGGAGGAAGGCAGAGGGGAGGCGGGAGGCATGTCTGGCCCCTCCAGCAGGTGAGTCTTGAGCTCCACGCCGGTGGGGACTGGGGCCCAAGAGGAGCGGCCGTGGGGAGCATCCTCCTGGCCAAGAACCACCAGTCAGGAAGGACTGAGGCCACGGGCCCGCAGTCAAGGGGCAGAGGATCCACCTGGCATGTGGCATAGCCGCAAAATGACTGGGTCAATTCTGGGAGAACAGAGACGTAGTACTTCATGCCTCTGAGCTCCTGGGCCGAGACACCTCCCTCCACACCCGTCATGCTGACACATCCATCCTGAGGTGGGTGGCAGGTCCCGCCGGGCTATGCCCTCTTCCCAGGGGCTCAGGTCTCATCCCCCCCTCTGCGCAGCTGCCTGGGGACCCCGAGCCAGCTCCTGCTGCCCGTGGCAGGGCAGGGGGCCAGGCTGGTGGCTTCTGGGGTCTCCTTATCTTCAGGCCAAGACGTAAGCCCCTGGAGGATGTGGCAGCAGGAGCCGGGTGCTGGAGGGAGGCACCGCCCAGGGGCTGCAGCTGACGTTCTCTGTCCGCTTCATTTCAGTTTCTTCCCGTCCTTGTCTTTGCGGCGTCTCTGCTGTTCGCTCCTCCCTCTCTGTCTGTGTCTCTCTGTCCATCTGTCTCTCTGGCTGGCCCTCTGGCCCTCTGCTGCCTTCCCTGGCCACTTCCGTCCTACTTATAGTAACAGAAAGCGCACCTCGGGCCGAGCCCCCAGTCCAGGCTCTCCAAGCCCGCGGTCCCCAGGAGGGAGCCTGTGCTCCTCTCCAGCTAGGCCGGGGGCGAGTCACAGACCAGACCTGGTTCTGGGCTCTTTGTCCTCATACAGGGCGTTTGTGTCTTGCCTCCTGTGTCTCCTGTGAAGGTAAGGGCACTCGGGACAAGAGTCCCTCCTGCCATCAGCCCACTGAGCGACCATGGCCCAGAGTCACCCACCCTGGGCCAAGGAAGGGACAGCCCCCGTGCTGGTGCTGAAAAGGACGAGCCATCTCCTGGACAAATAGAGCCATCAGGACTTGCCAGCTAAAAGTAGGAGGGGGTGAGCTCTTCACCCCCACCCCAGGGCACCCCGATTGGGGTGTTCCCCATAAGCATTCTTTCTGGGAGGAAGGCAGAGGCAAAGATCAGGACCTCTAGGCGCTGGTCAGCTTTGGGTGAGGGAGGAGCAACTTCCTACAGGGGCCTCGGTGAGGGACACAGACCCAGGTGGGGCACCGGGGTCACCTCCCTGAGCCAGATGTGCGTTTGGAGAGGGCTGCCATGAAGGCCCATCTGGCTGGCATTGGGCAGGCCGTGGTGTCCCACCGGAGAGTGCTAAAGGCAGCTTGTCGGCTGGTTCACAAAGATCCTGCCTCCTGGTCCCCAGGGTGTGTAATGCCCTCCCCTCGCGTATGGGCTGGACCCAATGACTTCTTCCCAATGAATAGCAAATGTAATGGAAGGTCACTTCTTCAGCCAAATGCTCTCCCACCTGAGCTAGTTCAGCTGGGTGGCAGGGCTCACTTCGGGGATGTCATTCTGAGAGGTGGTCGCAAAGAGCTTCTGGCTTCCACCGAGCAGGTCCCCTCTTGTCCCACATCGCTTACTTCCCCTGATGAGAACCGGCTGCCGTGTTGTGAGCTGCCCTATGGAGAGGCCACCCGACAAGGAATTGAAAGGTGCCTTCCTCTGGCCATCATCCGGGGGGGATGAGGCCCCCAGTGCAACAAGCCTCAGGGAAGTGAGCCTGCCAACAGCCACTTGAGTGAGCTTGGAAGCAGGTCTCCCTCCATTGAGCCTGCAAGTGAGCCTGCAGCCCCAGCCAATAAGCTGGTTGCAGCTGTAGGGACCAGAGGACCAAGTCAAGCCTTCAGAAACAGTGAAATCATAAATGTGTTGTTTTAAGCAGCTGAACTTTGCAGTAATTCGTCATGTAGCCATCGGTAATGGATCCAGGTACATACTGCACTGCATTACGAAGTCGTGTCTTCTAGTATGTGAAATTCTACTATAGACAAATTACTCTAATGTGGAAAAAAATCAGAACAGTGGTTGCCTCCTGGGAGTAGAGGTGGGACTGACTGACAAGGGTCATGAGGAATCTTTCTGGGATGATGGTAATGTCTTCTGTTCTGACACGGGTTTGTGCAACACAGGTATGTGCCTTTGTCAACATTCAAATGACTTTCAAGATTTGTGCGTTTCATTATATGTAGATTTCACATCCAAAACAGTAAATGCTAAAGGATTTAGGGGGAACTGGACTGATGTCTTTAATTTGCTTTGAAATGCATCGAAAAATAAGATGGATCGATGGGTAGATATTGATAAAGCAAGGATGATTCAATGTAAATGGTAGAATTCTACCCTTATAGTATATGGGCATTCACTAAAAATTCTTTCGACTTTGCTGTGTGTGTGAAATTTTCATAGTAAAATGTTGGGGAAAAAATCACTTATTTAGGAAATACAGAGTGCTTCATGGGAGAAAATTTGAATAATAGCGTTGTGGCTGGATAGTAATTCTAATCAAGGTTGGTTTTGTACGAGGCACCCCTTGGGGCTCTTTCATGGGCATGACTTCATTTCATTCTTATAGCCAGTGCGCAAGAAAGCAATGATGCGTCTGAACTTACAGATGGGGAAACCGAGGCATGGGGGAGCCACTCCATCAGGGTCGCTCAGTGAGCAAGTGGCAGAGCTGGGATTTCCCCAGGTCCGAGTGCTCAGAAGCGTAGAATTGTGTCAGCCTGGGGGTGTCCTTTCTCTCTGTGCCTCGGTTTCCCAGTCTCTGACGTGGAGATGCAAACTGCCTTGTGGGTGAAATCAGGTAACAGTGGCTAAGTTTTTCAAGGTGCTATCTTATGCAGGCTCTGTGTCGTAGCTGCGAGAAGCTTGTGGATACTTTGGCACGTGGACTTCGCCTCTCTGCCCTGCCACGTCCACCAGAGTAGGTGCAGAGCAGGTGTGGCCGGGAGGCGCCGTTTGGCTCAGCCTGCCCTCCCTGAGAGGCTGGGCTCCTCTCTTCCGGATCAGTGGCTCAGACGCCTGCCCGGGGCTCCTGGGTGCCTCACTCCCACGTGGCGGGGTCCCACATGTGGAGGTGAAGATGCCTCACCACCCACCAGGTTCCACGGGGGCCTCGCCTCTGTCCTTTCTTTCACAGGGGCGAGGGCTGCTCAGGCCCTCCGCAGCCCTGGCCCGAGAAGAAGACCTCTGGGCCCCTGCTCTTAAAAGTATCCATGAGGCACAGGAAACACTTCCCTGAGTGCACCAGTCCCCACAAATATGCATTTAAGCCCATGTTTCAGCCAGTTCAGAGAATGAGGAGAGGACAATAGCATGGCCCATGACTCTGCTGTTTCCCCCCACCTGAAATTCCTCCCCACCCCCCACGCCCCCAAAATAACGTTCATTGTTGCGTGTCCCATGTCCCCACAGGCTTCTCCAGGCAGGGACAGAGGAAGGGATAAGAGGCCCGCCTGCAGGGACTGACCCAGGGACCGGAAGCTGGGCATGCATTTCCGGTGTACCTGGGGCTTTTCGGCCCTTCGCCCTCATGGCAGCTTGGAGAAGCGGGTGTCACGGTTCCCACTTCTGTGGTCAAGGAGGTGGAGGCTCAGAGAGGCAGAGTGACCTGCCCAGGGCCCACCACCAGGACTCCCAGCCCCAATGAGCCAATGCTAAGGGCTTTATTCTTTCTGGCTGGTTCTGCAGGTCCTAAGGAGAATGTAAGTGAAAAGAAACCATCCTTCCCAGGTGTCTGTGGGCTTCGGAGTATCCTTAACAATCAATTCATGGGCTAACCTGTGTTCACAGCTTTCCCACTGCTCTTTAACCCTAAAAACCCAGAGGCTCTAGTCCAAACTGGGGTAATTGGAGGAGCAGTTTTTCTCCGGAGTGTCGGGCGGTGACCAAAGTAGGTCCCCTTCCAGGTCAGAGGGCTGGTCCAGGCTGTAGGGAATCGGGGTGTGGCAAGAACTCTGCACCCGAGCCCCAGGGACCACCATCGGCAGCAATGGATGGGGCTGGGTCCACGATTCCCACCCCCAGCTCAGGCCTTCTCCTCCCTCTGGAATTTACGTCCTGCAGAGCATGGGGCAGGACAGGAGGGGAGGAGGAAATGATGGATTTTTAAGTGGCACCTTGTTTCCCCAGAACCTGGCCTCCCGGGTGGGTAGCTGTGGGGTGGATGTTGGTCAGGCCCAATCCACTAACGGTCCATGTCCTGAGGCAGTTGGGGATGCAGGGGGCAGGCGTGCAGAACTTCTCTGCTTTGCCCCTCTCAGCTGGGCTCTTCCTGGAGAGAGGTCGGGCAGGCTGCCTCTGCCTTCCTCCACCTTCCATTCCTGCAGTTCCCATGGGTGTGGGGGCTACTCGGATATTTAATTTTGGGTGGGTGGGAGTCAGACCCAGGATGGGTGTGGGGGTGGGTGAAACGTTCCAGAACACAGTGCAGAATTCTCAGCTTCTCCCCTCAGCTTCACCCTCCCTTGCCCCCAACCCTGCCTGGTGGTCCTGACCACTCCCCAGACTCACTGGGGCCTGTCCCAGCTCCCCACCTTTGCCCGTGCTGCCCTCCCCGCCTGAGCAGGGTCTCCCGTCCCTCCTTTCTGTCTTCGAGTGTGCAAACTCCCGGACCCAGCTTGCACAACACCTGCCCTGAACCTGTCTGTGGGATCAGCCACACCCTCGTCTGGCTCCCACGGCTTTCCTCCTGGCCCTCTTCTCTGGGACCCTCCGAGTTGCCGTCGTATAGATGTTGAAATCCCTCGAGTGAGTGAGTGACAATGAGCCGAAGGACAGGGACAGGCCCTCAGAGTTTGGGGGACAGAGCAACTCTCGAGACCGTGGTCTGGTCGAGGAGGCCGGGCAGCAAGTGAGAGAGGGCAGTGTGCCTGTCAGCTCCTAGCAGGGACCCCTCCTTGTCCCTGCAGGCCTTGCCCCACCCAGTATAGGGGTCCCGATGCCAGTCCTTTGGCCTGCCATGTCGCTGTAGACCCTGACCCGGGAATGCCACCTGCTGCCAGTTCTTGTTCTTGGGAGAACACTCTGCCGTGATTCGAGGTTCGTGGCCTCTTGAGGGCATGTCTGCACAGCGGGTGGCCCGAAGACTCCAGCAGCTGCCACACAAGGTGCATCGGTGGAGATAAGTCTTTCCAGCATAGGGCAGGCCTCAGAGCACTGGGGGAGGTGGGCTGGGCTGCCCCTAGGGTCTCCCTTGCCTGTACCCAGAGCAAGGCCCACCTTGTTCTCTGCCCCCAGCGTGCTTGTTGGTACCACTGGTCCAGCCCGACAGGCTCTGGAAGCTCAGCCTGAATGGGCTGCTGCCTGAGTGACCACAGCCCCTGCTCTCAGCCCCACTGCCTCTGTCATCCCCTTGTTCTGGGGTCGCCTGTGTCCACCTCTATGTCCTCAATACCCAGGGCTTCCTTGAAAGCCGGGCCACATCTAAGTGGTCTGGGGACTTGGTGGCCAGCACGGGGCCTGGGCCGAAGTGCTGACAAGGCAGGTAAGGGAAGGAGGATCAGGCCATTATCCCATTTGCAATGCCAGAGAGCCACCCCCCCTCCCCCTGCTCTGTGACAGGCAGTCCTGCCTCCTGGGAGCCGGGCCAGGTAAAAACCCTTGAAGTCCCTAAGCCCTGAAAAGATGATGTGTGTAATGGCAAACTGCAGAACAATTATAAGTGGCACTTGAATTCTGGCACCGTGGTGGACTGGTGTGAATAATGCTAACTACTACGGTGGGTAAACTCCTCAGTCCCCGCTCATGTAGCGTCTGCAACGGTAGACGGTTCTTCCAGCAGTGACTCGGGACGCAGGCGCATCCATGTGGGGCTCTGCCATCCTCACCCTGAGGATCGTGTGGGAGGTTTTCAGGGGCCTGCCCTGAAACGGTCAGGGGACCATGCTTAAACTGCAAGGTGGGGGGCTGGGGATAAAGTCTAGCTGTGAGCCCCAAAGGAAGAAGAAATGGTTTGGGGAAGAGTTCTGCGACAGTCTGATCTGCTGGGGGCGAGGGGGTGGGGGGACGGGACACTCTCTGGCTGTAAAACACCTAAAATGCAGGAACAGTTACCACAAACCTTATTCAATGCATAGCTAAGTTTGCAAGGAAGGAAGGGAAGTTCCTAAAAGCCAGAAATGACCGGTGAGCCGACACCAGAATAGGGAGCAAATGTTGACCTCTGGGGGCCCAGAGGGTATTTGCCCAGAACAGGAGCCTAGAACCTTGGGTTTTAACCGCAACCCAGGGAACCGAAGACCTTATTTGGTGTTGAGCTCATAAAAGATTGAGAGTAGGAAGTGAGACCCTCACCTCAAGCTGGGACCGTTAAAGTGGTGCGCTCAGTGTAAGGGAAGCCTCTAAAAACCAAACTACCAACAAAGAAAGATAACAAGGACACTCATTTGTCCTGGCGTCTGCAATAGATAAAGATACATTCCTTCCTAAGACCTTCACTGCGGATTGGGGTCCAAACTTGTCCGCTGAGTGGTCCAGAAAACCCGGAGCCAATGAATGACCCTGAAGTGGTGTTGGGTTGGCAGACTCCCCTGCACACAGCCGGGGCACCTTCTCCTCTTCTGGGTCCTCTTGGGTCCCCAAAGCACAGCAGCAGGCTCGCGGTCTCCCATTGCAAAAACCCAGGGGCAGACAATCCACGATGAGTCACGGTCAGCCCAAACCACACCTGCAAAACTAGATCAAAAGACTTCAGATGTTCGAATATCCAAACTAGAATAAAAATCAGTAAGTCAAAAATATTTAAAGAAAGAAGAATTGAGACCACGGACAAGGGAAAAAAAGACTATAAAAGTTATCAGAGAGAGATGAGAAACAGCCAAGTCGAACTTCTAGAAATGAAAAATGCAATAACTGAGACATAAAACCCAATGGACAGATGGGTTGAACGGCAGCAAATAGACCCAGCTCAGGAGGGAATCAGGGACGACAAGATGGGGCAGAAGCAGTGGCCAGAATGCGTAAAGCAGGACAGAAGAAAACGATACAGAAAATAGGAATCGCAGGCCAGGAGGTGGGAGGTTAGAGCAAAAAGAAATGGGGCCCATCTATCTGGAGTTCTGGAAGGAGAAGAGAATGGACTAGAGTCATGATTCAAAGAGGTCACAGTTGAGAATGTTCCAGAATTGATAAAAGATGTGAATTTCAATCCAGGAAGCATAATAAATCCCAAGCAAGGGGTAAAGAAAAAATTCCACAATTGGATCCATCACGGGGACACAGGACAGCAAGAAGAAGACTTGTCAAGAAGCCGGAGAGAACAGACAATACGAACCACACCTAAATGGCAGACAGAGGCTGGAACGTGGTATCGCCAGAGACAAAAACAGAACAGTTGGCCACTGAGATCTGTATCAAGTAAAAACATCTTTCAGGACCGGGAGGAAGACACCTTCAGACAAAGGCAAGCGAGTGCAGCTCTCAGGGCCCCTCGCGAGAGTCCCTTCTAAAGCCCAGTGACTCCTGGAGGAAGGGGAGGGGGGGTCCCAGAGGCAAGAACGGGGAGCAAAGGGGCAGTGACTTTATAGAGTAATGTCCAAGCGGGGGGGTACAATGGATAAAATGTCAACAAGATTCGGGTATTTCCCATGATGATTATCCTGATGCTTTTTGAAGAAATACGAAATACCGAATTCGTTCATGAATGTTTCTGCTTTACCTGCTCCCCAGACGCACGCTGTCAGCCTGCAGGATGATAGAGCACCTGGACAGTTCGCCTGGAAAGTGCTTCTAGGCCCCAAACTCATGGCCAAAGGAGAGAATTCCCAGGACGTTGGCTCCCTCGGTGTGGGAACGCACCCCAGCCCGGTGGTTCTCACCGGATCACCTGTAGGGTTTGTCACCAGCGGCGTGGCCAAGGACCCACCCCAGAGTGGCTGATGCATTCTGAGAACCTGTATTTCCAACAAGTTCCCGAGTGCTCCTTGTCCCAGACCAAAGTTTGAGGACCACTGCTCTAGCCTAACGGTCCCCAAGTCTCTCCAGTCTGATGCAGGGTTAACATGCCTCCTCCGGGAAGCCTTCCGGCATACCTACCTCCTCAAGCAAGGACTGTGTTTTCACTGTTACCTGCTCAGAACAGAACAGATGCTAAGTCAATTTTAGTTGGGTACCTAACTGACTTTATGAACCTTAAAGAAATCCCCCCAAGAAGTCAGTGACACACACACAACACCACCTTCTCTCTTCACCACAGTTACTACATCTCTTCTACCTCTCAGAAGGTAGTAGGCCTTCCTGACTGCTGCCTGGGTGCCAGGCCTGGCGCTGGACTTCAGTCGGTCCTGCAGCCCCTTGCGCAGGACACGTCGGGCTCCCCAGGGACTACCCCCTAGGTGCTATCTCTAAACATGGGCTCTTTGGCCCTGGGATGCTCCCAGAGCCCCGAGCCCCCCTGCTCCAGTCTCCACACTGACGGCCATGCCCCTGGGGGGGGGGGCTGTAGGGTCCTGCGGAAGTTCTTCTTGCTCCTCCTCTCCACGAAAGCTGGCAGCTGCCAGGCAGGGGGCTTCAGCGGAACGTCACGGGCAACCGATCCCAACGAGCTTAAGACGTCCCGGTTCCAGGAGAAGCAGCCCCCAGGCTCCTGGCTGCGGTGCCCCCATAGGAGCAAGAAATGGGTCCCTTTGCCAACCTCTGAAGGGCACAACTGTGGAGGAGGAGAAGCCTTGCAGAGCGCGGTTTAGGGGAGTAACGAGGAGTAATGGGTTGAAGCAGCTGTGTTTCAGGAACGATACCTTGGCTGGGAAATCTGTCGAGGCTGGAAGCCAGCTCTGGCAGGAAGAGATGGGCCTGCTTTCTTGGATGAGGGGGGATCTGACCGGGTGTGGGAGGCGCACGTGGGAGAGGTGCTCGGCCCTGGCGGGGAGGGAGGTGGGGCTCACTGGATTCAGCCCCAGACCATTTCTCTGAAGTCCTAATTGGCTGTGCAATGGCCCCCCTCTCTCTGGGCCACCTAATCCCCACCGGAGCCAGGAGGGTTAATTCTTGAGCATCGGTGGGCTGCCGGGGGCCCCCACAAGAGACACTTGCCTGAGCGCGAGCTGCAGTGCAGCGTGGGGCTCCCTCTCCCCTGAGGGCAGGTGTCTGTTCCCCACCCGTGGGGTGGGGGGCAAGCCAGGCACCACGGCGGGTGCACAGCGGGGCGGCCATTCAAACAGGGAGCAGGTTGACTCCAGAGCCCAGCTGTTCAGGGTCCCTGATGGACTGACCCGTGGGGAAAGCACTGGGAGGCCGACCTTGCCCCCTTGCCATGTTTCCAGAAATCTCCGAGACGCACCCCGGAGCCCGGGGAAGTGCGCTGCCCCTTGGGACTCATAGCTGTCCTGGGTGAGCCGTTTGAGCTTCCCTAAGCTAATCACCAGCTGCTGCCCCCACGCAGGGTCACTTGCTGAGTAACCGGACGGCGTGTGCCAAGGAGAGCTTCCTTGCTGGACGAGACAGTCCGTGACTCAGGCTCTGACTCAGTGCCCAGCCCGAGTGGGCACAGGCTGTGCTAGCTGGGGACGCCTGGGAGGAGGTGCGGGGGTCTGGGGAGCACGGGCTGCAGGGCCCCGTGCAGGGCCTCCTCCCACCTGCCAGCTCCCTGAACAGCTTGCCGGGCCTTTGTGGTTTCATTGGTCTTCATGAAGCCCTGGGAGGCAGGGACCCGTTCTCCCCATTTTGCAGCGAGATGGCCGCGTGTCCAGGGAGCTAAAGTTACGTCAAACACTGGGTCCGGTTTAGCCCTTAGTAGGTGCTCAGATATGCCCCATGCCTTCCGAGGACCGGCACGGACTGTCTCCCTGGGTCCTGCTGGGACCACCGGGCTGAAAAACACAAATGTCCTCCTCAGGCAAAAACGGCTCTCCCGGGAAGGTCTCTGTGGGCCCCTGGCACAACTTGCTGTCTCCCCCGACAGTCTGATCCGGCCTCGGGTCCTGCCCGCCTCCAGGCCCCTCCCAGACTAGCCGCCAGGGCCTGCGTCCCCCCCACCTCCAGCCCCCCTCCCCTTCCCCTCCCCTCCCCTTCCTGGCCTTCTGCTTCAGAACAACCTTTGCAATTTTCTGTTGGCTGACAGCAGCCTTTGGAATGTGAACTATTCATTTGGGGGATTTTTATTTGCCCGTGAAAATTAGTGTTCAAGGGACAGGGAGTGAGAAAGAAGTACAAGCATCAACAACCGATGCCCTGGGTTCCTGGGGCGAGCTTGGGCTCCCCGGAGTTCTAAGCGGATCTCCGGGTAAAGCACTCAACACAGCTGATGGGCATGCTAAGCGCCCCCCGCCCCCGCCGTCCCCGGTAGATTTGCATTCAGGCAAGGCTTTGGGGGAAAGTAATAAAAAATGTGAGGGGTGGGCAGGGGAAGCCTAACACGTCCAAACAAGATCTCTCCTTAGTTTGAACGATGGCCCAGGACCTAGGTCTGTAATGAAGAGAATGGATTGCGTCCTGATTAAGTTGTCTGGAACATGGAAATAGCTTGGCAACTCCTGTCCTGACAGTCGCAGAGGTCCCCAAATACGCCAGGCTTGAGCCCGAAGCCACTCTGCTCAGTTTGGGGTGGCTTTAAGATTCCCCCCCATTAGCCTCACCCAGCCAAGATCAGGCCCCTGCCCACCTGCCCCCTGCCTGCCTCCGGAAAGGAGGGGAGGGTGCTGGGTGGAGGGGCCCAGTCTGCCAACGGGGCGGCAGCTAGGGCTGGGCCCGGCTTCTCTCCTGGCCTCGGCGTCCCGCATCCCCGCTGTTGGACAGTGGTCATCATCAGATCATCATCCTGCCCCTCGGGTGAGACTGCTCCTCTCAGCCAGCGCCCCTTCCGCTCCTGCCCGCCCCTTCCCTTCCGGGGAGCAACTGGCTGCCTGCTGAGCTGCTGAGCGAGTCGGGGGTGCCGCTTCCTGCAGGCGGGGGCACCGATGCCCGGCGCTCAGACTTGCCTGGCAGTTTTAACTGGAGCCGAGAGCATCTCCACCTGGATCCTGTGGGGTTGGACCACGGTAAAACGAGGAGTCATTTCTCAGCCCAGGTTCATCTTCTTCCTGGAGGAAGGTCTTGAAGTGCCTAATAAACAGTACAAAAGCAGCTCAGATGGTTCCAAGTGCTGCTTTGTCGGTGACACCAGCTACATAAAAGTGATAAGGGCCATTTATCTTCTGTCTTGGGAACAGGAAAGCAGATTCTTGGGACTGCGGCTCTATGTTAATGGCATTTCTGTTACCCGGCGCTGACTGGCGGCATCCTACCTTCCAGAAGCAAGGCCTCTGGGGACAGCCTGTAGCCATCATTAGAGAATGTTCTACATGCTCTTCAGTCAGTAACCAGGTTTAATAGCAGTGGGGGCCTCTCCCTCCCCTAGGCTCTGAGTGTGATGGCCTGCCTGGCTGCCTACCTGCTCTCCCCAGGCCTCCTGCCCCCTTAATGTCTCTGATGTCCTTCCTCCCTGACATCAGTTGCCCTCTGCCCATTCGTCCAACCTTCTCTCTGCTCCCCGTTTTGAAAACTCACGCTAGCCACAGTACCCCACACGGTGGGCTCATGTTGTTCTTCCTCCCACCTTTGCTTATGCCGGTCCCTCGGCCTGGATGCCCTCCTCTCCCCAACTTCCTGGGCTTTCCTGGATGAGTGCCAACTAGTTTTACAAGAAGTGTTTGTGGCATTTCCTCCTCCAGGAAGCCCTCCAGAAACTACAAAACTCCATCAGCTCTCAGCTGTGTTTTGTAATAGCTTGTTCTGGATCCGTCCCCCATGTCGCATCTCCCCAGGAATGCTAGCTCTACCCAAATACCAGCCCATGAGGCTCCCTGACCCCACAACTCCCGGGGCCCCTGCTGCCAGACAGACCCTGACTTCCATCCAGATGGAGCCTCCAAACCAGCGTGAGAGGTTTGTCCAGCACCAGCTGGGACCCTGAAGGAAGGTGGACATTCCAGAGGGCCCCCAGGGACCCGCTCTGCTGCCTCCCTCCTTGGAGACCAGCTGTCCTGAGGGAATAAGGGGGTGGTGCCAGGCCCTGTGCTCAAGGAAAAGGGGACTGAAGCCCACCTTGGCTAGCAGCCCTTCCTCCGAGATCCCACTTGGTTATGGCTGCTCTCAGCTGGCATCTTCTTACCCACTAGAGAGGACCACTCAGCTCCGAGAGTCCCTGTTCCTCAGTGCACCCTCCTGAGAGTCTCATCATCTTAGTTTTCATCACATGTTCTCATCAGGGGGCCTGGGAGAGGCCCCAGGGGCACCAGGATGCAGATCCATCTGGAACCCCCACCCCCGAGCAAGTAGCCCCCAAATTCTCAGAGCCCAAGAGCGAAGACAAGGATCCAGATGGCATCCCTGAGCACAAGGGTCACATATGTGCCTTGAATGCTCCCATCTTCCCTGGAGGTATCCCTGTACTCGTCGCAGTGATGGGCGGGGACAAGGTTGTGAAATATCACGTTGGGAGAAAACTTGTTTATTTTCTAACTGATATAGCCTCAGCCACAATGTGCCCCTCTAAGACACGCTGTTCCCTGTTCCCACACTGCAGAGCCGCAGAAGGATAATAAACTGCATTCCCCAGTGAGGCTGGGGGTCACCTCTTCTTCATTACCCCTCGGCCTCAAGGTCCCAGCAGGGGACGGCAGTGTGGTCCTTCCTGTGTTCTTTCCATTTCTCAGAAATGCTACCGGTGCAACCCCAAACCTCCCCACTGCTAGGACACAGAGGGAACCAGGGTGCACACCTCGTCCAGGGGGTTGGACTGGGGCTTCGAGGCAACTCCATACAAGTGGAGGGGACACGGGATTCGAGTCAGTAACATTGGTGTTGGCCACAATGAACTGAGTCAAGACCCAAAGTGAAACCTGATCCTGTCATTTCTTGGTCTCAGTGTCCTGATTTCCAGGGGACAATGGGCTCGGCGCTTCCTCACAGGGTCTGGGTGATGCTCCTGTGGGGACAGCTGTCAGCACCAGAGGGATGAGCAGAAGGGGACACCCTGGTCTCCACCCCAGGACCCCATAGCCGGGTGAGGGAAGTGTCAGAGTCAGTGTGTTGGATCGGAAGGAGCAAACCTCTCTCGACCCAGTTTAAATAAAGTGAGCTTGTTGGGGCGCCTGGGTGGCTCAGTCGTTAAGCGTCTGCCTTCAGCTCAGGTCATGATCCCGGGGTCCTGGGATCGAGCCCCGCATCGGGCTCCCTGCTCTGCGGGAAGCCTGCTTCTCCCTCTCCCACTCTCCCTGCTTGTGTTCCCTCTCTCGCTGTGTCTCTCTCTGTCAAATAAAGAAATAAAATCTTAAAAAAATAAATAAATAAAGTGAGTTTGTTGTCAGGATCGGGGTGCGGGAGGGATATCCCGGGAGTTAATTGCAAGGAGAGAGGGCATCTCTCCTGGCCTCTCTCTGGGATATCTGCCCTCAGCCCCTGCCCCTCTCCGCATGCCAGCTCCATGCCCATGCGACAGACGATGCCGTTTCCGCTCTCCTGTGACTTAGCCCTGCGTGTGGCTCTGCTTCTCAGCTCCACCTCTAGACCCCAGGACCAGCACCGGCTGCCTGCCATCTCATTGTCTCCAGATTCCTGGGACGGAAGTCCCTGTAGCCCCGGTGTGATCGGGGTGGACAAGGCCTTGTCTCCTGGAAGGGAGGGAGGACCGCCTTTGCCACGAGGCGCAGAACAAGATCTGTTTGGAAGATGTGTAGGTGCGTCTCCGGCACAAAAAGACATGCAGACAGTTCATCGTGGGAGCCCAGGAGCGGCAGAGGCCATGTGTGTGTGTGTGTGTGTGTGTGTGTGTGTGTGTGTGTGTGTGTGTCCCAGGGGATTTCACAGAAGAAGTTTTAACCTAAGACCGCAGCTCCTGAAGGCCGGACCAGGCCTTCTATGAATCCCTGGCACCAACACGGAGGAGATCACGAATGAATGAATGAATGGATGAACGAACGAGCATCAGCACATGGGTGGGCTTGGTGGTGAGGCCCTCATCGGGGCTCCTGGGGACAGGAGAGTGGACAGGCTGGGCGGGGCCAGCAGGTTGTGGGCTGACTCTCGGGGAGCAGAGAGCCCGTATGACCTTTGACCCAGCAATTCCACTTCCAGGACTTTATTCCAAGGAGTTACTTGCACAAATACACAAAGCTATTTACTACAGCGTGGAAGTCACCTAAATTTCCATCACAATGGGATTGAAACACTACACGGGGTGCAGCGCGCTCCCACGGTGGAGTGGGCAGGCTCCCTTGGAGACGATGAAGTGGGTCTGCGCCCTGGGAGGGAGAGGGCTGCCATCTGCTTTGTGAAACGACAAACAGCTTGAGTAAGGAAAAGCGGGGGCGGGCGGGGCGGGTGTGACCTCACACGGGTGTGCAGAGAGATTTGTGGGGAAGAGGCTGGGAAGCTGGGAAGGAATTCTTACTGTAAACCCTCCTGCTTTTCCTCTTTTTATTTCTGCCTCTGTTGGAAAGCAGTTATTAAAAATGGAATAGAACAACAAACGAAGCTTGTTTGGTACCCTTCTGGAGGGAAGGAGCAGGCTGCTGACCTCGCACATGCAGGCACACGGACCAGCCGGCCGCAGAAATAATCGCATGACCGTGAGCAGTCAGGATAGAATCCCGTGCACCCCGTGCGCCTTGTGCACATGTCAGCTCCCTGACTCCTCCGAAGGTGGCCGGTCATGAGCCCTGCTAGGATCCCCATTGTACAGACGAGGAAGCTGAGGCTCGAGGGAGTGGAGCCTCGGGTCTACCTGACACGACGGGCAGCAGCAGAAGAGGGGACTTGGAACCTGGGACTGTCTGATTCCGGTCTGTGCTAGTTTTCAGAGATGCTGAGCGCCACGCCACCCCCCCACCCCCCACCCCCCCACCTCGCCCTGAGCGAGCTGGTGCAGGGCCGTGTCTCGTCTCTGATCACCCCCTGTGGGGGCTGGAGCCCACTGCTGCCTGAACTGTGGCTAGCCCTGGTTCTGTGCCTGGGTGGTGCAGGACCCCAGGGCCGGCCGCACAGGTCCTGGGGGACGCTGGGACCCAGAGCTTTTTTCGATTCACCCAGTGGAGGCCTCAGCTTACCCTGCCCTCTGTGACTCAGTGGCACAGGGCATGCTAAAGCTAGACGCTGGCTCTGGTTAGGGACGGTAATGGTGACTCCTCGCTGAGGCCTGCTTGGTGGCATCTGTGTCTGGGGAACTGAGCCCTAAGGGACTGTCCGGACCGCATGTGGCCTGGGAGGTGGTGGCTTTGCAGAAAAGATTTGCTATTTCCTCTAAATGTGTCTTTACCACGCAGAGGCCGGGGGGCATTATGAACTTGACTGCTAGGTGCCCTTGAGAAAGGAGGGGTCCAAAGGAAGCCAGGGAGGGGCCTGGGGGGAAGGCCTGGGAGTTCTCTCCCTGGGAAACTCTTACCCCCACCCCACCCTGGGCTACGGGCTCGCTGTGGCCATTTGCCTCCGTGTCCAGCAGACACGATCGAAGAGGTGGGCTTGGGAACTGCACGCCTGATCGGGGCATTTGCTACGGAATGGGGTCAGAGCCTGAGCTCGCAGGACTAGATTTATTCAGAAGAAATTGGTGAATTCATGATTTTTAATAAAGGTAACTGCAAAGCAGGATAAACATGAGAACATTCTGTTCAGGGCTTCAGTGAGTTAGCTGTGCAAACATGCGGGACCGTCTCCCCCTTCTCCCTGCCCGTGGCCACCCCCACGGCCCTGAGAGGCTTGGGCATAGTTAAGCAGAAATATGCAGTACTTATTTATTTTTGTTGGGTGGACTTGGTTGGATTTACCACATTCAACTAATATTTCTTAAGTAGCTATAGTGTTTTCATACATCTTGAAACTCTGCCAGGCGTTTTATACGAATCGCTTCTTGTAACTGAAGAAGCAGCTTGTGAGTCCATTATCCCCATTTTACAAACTCTTCCCAAGGCTTGACCGCCTCCTCTTGTGTGAGTCCTGGGAGCTGACCCAGACATCACCGCAGCCTAGGAAGTCCTGTGGCTGGGGTCCTGCCATGCCAGCCTCTCTACGCTCCCCCACCCCCACTCTCCCCCGACACCCAGAACCCATCTGGACCTCCACGGCCCACGCCAGGCCTGCCCACCCCAGAGCATCCAGCTTTGGGATGGAAGAAAGACATTCAGATCCTGAGCCTGGTACTTCCTAGTGAGGTGAGGCTCCTGCCTCAGTTTCCTTATCTATTAAACATGGGTAAGAAGAGCCGATCACTGGGTGACATACTGGTCTTACAGCGTCCAGCAGCCTAGAAGCACTCAGTGAACATGGAGTCCTCATCACTGTTATGACTGATGTGTGCAGAGCAGGGCAAGCCACCAGCCCAGGCTCCCAGAGGCAGGCAGACCGACGTGACGGTGGTCCCCAACCTGGTTTCTGGTGGAGACAGGACCACCTCTGTCTCCCCAGCCCTGGGCCACCATCCAGTCCTCCCCTCTTGTCCCCCCTCATCCACTCGGTCTGCCTGTCTCCCCCCACATCCCACCTTCCTTCTGGGCACAGTCCAATTGCTGTAACTTTGAGAAACAGTGCCCATCCCCCAGCTCCAGGGCCCTGCACCCAGGATTTTGGACAAATGAGTGCAAGTGACTGGTGCAGGCTGGCCCGGGTCTCCGTGGGGCAGGTGCCCCCTCGTAGGATCCAGAATCAGTCCGGGCAGCTTCTTGATTGAACACCCTTGTTCAGCAGCCAGCTCATATTCTGTGCACCCTAGATCCTGCGTTTGAAGGCGGGGAGAGGAGAGCAGTGAGCAGAAACACGAGCCCCCCTTTGCACAATCTGGCCCCAGGGGACTGTGGTGCAGGGCTTGGTGCCCCCACAGGCCTGAAGGCCAAGGAAGACAGGGCTGGTGTGGTGGACATCTGTCATTCACTTGGGCCACCCAAACCCAGGCCTATGGCTACAGAATTCTGCACTTTAAAAAATATATATATTTTTATTTATTTATTTGAGAGAGAGGGTGAGCGAGTGAGAGAGCAAACACAAGGAGGTGGGGATGGCAGAGGGAGAGGGAGAAGCAGACTCTCTGAAGCAGAGAGCCCGATGTGGGGCTCGATCCCAGGACCCCAGGGTTATGACCTGAGCTGAAGGCAGACACTTCACCAGCTGAGCCACCCAGGTGCCCTGTATTCTGCACTCTTGAGTCTCGACGGAGTAGAGGGTGAGAAGACCATCTCCCCTAAAGGAGCTGAAAGAACTGGAAATTGACTTTTCCTGCTTCCCTTGCAGCTGGGGTGCAGAGCACACTTTGACTTGGGGGCCCTTCTCTCTCTCTGCTGTCAGTTGTCTTTGCTGCTGAAGTGGCCGTGTGTGCCTGCAGGGTCTCAGGATCACTGACAGCAAGCTCCATGTTGGACCAGTCCAATGGCACGGTGTGGGGTAGCGTGGGCGTGCTTCTGGAAGCTCCAGCCCTCCCAACCGCGCCCTTTCAACACGACTGTTTTCGCTTACTAACGCAGTCAGCTTCTCTGCTTACGGCTAAGAGCCCCCGTTGGCACTGGTGCTGGTACTGGCTCGTTCCTGTGCCCTGTCCCTGGCTACCCTTGTCCCAACCCCGCATGGGGCCTTGCACCCCTGAGTCCCTGACAAATGCGTGGGCTTGCTTGCTTGCTTGGTTTTTATGAACATTTATTGGGCACCTACCAAGGACCACAGAGCCCGTCTACACACAGGGTTCTGTTTGTAACTCGAATTTTATTAGCATAGCCGATTATCCCCATAAAAAGCCCCCCCCCTCCCCGTGCATCCTGCGTCCACACGTGGTTGTTCTTCCTGTGTTGACAGTGGCATCCTACCGAGCTTTGTGGAATGAATTCATCCTTTTTGGGTAAAGGGAAGGGGAGAGCCCGTGTCTCCGGAATGGAGAGGGTGTTTCTAAAGGCAAATGATCTGGAGCAGTGTATATCCTCAGAAAGCCGGAGCTTAGGAGGCGGACTTTCTCGAGTCTGTCCTTTTAGGAAGGTGTGAGCTCCTAGGAGGTGGGCTGAGATGGGCAGGGAGCTAGGAAGGTGGAGAGAACTTCCTGGTGCGCGCACACACACGCACGTGCACGATCTTTACCTTTTAATTGAGATGAGTAAATATACAGTAAGGGATGTGAAGTACAAAGTGTACAAGTCTTTTTTTTTTTTTTTTTTTGCGAGAGAGAGAATGAGAGAGCACGAGAGGGAGGAGGGTCAGAGGGAGAAGCAGACTCCCTGCCGAGCAGGGAGCCCGATGCGGGACTCGATCCCGGGACTCCAGGATCATGACCTGAGCCGAAGGCAGCCGCTTAACCAACTGAGCCACCCAGGCGCCCCAAAGTGTACAAGTCTTAAACACACAGCTTGATGTGTGTTTAAGCTCTTGGGGGAGGAAAAAAAAATCACGATTTGTAGTGTTGGCCAATTTCCATGGTGCTAATAATTCTATGGCCGATTTTAAGCTGCCCATATGAAGTCATTACACCCAGAACTGGAAAGAGATGCAGGCCACCAGATTTTGGGATCCATATGAATTGGCTGAAGAATGTCACTGAGCCTCTTTTCCTTAGGAACTCGGCCAAATAGAACAGGGCCTACAACCCAGAGACGAGTCTGCACAGCGTAACCTGGTCCGTGCGAGGCACGTCACACATTATACTTCCATTATTTCCCAGTTGTCACACCTGCTCGGGCTTTGGGCCAAAGGCCAAGGGTCCGCCTCTCCCTGGAGCGTTAAAAGGGGGAATGCACTGAGGTCAGTGAGCCTGTGGCGCAAGGATCAGGGAACCAACCGTCCCCAAGGTGAAATGTGGTAAAGAGCTGCCCCCCTGCCCCAGAAAGGTCCTTTTGATACCAACCTTGGAGGACCTAGGTCTTATCACTATGAAGGAAAATGGCAAATTCCTTATAAAAACCGAGGCTCCGAGAGCTTAAGGAGGACAAGAGGGGGGCCAAGTTGAATGCCACCTCTAAGGTTTGGTGCTTGGAAAGGAAATACCTAATGTCAGAGGAATGAGTCTCGCAGGATGACATTTCAGCTCCCCTGCAGGCGGGTCAGGCAGAGAATTGCTCCGCACCCCTCAAGTGACACCCTGAAGCTCTCCTGCAAGGCTGGGCCCTGCCGGCCAGGCCTTTCTGCTTCATTTGAAAGCCTCCCGATTCCCCACCGTGCAGCCCCGGCTGGGATTTTACGGGCAGTAAAAAGCCAGCCCTCAATCAGCTGGAGTGCGCCAAGCCTTTGCAGCCCCGGCATGCTAAGGCTGTTAACAAACACGCTGCGCTGAGGGCCTGAAGTCGCCACCGAGGACACATCTGTTCCCCAGAAGCACTCGGTGACAATCTTCCATCTCCTCGCCCGCCCGCCCTCTCCGCCTCGGTGGGGGTGGGGATGGGGGTGAGTGACCTGCCTTCCCAGCCGCTGCCCCTAATGTCACCTCCTTCCCGACTCCCCTGTGGCTGCCCAGCAGGTGCCGACATACCCCTTAACTCCCCCTCATTCCAGACTGGTGCTGGTTCCCTAGTGCCTGCAAGAGGGAGTCCAAACTTCTGAGTCTGTTGTCTTAAAGGGTCTTGCAGATGGTGCACGGGCCTGCCTTCCCAGAACATCTCCTGTCCCTCACCAGCTGGCCCCTTCCTGCAGACGCTCTGCGCATCAGTTGCACCCCCATGCCCTCCGTCCTGGGCCGGCCCCACGTCTCACCTGGTGGAGCCCAGCCCGGAGGACTCAGCTTAAAACAGCAGCTCTGCTTGGGACTTGCGAGTCGTGCCCCTGTCCCTGGCAGAATTAGTCACTCCACGCCAGCTTGGCATGGCTGCCTCTAGAGCAGCCCACCGTGTGCTATCAGGAAGGAACTGGCTTCAGTTTGTGCCTCAAGGTCACAGACAGGTCACCTTCGTCTTGGTGTCCTTGGTGCGGAGCCTTGAGCCTGGCACTTAGCAGAAGCACTCAGGAAGTGTCCCTGGTTTATTTCAATTCGGTGAAGACATATCACTGTTCTCGGCACGACTGTCAATACATTCCTGCCTGAAAGTGGTCCAGGAGAGAGCCCGGGGTGGGATGACATTCAGCATCTCGTCTCAGAGGAGGGGTCCCCAGGCTCTCCCGTGGAGACAGCAGTAAAAGGAGCTTTGTCACAGGTTCCAGCTGCACTTGACCCCCACCCCGAAGCCGGACTTCTAGAATGGTCTCGTCTTCCGTTCTCTGTCTCACCTCCTCCCGCTGGATGGCAGAGGGGGCCGTGTGTTGAGGCGGGAAAATGGGAACTTCACAGCCATACTCATCCGTGCGGTTTCCTGCCTGTGTGTCTGCCTTTAAGATGGGGCGGACTTTCCCTTCCGGTGGGGACGCTGGATAGAAAGGCCCCGGCAGAGGGCCTGGCCCACCCTAGGTGCTGGGCCAAAAAGGCCTCTGTCACTTGCTGGCTTTGTCTGGTGCAGATCTGATGTGTTTCTGCTCCAGCTTTGCAATCTCACCTGAGTGTTTATATGTAAGTAAGAAGTTTCCTTCCGTCACGTTTCCCTCACGGTCATTCTGATCTCCTATAAAAAGGCCAGAAGGAGTCAGACTTGCTGCTTCGCAGTGGGGAGACTGGGATTGCGGTGGGCTTTTTTTTTCCCGTCTCTGTCTCAAAGTGGGTTTTTTGGAAATGAGACTGTATCACTACCCTGATCTTGTCTGAGCCGTTGCCGGAAGCTGGTGGATGCATATAGGCAGGGAATGAAGTAAAATGGAAAGTGGACATCAGCCTGAACAGAAGAGTGAGTCCTGTGTTTAGCACTGGAGACCAGGGTGTCTTGGGGCGGAGGCAGGAGGAGGCCGGGGCTCTGGGGGGCTCGAGTCTGTTCCTCCACTCGGGAACGTGGCCTAGGGCAGCCCCACGTGCCACACGGGGTGTTTGTGCTGATGTCCAAACGTTGTTGGGGATCAAATGAAATAACGTGCGGAAAAAAAACTTTTCTAAACTGAAAAACAGCGCATAACTCCTAGACACTGAGAGTCTCTTACTGTTTAAAAAATCAGTGAGATATCCATACAATAGCATATTATTCAGCCTTAAAAAGAAGGAAACTCTGATGCGAGCTACAACATGGATGAACCTTGAGGACGGACGTGGCGCTCAGTGAAATAAGCTCATTGGAAAAAGACAAATAGCGCATGATTTCACTTACAGGAGGTCTCCGGGCTAATCAACATCACAGAGACAGAAAGTAGAATGACGGTCGCCAAGGGCTGGGGGAGGGGGTGGGGCATTCTCATTTAATGAGCACTGACTTTCGGTTTGGGAAGATGGGAAAGCTCTGTAGGTGAACGGTGGTCACACCACAATATTGACACAGGGAAACGGAGGGGACCCCATGAAAGACTGCATTTTTTGCTGCCTCTTCTTGCTGGGACCTGCACCCCCGCCTCACACATGCCTTCCAGAACAGACAGTGCATGTCCTACTCGTAAAAGTCAAGGGTTTAATGATTTCCTCAGAGGCTTCCAGCACAATAGAGAACACCCAAGCAGTGACCAGGTGCGGTCGTCATGAATGTTTTCCAAGACCGCCGACTCACCAAGACCCCTGGCTCCGGGCGTAAGGGACTTATGGGGACACCTAAACACGCATCTTTGTTCCTGGATGCCTGAGAACACAGGGCACTGGACCACCGTCCTCAGTATGAACCCTAGTCCCCGTGCAGAGACGAGACTCATTCTTCTTTCCTTTGCGAGTCTCCCAGACACTCGGTATCTGCACTCTCTCTGTCTTCAGTTAACTCTACTCTCACTTTCTCTCGGCACACATTTAATTTCTATCCTGTGCAAAGCCAAAGACCCTCTTGGCTGGTCCTGTGGGACCCCCTCTGGGTCCTCGGACCCAGCCAGCCTGCATCAATATGAATATACTTAATGCCATTGAACTATATATTTAAAAATGGCTAAAATTGTGAATTTTATGTTATGTATATTTCACCACACCCACAAAAAAAGTGTGACAGCTACTTTGGGAGTAAAAAAGGAAGGACGGAAACATACACTTTATTTCCAGAAAAAAAAAAAAAAGGGTGTGTGTGTCTGTGGGTTTCTTTTATACAGATGAAAAGTAAAATAAAGGGAAGTGAGAAAACTTTAAAAGGAAGTTTGCCAGCTTACGAGGTTGTGGTTTTTATAGCCTCTGGGTCAGTGTCCTTCACTTCGGAGAAAAGCTGATATTGCTTGTAACATTTTTAAAGGTCAAAACCAAGCGGAACGTCAGCCCACTGCCTAAATGCATGATAATAGCAAATTTAAAAATTAATTACAGGGTCTCTCCCGCTGACACCTGGCACTGGCTCAGTCGGTGCGGAGCTGAGAGGGGCCACTCGGAGGTGCCTCGCGCTCGGGTAGCCTTTCACCGTCTGCTTCTATTCTCAGGAGCAGCTCAACTCTGCTTCATGACATTGTCCCCGGACAACAATACGTTTTGAAATGAAAAATGTTCTAATTGGACACAAAGGAGACACCTTCCAGATTCCGAGGCCAGACGGGAATAAAAACCCTACTTAGCTGAGGGCAGAAGGCAGAGCGATTCAGGAAGGGCGTCTGGGGAACTCTATCATCTCCAAACTTCCCCAAGTTACCTGGGCTCCTTTGAAACACAACGTTGGGAAAGCAAGTGGCGTGCAGGACTGGGGAAAACACAAATGGGGCACCGAAGATGGCTCCGTGCTTTCCAAGGACACCGACTTAGTTCTCCCAACCCCCCTGTGGGTTGTTAGTTACCATCTTTGTTTTCCAGACAAGCAGCACCATTCTTTTTTTTTTTTTAAGATTATTTATTTATTTATTTATTTGAGAGAGAGAATGAGAGAGAGAGAGCAGGAGAGCGGGGAGGGTCAGAGGGAGAAGCAGACGCCCTGCCGAGCAGGGAGCCCGATGCGGGACTCGATCCCGGGACTCCAGGATCATGACCTGAGCCGAAGGCAGCCGCTCAACCGACTGAGCCACCCAGGCGCCCCAAGCAGCACCATTCTTACAGGGGCTCACAGAACCTGCCCAAGGTCATCAGCTGTGACCGACAAGCCTAGCTGGATTCCATCCTTGCCGGGCCTGGCGGGAAGGGGCAGGAAGATCTAGATTTCACTTCAAGCTTTTATCTAGGGGCCCTTGGGTAGGTGTGTGTCTTCATTCGCTCATTCTGAAAGTGGGGATAATTGCTCTATTAGTCAGTTCAGCTAGGCTCTGCTGCAGGGACATCATCAGCGCAAGCCAACCAACACACACCCATGTTCCATGCGTCTGGCCTGCCGGCCTGAGACTCCGCTCCACGTCTCCTTCCTCCGGGACCGGGGCCAGTCCATGGCAGGGAACATGGACTTGTAACGGAAAGGCTTCAGCCATGTTATAAGTGACTTGGCCACACCTCACCTCTGGGGGTGGGGGGTAGGAAATGCAGTTTTGCCTCCTGCTGGGCAGGTGGGGAACCAGACATATTTGCTTACCGTGCATATCACAACCTTGCTTCACTAGGTTGTTGCTGGGATGGAGAGAGGGAATTGTATATGATGCACTTTGAAAAACGTCAAGTTGTCTACAGACGCAAATTACATGCGTAAAATACAAATGTACGTTTATTGTTGTTGTTACCAATCTTAAAATCCTCTCTGTCTTTCACACCATCCAAGAATCAGCCTTGACTGCCAGCCCCAAGTCGTGGGAGCTGTTCTATCCCCATCAGGATGGGAGGTGCTGAGCAGCCCTGGGGGCTGGGACCAGGCTCGCTGCATTTGACTTCTGCAGTGCTGTCATTAGGTTTTTTTCCTTCCCCTGCTGAAGTTTCTATCTATATTCAATCCCACAGCCACAGAAGCATCAGAATTTTAATAGACCTGGGCCCCAGAGCCTGAGAGCAAAACGTTATAACGCACAGCTACAGATGGAAAGTGCTGGGTCTTAGCATTGCGACATGAACACTGTGGAATTTACACCACTCCACGGGGCCTCAGGGCCCCACAGGGCGATTGAGAAGTTTCTGGGAAAACATCCGGTGGTGGAGTGCCCCTTTAATTGGCTCTGTTTTGCTGTCCCTGGCCCTGTCCCAAAGTTATGCCGTAGGTCAGATACCAGAGCTTTAAATTTTTTTTTTTTTTAAGATTTTATTTATTTATTTGAGACAGAGAATGAGAGACAGAGAGCATGAGAGGGAGGAGGGTCAGAGGGAGAAGCAGACTCCCAGCCAAGCAGGGAGCCCGATGAGGGACTCGATCCCGGGACTCCAGGATCATGACCTGAGCCGAAGGCAGTCGCTTAACCAACTGAGCCACCCAGGCGCCCCGATACTAGAGCTTTAGAAAGAACCGTCAAGAAAGATTTTGACCACCTCTAACAGTTTCCAAACGTCTGTCCAAGAGGTTTGTGTCTGCGATTGTGGTTATTCTCTCCCTCCACACAATCCCCTTCCTGTGCAGATCTTCCTCCACCTTTCCAGCTGACGTCTTTTTAATCTTTCTCATTGCTCTCTCCTACCCATTCCCCCAAGGTTCTTCCTCTTTGCACCCCTGCTCTGAAGGGATGTGTAGTGTAATACAGTTGCAAGCACGCTCCCTTGGCTTCAGGCCAACCCACTTATAATTCCTACCTCGGACTCTTACTGGTCTTCTTTCTGCCTTTGGGCCATTCCTTAACCTCTCTGAGCCTGATGTGCCCACCACCGCATGGGGAAGGCAATGCTTAGCTCACAGAGCTTGGTGTGACTGCGAGGAACCTCTGCCTTTCTGCCCTCCCTCTCCCTACACCTCTGTCCTCTGTCCTGGCAGCTCACCCTCAGGGCCCTGCTCAGCCCAGCGCTGGGAGGGCCTCACTCCCGTCTCCCTTTTCAGTGTCCCCCGGCAGTGCCTTTCTCCATCCAGCCCCAAGAGGGAGGAAGAAGGAATGAGCTAGATCCTGGTGCTGGGGAGTCGTTGGGGGGGAGGGGCGGTGCTGGGGCTTCTGCAAAGGAGCGTCCGGGGAGCAGTATATGCAGGATGAGGGGAAAAGGAGATCCAAAGAGTCCAGCTCAGGATACATGCTGCATCAGCTTTAAGAATATAAAGGTGAAGGAAAATTCCTTTTTATTACTTTGGCTCTTTGGATTGGGCTTTTTGCCTGTGACTCTATTCAGAAGCCTGACCAGGTGGGCAACGAATGATCCTCAAGCTGATGTTTAGTCCACTGTGTGCAGCCCCGTCCCCGACACGGGGTCCTCCATGGGCCCCACCTGTGGGGATGGAGGGAACTCTCCCCAGGTCCCTCTCTGGTGGATTCTCGGTCACTTTTACGGCTTGGACACAGCGCCACGTGGCCATTGTTCAGAAGCATAGTGGGCTCACCTTCACTCCAGGGACCTCCAGCTTTCTCCAATATCTGCCTCCTGGGCCTGACCCCCTCCCAGCCTTCTCTGAATCATCGGGAAATCCAGACTTGGGGTGCGGGCCTGCCTGTCCCCCATCTCCCCCAGCCTGCTCCTAATACCCCTTTCCTGGAGACCTCGGGCAGGAGGGGCCATGCTCCATCCCCACCCTGCTCCCCACCCGGGACCCCCAGTAAGGCCTCGTTGAGACTCATGTCCTGGCTTGCACCAGGGGGCCAGCCCAGGCGTCCTCCTTGCTGGCACCAAGTGCTGTTTCTCTCCAGGGGCCAGGTGTCTTCGGGCCCCTGATCGTAAACACTAGGGTCTCACAGATCACCAGAGGGAAAGGTGCTTGAGCCAGAAGAGGCACCAGGACCCTGAGGAAACCTCTGAGTCTTGTCTCCTATTCCAGCTTGTCCTGAGGCTCGAGTTCACTGTGTTGCTTACATTATTACTCTCTTCTTCTCTTCTGCAAGCAGGTGTGGGTGAAATATGCTTGTGGCGTTAGATGAGCGCATACTACATGACCCCACTGTTTGTGGGCAGGGAGATCCAGGTCCCCACAGTGAAAGTCACCCTGGAACCTAGGCCAAGGTCAGCGGCTGCCAGGGTTTGGAAGCCGAGCTGACAGCAATCCAGTGTACAGCGGATGGGATTAGCTTTAGCCCGTCCCACACTGTGATTTGATGAGAACATATTTATAAGAATGAAGTATGTCTCCAGGTCATTAGAAAGCAGCCGCTGTGAAATATAATATAAAATCAGCAGTAATTTTAGAAATGGTAACATGTCATGGAGGGATACTGCATTGTGAGAAGTTTCTAGGGGCCAATGAGGAATCAAGAAGGAAAGTCAGGAAGAAGGAATGGGCAGATCTTCAGCCCCTCCAGGGGAGGGGAGCTCTATCTCTGGTGTGGCTATTGTCCCAGCCTGATGACTATTTCTTTCTTGAAGTTTCCTGACCCCTCCTGTGCCCCAGGCATTATGCTAGGTTCTGGAGCCCCTGCCTCTTCTCCAGCCTCCTTCCATGCAGGGGCACACTGTGCTCAGCACACCCTGGCCTGACTGGCTTTTCTGTTCCTTAAACAGTCCAACTCATCCCTGCCTCAGGGCCTTTGTACATGCTATCCTCTTTCTGTCCAGGATGCCAATTCCTTTCATCTTTTCACCACTGGCTCCTTATCGTATAGCTCTCCAGCCAAGTTACCTCTTTCTTGATGAATCTCACTCACTCTGTATCCTGTTCTTATTTATTCTGCTTTCTTTTTTTTTTTTTTAAGATTATTTATTTATTTATTTGACAGAGAGGGAGATAGCGAGAGCAGGAACACAAGCAGGGGGAGTGGGAGAGCGAGAAGCAGGCCTCCTGCTGAGCAGGGAGCCGGATGTGGAACTCTATCCCAGGACCCTGGGATCACGACCCGAGCCGAAGGCAGATGCTTAACGACTGAGCCATCCAGGCGCCCTGCTTTATTTTCTTTACAGCTCTTGACCACTCTCTGAAATTTTTATTTAGTTATGTATTGTCTATGCCTCACGAACTGGAATGTAAGGTCCATGAGAACAGGAATTTTGCTTGTCTTGTTCTCCACTAGATCCTAAAAGCCATCCTAGAGTAATGGCTCCTGGCACATGGTAGGTGATCAGTAACTATTCATTGATGAATCAAGTGCCACCACTCTGTTGAGCACCCCTCGATGCCAGGCACTGTGCAGGGCACTGCGGAACTGTAAGGAAATTGACAATTTACTGTGCTGCCGGACATACTGGATTTCATTTCATCTTCGCAAGCGCCTCGTTAGGAGGGAACTGATATTGTTTCCATACTGTAAACTAGAGAATGAAGTCCGTACATGTAGATGGCCTGCCGTAGTCGATGATATCACTGTTGCCAATTACTTGCTGCCTTAACTTGAGAGAGTTCCTGCCTCCCTGCCCCAGTCACAGCAGGTCTGGCCAGGTGGCTTACAAGGGAAGGAGCCCTCGCCAGGAGTTTCAAAAGTCATCCACCATTGTTCTTTCCCTCTGCCACGAGAGCATGTCCCGTTCCTTCAGGTTGGACCTCAGAAGGAGGATGGCTTGAATCAGCCTCGGCTGGCTGGCCGCTGATGTCTAACCCGAGTGAGAAATAACCCGTGGTGGTTGTAAGCCGCTGGGAACTGGGGTTGTGTTACCACTGCATACCTTCGTGAATGCTGGTCGATGCACTGGCTGTGGAAGTTTCGGGAAGGGAAAGCTTTCCCTCTAGCTAACCAGGGCACATCTCTGGTTAGCTCGAGGTGGCTTGAAGAAGAGATGGGAGGGGTTTATGAGACCAGGACGCTGGTGTCTTGTTTTCCTGTGCCCACCACGAAAGCAGGCATCTGGGAAAGTCATTTCATCTCCCCAAGCCTCGATTTCCCTGTCTGTAAGAGGGAGGTTAAGGGGACCGCTGGGATTATTTTAGGGCTCAAATGAGCTAACGTGGGAGAGTGCCCAGCCCTCCATAGAGGTTTGTTGGCTGAGTGAACGAATGTACAAATGAATAAACAAACACTTGCAGTCTGGTGCCCAAGAATGATCCGGCTTATAAAACAGTCTCTTTTGATTTGGGTTATTACAAAAAGCGATCTCCTCAGGGTTGAGCACCGCTGCAAAAGCTGATAAAGTGAGCGTTTCTGAACCTGTGAAATCGAGGTGGTGGTGACCCCGGCAAGGGGCGGCCCTCCCACGAGTGTCATTCTGCAGCAGGCTCCGGCCTCTCCCACCCGAGGCAGGGGTGGAAGAGCGGGTGGCAGCTGGAGCCCCTGAAAAGAGAAAGGCAGGCTCCAGTGCCCCTGTTCTCTTCTGAATGCTGCTCCTCGGGATGCAGGATCCCAGGAACAGGGCAATTGATTTCTGTATGGCAGACACAAAGGCCCACACGACATGGGAGCTGGAGAGATGCTGCGACAGTCCATCAATGCTGGGCATGGTGTTCGACCTGCATCCTTTTCAAAGAAGGCAGCCCACCAGTCGGCTTGGTACCCCTTGGTGAATTCTGAAAATCCAGGCACTGAGAAATACTTCTTCTTGTCAATTAACTGAACCACAGATTCAGCTCAAGGAGCACATAGTTGCTGCCGAATTGCCTGTGTAACAATGTCAGGTCAACCGACAACCGCAGGACTCGGTGAGATACACGGGAAAGGGGGAGATGGGCTAATATTTACTGAGCATCTACTATGTGCCAGGATCTTGTAGACATATCTCCATTTGTAGTAACTGAGCGAGGTGGGTACTATCATGAACAGGGAAGAAATAGAGGCTTGGGAGTCTGAGTAGCAGGACTAGGGCTGCAGGGCTCAGAAGGGGCAGAGCCGGGACTCAGATCAGCATTGTCTGATCCCTGGAGCTGCGTTTCCCACTCTGCTGCTCCCCACCACCTTGCACAGCCACCCAATGGTTAAACGGTCATACAACGGGGCTGGCTGCACATTCTGCTGCATCGTTCTCTTGGGGCGGGACTGGATTGAGCCAGGTGGGTGCCTGGGGAAGGGGCTGCTTTTATTGAGATGTTTGTTCACATATGGGTAGATAAGAAGTTGTTGTGGGCTGAATTATATCCCCTAAAAATATGCTTTGGAATCTTCGCCCCCAGGACCTCCGAATGTGACCTTATTTGGAAATAGGGCCTTTGCAGAGATAAGCACATGAAAATAAGGTCATGACAGTGGGCCCTAACCCAATATGATGTGTGTCCTTGCACAAAGGGGAAATTTGGACACAGACAGACATGCAAGAGTGGACACATGTGAAGAGACACAGGGAAGTGGAGGGGGAAGACTGGAGGGAGGCTCTGTAAGCTAAGGAATGCCAAGGACTGCCAGGACCACTAGAAGCTGGGAGAGAGGCCTGGGAGGAACAGCCTCAGAAGGAACCAGCCCTGCCAACACCTTGAGCTCAGACTTCTGGCTTCCAGAACGGTGAGAGGATGCATTTCTGTTATATTAAGCCACCAAGTTCATGGTACTTTGTTCTGGCAGCCCTAGGACACTAATATAGGGACCCAGGAGTGGCTCCAGCTTCCCCTATCTTGTTGGGGCATTCTGCTTAGACAGGCCACTTCCTCAGCAAAACCAAAGCCCTGCCGCTTGAACAGCTTGACCTTCGTCACGGGGCTTCGGTGACAACAGTGACACTCCAGATATACCTCCTGGAATTCATCCCCACCCTGAGGGAGCTGTGCTGCCAGGGTGCGGGGGGGAGGGGGGAGTGGACTGATGCTCGGCCCGCAGGCTCTGCACAGGCTAGCTGTAGGGACAGAAGAGAGAGACCACAGAAAGGCGCATGCTCACTCCTAACCCTGTCCCGTCCCCCGGATTATTATTAAAATCTCAAAATTAGAATTTTAATTAATGAATCAATTTCTTATTAACATTCAAACATCTCCATTTACTTAAGTTTTTCATGTGGTGAAGGCGACGGGCTGAGTAGCTGGGGGATCCCACTTATGTTCCAATGTCAAACGGCAGGAGAAGACCCCGGTGGACCTCAGCACATTAGTCATTGAAATTCACCCTTTTCACGATCGTCATTTAGGTGTCTAGACAAAATCAGAGCGAGAGCCACCCTCTCCTCCTTCAGGTCATCTCAGAAATGTGAGGTGTTCTGGTCTTTGTGTGATATTGTTTCCAATAACTGGCTTTTTAGGGGAAGAAGTGGAGATTAATGAGCCACATGAAAATGAGATAATGAGCCACCAGTTTCCATATATTAGAGATGGTGAAATACGTTAATGGCTTAAATGAAGCTAATCTATAAGATTAAGAATTATAGAAGACAATTTTAAGGGCAGAAACTCCATACTGAGTTTTTGGCAGCTGATTAGAATCCTGAACCTTCCCTGTGTTTTAGGAAAGAGGCTGAAGGTGGCATGGCTGGCCGGGGAGGATGAGTCTGGCATCAGAAACCTGGGGGAGGTGTCCCAGCCCTGCGGCTCAGCGCGGTGTGACCTTGAGCCCTGACTCAGCTTCTCTGAGGTCCCCATTTCTCCTCTGCCTTGCTCTCGGAAGCACTGTGAACAGAGACGTGTTCAAGGGCTTACCAACTGTGAATGGTAGGAAACGCAAGGCCAAGGGGATTTGAACAGACTGAGCAGTGGAAACCCTCTGAGGTAACTGGAAAGCACAGCTTCTTAAATAAAACACTTTAAAAGAGGAAAACTACAGGCCTCAGGGTGAGCTTTCCAGCCAATCCCTGCCCACATGGTAGGGGAGAGAACCTTCAGACTTTGTGTTCCTAAGCTGCCTGCCATTACCGTCCCCCCTTCAAAAGAGCGGTGACAATTGAGAAGCCACGTTGGCAGGGAGGCGCTCAGCTGTGCTTCTCAGCAGACAAGTAAGCTGGTGTGGATCTGGGACGGCTGTGCTCAGGGAAGGAGCGGAGCTCTGGAAGGCCACCTCCAGCCCTGTCCCATCCTCCCCGCGGGGTCCCATGGCCTCCGCAGGCTCCTGTTTCTTTGTGGGCACACACACGGATCTTGATGGGGGGGTCGAGGCTCACGTGTGTTCTGCAGGGGCCCCTTGCCTCTTGAATGTAGGACATTTGGGTTTCAGGCTTCTTGACAGCCCCTCTTCTGGAGCCATGGCCTCTGTCACGGCCGCCAGGGCGGAAAAGTGTGCCCGCTGGTACCCGCCTGCAGCCCCGCGGGGCTCCACCGAGGCAGGCAGCCAGGCCTCCCAGCCTCCCTTGCAGACCTCCTACCCCTTTTCTTAACCTCTGTTTTCTCATATGCAATGTGACAATACTAGAACCTTCCTGGTAGGGTTGTTGAGAGAATTAAAAAGTTCTCAGACCATTGTTAGCATTCAATAAGTGTCAACCATTATTACTGTTGTTATTATATTACTATTAATAATAATAACAAACTAGAATTCTGGGGCTCATCCTTGATGCATTGCTCTCTCACGCCCTGTTTTTAATTAATCAGCAAGTCCTAGAATGTCTACTTTCTGCATTTTGCTACTGGTGTTCTGTGTTATAGGAATGATAAAGTACACAGTATCGGGGACAAGTTTCAATGCAGCGCATCTGAACACATAGATCATGATATTTTACAATGGAATTTCACTGTGTGAATGACTGCAAACGCCTGAAGCCATAATTCTGCAATAATTACCATATCTTTGAGAACTTTCTGCACCATCAGTGAGAAAACAGAATTTGAAATTACCAAACAAAATCATCTTGAAAACCGGGTTTCTTCAGAGCCAATTTACTCTTTTCTAAGCCTGCCTGCTGATAAGAGGTGGTATATATATTCTGGCATAACAATAATATGCTTGGCCTCCTCAAATTACTTGTTCTGCAAGAAAGAAAAATCTCTCAATTCCACATATCTAAATCCTTTTATCATATCTCAGAATCCCCTCTATTAAAAGTACAGCGAGACCGAGAAAACCAGTCCCCCATATCTGAGCATTTAACTGACTCACCAGGCTGTGCTCAGGACTCATCTTCTCTTCAGAAGGCAGGCACACAAAGAGGAAGCTCCTTATACATCCCGAGCAAACCACTGTCACAACCATCCCATTTGTGAGGAAGATGAGTCACCAAGGTCTCAAACAACAACAACAAAACAAAAAAAACCAACCCTATAAAGTCTATTTTTATCAGTTTGTGAATAGATTTTGGAAACCCCCAAATTTCTA
Organism: Mirounga leonina; assembly: GCF_011800145.1. Lineage (NCBI taxonomy): Eukaryota > Metazoa > Chordata > Mammalia > Carnivora > Phocidae > Mirounga > Mirounga leonina. The sequence goes on along the minus strand of NW_023270739.1, from coordinate 5,720,061 downwards.
GGACACTTCATTTTCAATATGATCCATTTCCTTGTCATTCAGTCCTTTTCTGCTACTCAGTTGGTTAATACTACATAATACTAAGTAACCATCACCGTGTCTCTGCATGAAGGGAAACCAAGGCACTCAAATCTCTGATCTACCAGCTTTGTCCAGTCCTCAGTCTCACTTAGCTCCCTCCTGCTCCCAGCTTTTGTACCTGCTGTTCTCTCTGCCTAGAAAATTCTCTCTCTTCCCTGTCTTTGCTTGACGAACTCCTGCTTATCCTTCAGGATTCACTTTGTACTTCATTTTCTCCAGGAAGCACTCCCCGACCCTCCCCTCAATCAGAGCTGGTTGTTCCTCTTTACCAGGCCCTCCCACACTGTCCCCTGCTTCCTAAACTCTTAGGACTTACATATCACACTCTGCCCATGAAATGGCAACTCTGAAGACAGGACTGCCCCCATCTTGTTCACCATTGTGTCCCCAATGTCTAGCAAATTGCCTACTCATAATGAGCACTTAATAAATATCTAAAGGATGAACACATAAGTAATTTGACAATAGGTAAACTGTAAAATATTTTCATAACTGCCTTATAATAAAATCCTCAAGTTTCAAATAAAATACTTAATAGCATTTAATGATGTATTTTTAATCTGAGATAATTACAAAGTCAATCAGAATATACCCATTCTTAATTTAAGCCAAGTTTGTTCTATTAATTTAATGGAGTTGGCTAAATAGAAACTCAAATAAGTGCTTGTTAATTATACTAATTAAAAAATGGTTGAATTAAAATATACGAGCTACATAAAACCTAGTTAAAATCTGAAGTTACTGGGACGCCTGGGTGGCTCAGGCAGTGAAGCGTCTGCCTTGGGCTCAGGTCATGATCCCAGGGTCCTGGGATCGAGCCCCGCATCGGGCTCCCTGCTCAGCGGGGAGCCTGCTTCTCCCTCTCCCTCTGCTTGTGCTCTCTCTGTCAAATAAATAAAATCTTAAAAAAAGAAATCTGAAGTTACTATGTGCATGTAAGGTAGATTCTCAAAGGGACAGCTTTTGTTGCCTTAGTTATTTGTGGGGTTTCTCTGAGTGAATTTCAAGATATCTGATGCAACACCTTTTGGTAATGGGGGAAGGAGAGGGTGGAGTGCTGTATCTCTGGAGCTTTGTTTCTTCTCAACTCTTAGCAGTGTACAACTGAGAAATGTTAGAGCCAGTAAAAAAAGGAGATACTATATCCTACTATCCCTTAAGAATCCATTTGTAGGTCTCCCAGACGTATGAAGAAAGCCAACAGAAGATGTCCTAAGATTTCATCCTCACTTTATGCTCTGTGTTGTTTCATAAAGAAGCCGACTTGCCCCACACGTCATTAGTGGCATTTACTTCGATAATCCTAGAATTTGTATTTCAGCTCAAGTGACTTCCTTAGATAAGCTTTCCCTGAACCCCTCACCAGGTCAAATCCTACATTTCCTTTCCCAGAATCACAGACTTCTACAATTTTTAAAAAAACAATTTGATTAATCTACCAAATTTCTCCAGAACTCTAGAACTCAGTTCTCTGTGAGGACAGGAATATCTGGTTTTGCTCACCACTGAATCCCCAGGGCCCAGAACAGAGTCTTGTGTGAAATAGGTACTCAAAAACAAAGAACAAAACAACAACAACAACAAAAACCCCCCAAAAACAAAACACAAACCCAGAGACCTGATAAGTAAATGATCACAGATGCCACTTTTCCCTAAGTGCATTAGTTGAGTTCAACAAATTCCAACTTTCCTTTTGATGGTGATAGGAACAGAAATCACCTCACACAGGTGGGAAGTCTAATAAGACATGCTCTTTACAACAAAGTGGAACCCAACGACTATGCAATGAGAGTGAATTAGAAATGAACCATCCTTTATGAGGAATTTAAGCCTGGGATTAACCTGGGTATTATAGAAAAACTCAAGCTATGACCTTCATTTACCTAACCAGTATGGTGTTGCAATAGCACCAGGCACTTGGCAGAAGCAAAACAAATTCTTGTATTAATCATATAAATATATTTTCAAGTGTCATGACTAGCACATAGTCAAAGATAATCAGGTACACAAGGAAATAGAACATCATGAGCACAAATCAGCAGGGTAAGAGATAACAAAAACAGAAATATAAAAACTTTAGATGTTAGAATTATTACAGTTCAAATGCTGGGAAGTTAAGAAATATACTTCTACACTTCTTCATGAAGGAATTAGAATATTTTTTGAGCCAAAGGACAATGAAAATATTACATACCAATACTTGTGGTAAAATGGTGAAGCTACTTCAGAAAATAGTTTGGCAACTTCTCAAAAAGTTAAACATAAGAGTTACCATATGACCCAGAAATTCTACTCCTAGATATATATCCAAGAGAATGGAAAACATATGTTCACACAAATATTCATAGTAGCCAAGAAATGCAAACAACCTAAATGTCCCTCAAGTGATGAATAAACAAAATGTGGTATAGCCATACAATGCAATATTATTCAGACAAAAAGGAATGAAGAACTCATATGTGCTACAACATGATTAAACCTCCAGAACATTATGCTAAGTGAAAGAAACCAGACACAAAAAGCCCACAGATGATTGCATTTATGTGAAATATCCAGAATAGGCAAATTCATGGAAACAGAAAGATTAGGGGTTGCCAGGGGCTTGAAGGAGGGGAAAATGGGGAATGACTCTTAATGAGTATGGGGTGTATTTTTGTGGTGATGAAACAATTCTCAAATTAGATAGTAGTGATGGTTGTGCAACTCTGTGAATATACTAAAACCACTGAATTATATACCTTAAAAGGGTAAATTTTATGGTATGTGAATTATATCTCAATTTTAAATTTTGTGGGTTGCAGTAAAAGGAAATTTATAGCCTTAAATGCATATATTCTTGATAGTTTGCTGGTAAGGATACTCTCTAGTTTATTTATTATTCTTACTAGTAAAGTTATGCTTGAAAATATCTGCAAGAAACATGGACCTATGAAAAGTTTTTTTAAAAGAATCTTTTAAAATATTTAAAAAGAACCAAGTAGAATTCTAGAAATGGAAAGAGGAATAACTGAATTAAAAACTTAATGGGAAGATTTAACAAAGATTAGACACAGCTGAAGAGAGAACTGAGTAACTTGAAGGTAGGTTGGAAAATAATCACCCTGATTCATGTAGTAAAGTATGTTGCAGTATTCTGTGGTGAAGTGTCAGGATATCTGAATCTTCCTTTCAAATGATTCAGCAACACATGTGTGTACCTATTTACCTGTCTAAATAATAAAGATATAAACATGTTTAGCAAGAGAGGGAGATAAAGCAAACATTGTAACATGTTAACTATTAGTGAATCTTGATGGAGATTTAGATTTTTATCAACTGTTATGTTCCAAAATTGAAAAACTAGCAAAAAGGTAGCAATTACAATAGCACAAAAATATCAAGCATGAGAATATTAAGTCTTTAAAAAAGAAACAGAAGCCCTCTGTGGGGGAGATTATGAGTTTACTGAAGAACACTAAGAGAAGACATAAATGAACATAGAGATATACCATGCCCATGGATTGGAAGACTAAATATAAAGTTTATAAGACAAGACCCATAGAAACATACAGATATACCATGCCCCTAGATTAGAAGATTAAATTTATTTTAAAAATTCCCTAAATTGAAGAATAAATTTAATGCAACTTTGATCAAAATCAAATAGAGCTTTGAATCACTATATTGTACACCTGAAACTAATATTACACTGCATGTTAAGTAATTGGAATTTAAATAAAAACTTTTTAAAAAATCTAATAGGATTTGGGAAGAATTTGGAAAGGTGCTTCTGAAATGCATATAGAAGAGGAAAGGGCCAAGAAGAGAAAAACACCCTGGGCTTCTGAACACTACACACTACTGTTTTGTTCCTACTTCAGTGGTAGCTCCTTCTCAGCCTCATTCATTGATTCCTCAACTTCTTCTTGATCTTCTTCTGTTAGAATGCCTCAGGGCTTAGGCTTTCAGATTCTCTCCACTGTCACACTCACTCCTTTGGCAATTTTATCCAGTCTCATAGCTTTAAATAACCACAAATTACTAACCCCCAGCCTCCATTCCAATCTAGATCTCTCTCTCTGACTCAACTCTCACATCCAATTGTTTCCTGGGTATCTCCACTTGGGTTAATAGACATCTGAGATTTTAACCTGTCTAAAACTGAATGCCTCCACATTTCCCCTATCTGCAACCTTCCTCATTCCAGTTGATGGCAAGTTCATCTTGAATTTCAACTGCTCCATCCAATACCTTGGGTTTGGCGGTCACTCTTCTCTCTCATATATTTTATCCAACCTATCAGCAAATCCCTAAACAAATCACTTCTCATGTACCTACACTATGCCTAACCTGGCTTGATCCACCATCAGCTCTTACCTGGATAACTGCAATAGCCTTCTAATTGGCTTACCTGCCTCACCCCATGGCCCTGCATCCATCTCTCCCCCAAAGCCAACATGATCATTTAGAGCCCTAAGATCATTTTTCACCCTAAAACCTTGTCACAATTTTTATTTCATAGAGGAAAGGCCAAAATGTCTAACAATGGTCTTCTAAAACCTGTATCATCTGGCACTACTCCTTGCTCTTTCCTCCATGACCTCAAATCTCCTACTAATCTCCCCTTTCCTCACTTCACACCAGCCACAGTGACTTCCTTGCCCCTCCTCAAATATGCCAAACCTCCTCCCAGTTCACAGTCTTCCCACTAACAGTTCCACTAGCAGTTCCCTCTAGTTCATAACCCAGTTTGCATGGTGAAAATCAGTTTTGGCTTGGGAGTGCACCCAGCATTAGAATATTTTTGAAATGTCCCGTATTTCTTCAAAATAATCAGGAATTATTTTAGCTTTTAGTTGGTAATTGTTGAAACTGAGTGATGGGTACACGGAGCCCTTGCACTGTCCTTTCAAATTAATGTAAATCAGGAATAAAAGCATCTCTGGTGATTCTAATGTGCAGTAGGATTGAGAAGCACTGGTCTATGACCCCTAAACTAGATCATTTTCCCATAAATATAAAAATTGAGATATTTCTACTTGAAAGTCTGTCTTAATGAATTAAAAAAATACATATTAGATGAAAAATATCAAATTTATTTTCCAGATACAAGAAAAAAGTATGCATTTGAATTCACTTTGCAATATACATTAACAATAAAAACTCCTGTTCCGTGTCCTACTTGTCTCAACTTAACCCCTAACCAACGGTGGCAGCCACAGGAAAGGAAAGATTTCTGGGCCTTGGTCTGGGGAATCTGAAACTTGGCATGAGACCATAGGAAACAGCTACCCAGGCTATGAAGGGCTTCCTACTGCCTGCTTATCCAAATGCTCTAGAATAGCCATTTGCAGTTTGTCTTCTCACAACTTCACTGATGTTTAACATATTTGGAGGTAAAGTCCAAAGCGTGGAAGAATGAAATTTTCTTCAGTTTCAAAGGAACATTAGTTCATATTTAAGTCTGATAATATTATCAAAGGTGATACCTTTTCTCTTTAAAAAATAAACCAAATGAGTTTATCGGTTTGAAAGAGATTTGTTAATAACCCTGGCAAGGAAAAATCAAACCACCACCCTATTTTTGCCGTAATAATGAGAATCTATAGGAGGTTAACTTAGTCTTTGGGAAGTGGAACCACAGGAGTTCTACCAAAAATGGCTATGGAGCTTATTAGATGTGATCTGAGGTCCCCTCAGAAGACTGGGGAAGCGGTGAAGATTTGCTTAGTTGCAGACTATTCCCACTCATGCTCACCAGATGGCTATTGATGACATGAAGTTCCCTTATCACCATGCTCAGGTCTTCGTGTAGTTTGACTATGGCATTTTTCACCTCCCCGAGGAGAACCTTAATGGAATTGTTTCCTTCAGGCTCTTTCGGCAGACCTTCAGTTGTCTGAAAACTCGGACAGGACATAGAGGTGCAGTGGTCTACATTTGTGGTGGAAAACTCTGCCCAATTACTGCCAGAAGCAGGACTTGTCTGCTTCCTGGCAGACTCAGAGTTATCTGGAGGACGTTCCAGGAGATTGAGGTTGTCATTTTCCTCTTCATCAGAAGACACTAGGCCCCTAAGAGCTAAGGGGTGATGAGCCCTGGCTGTCTTATCTTCATCCTTAAAGGAGGCAGAAGACTGTTGATGGGACAGAGTCCAGAAGGAAGGTCCAGCCAAAATCGGGTATAAGAGATGAACAGACTTCTCTGGAGAGGTTGAATCAGGAGTTGACACAGATAAAGTGGAAAAGGAGGATGTTCCTTCAGAGGTGGTTGAAACTAAAACGTATAAACGGGAGAGAAAGATTATGTAACATACAAATGAGAGTAATAGCTAAAATAATTTTACAATGTAAAGTCCTATGGGTAAGGTCTCAACATAAATATACTACTTATAATGTTATATGTTAAATATTCATAATTAGCCTAAATAAACCCAAAGCAGGAAGTGGAGAAAATCTAAAGATGTATCATATCCCAATACCGCCATGGAAATGAAACTAACATAGAAGTATCAATATTCGCCTTGACTCTGAACTGTGCCCAACATATTTTTACACTACACTTAACAGAGAGAGCAGAAAAGTAAAGTATTACACCCTATTCTACTGGCTGGTGGCATTTTAAAAGTTGGCATTTAAAGTAGACAGTGTGAGAAAGCTGTAACTTAGATTCCTTCATCTTTTTTTTTTTCTTCTACAAAGAATATTATGGCAAAATGAACAACCAACTACAAGTACCCAAAAGCTGTGAAACGAATCTCTTTCTCTAACTGCTCAAATACAGTTGAGACTGAACTCCAAACCACCTGAGACCTGGAACATTTGAGTACACATATATAATTTTTTTTGACCAAGAAACAATAAATAAAATAAAAAGCATTTTAAACCTGTTTTCCGTAAAATTAAAAATTTGATAACATTTTAATTCCATTTCAGGCAAAATCATACTCTCTTCTTTTTGCACTTCACTCGAAATCATTATTTCCCAACCCGTGTTCCGAGGAACACTGTGTTCCTTAAGATGTTAAAAGACATTTTGTGAAAACAGGATTGTCAAGTCAGAGAAGACTGGGAAAATGCATATTGTGCCTCTCTTTAAGAGATTAACAATGAACACTAGCACATTGAAAGTTCTGAGAAATCTACAGTAATTTATTCAAGTGGTTTCCAAACTTTCCTTGACACAGAACTGTTTCTTGTCTTGGAATAGCTATTTACACTCATGCGTGTATTAGGTGGTACGCACGGTTCCAATGTCATCGCAGCTAACTAGAGTTGTTACTTTAAAATAATAATTAAAAAAAAAAAAGCTGAAGTCATAGAAAGGAAAACAGGAACTTCATCGGCACATGGTCGAGGCAAGAGGAGTGCACAGAAGAATCTAGGTCAGCCTTATCCTGAAAATGGTGAGAGCCTCAACGCATGTGTGTCCTGAGTCTGGGTGTGTGATGTTTGGGTCACAGCTGTCACCTGACATGTCCCTGCCCCATCCTCCTGTGTTGGCTCTCCTGTTTTCTATATCCCATATCTCTCTCTTTCTTGGTGTACCTCCATTTTGGGGTAGCACATTCTCCAAGAGTTCACTGAAAAAGGATAACACAGTTATGTTAGTCACATGGGCGTGATGTGGTTAAGATAAGCTGGTTAACTTTAACCTGGTTTCACTTGATGCCAGTGGTTCTCAAAGTGTGGTCCCCCGACACGCGGCAGCAGCACTCGGGAATTTGTTAGAAATGAGGTTCTTGGGCCCCATCACTCTAAACGAAATCAGAAATTGGGGTCGTGTCCAGGAAACTGAGGTTCAGCAAGCCTCCGGGTGTTTCTGATGGCTGCCAAAGTCTGAGAATCACTGCTTTCTCCTCTCGGTCCGCCTTTCTTTTGCTTTGTAGCTGCAACTGCTAACTAACTGGCTCATCATTGTTTACAGTTTCGTAGCTTCCATTCACAGGCTTTTGCTCATAAAAAGCCACTTCATCTCTGATTGCTGCACACCAATTTACTTTTGTTTCCAAACACACCACAGCTGTAGCAGGCACTTCGAGCTGCACGTCAGGGTGCCTCTCCTGCCCATTTAGTTACCCTGCTCCTGCTCGCTCACTCCAGGAGGTATGTGACTATCTTGTGAACATTCATCCTTTCCGTTGAAAATAGAGCTCCCATACGATCCAGCAATTGCACTACTGGGTATCCAGTACTGGGTATCCCTACAAATGTAGGGATCCGAAAGGGTATGTGCACCCCGATGTTTATAGCAGCAATGTCCACAGTAGCCAAACTGTGGAAAGAGCCAAGATGTCTATCGACAGATGAATGGATAAAGAAGATGTGGTGCAGATATACAATGGAATATTATGCAGCCATCAAAAGGAATGAGATCTTGCCATTTGCAACAACGTGGATGGAACTGGGGGGTGTTATGCTGAGCGAAATAAGTCGATCAGAGAAAGACATTTATCATATGACCTCACTGATATGAGGAATTCTTTTTTTTTAAAAAAGATTTTATTTATTTATCTATTTGACAGAGAGAAACACAGCGAGAGAGGGAACACAAGCAGGGGGAGTAGGAGAGGGAGAAGCAGGCCTCCCGCTGAGCAGGGAGCCTGACGTGGGGCTCGATCCCAGGACCCTGAGATCATGACCTGAGCCGAAGGCAGACGCTTAATGACTGAGCCACCCAGGCGCCCCGATATGAGGAATTCTTAATCTCAGGAAACAAACTGAGGGTTGCTGGAGTGGGGGGTGGGGTGGGAGGGATGGGGTGGCTGGGTGATAGACACTGGGGATGGTATGTGCTATGGTGAGCGCTGTGAATTGTGCAAGACTGTTGAATCACAGATCTGTACCTCTGAAACAATAATGCAATATATGTTAAGAAAAAAAAAAGAAGATAGCAGGAGGGGAAGAATGAAGGGGGGGAAATCGGAGGGGGAGACGAACCATGAGAGACTATGGACTCCGAGAAACAAACTGAGGGTTTTAGAGGAGAGGGGGATTAAGGGGATGGGTTAGCCTGGTGATGGGTATTAAAGAGGGCACATTCTGCATGGAGCACTGGGTGTTATGCACAAACAATGAATCATGGAACACTACATCAAAAACTAATGATGTAATGTGTGGTGATTAACATAACAATAAAAAATAAAAAAACCCATTCATCCTTCTCATACAGTGTATCTACCAGGGCTGAAATGCAGCAGATAAGCAGCAAGAAATGGCTGCATTTAAAAATCTCCCTGTGTGATAGATGTATGCGAATTAATGTTGCACCTGCTTAAAGATAGCACTGATAAAATTATTCCAAATGCTGATGTGTTAGCTCTAACTTTTTATACTCATGAAAAACATCAGACCAGTTAATTATCTCATTGTAACTTTAAACTTAAAAAGCATTTAGAAGAACTGCATTGCAAAAATATAATTACAAGTGCATTTCTAGAAATATTTTTAAACTCTCTTCAGCTGTAGTTGTAAATGTAAATTCTTCTGTTAGCAGCAGGTCCTTGGTCAACTAAACACTTCAGACTGCTCACTGTACAACAGAGGAACTTTTAATTCTTTGTCCAATTCCTCCCTCTCAGTTTTCCTGATACATAATGACTGTCAGGTTAAGAGTACACATGAATGAAAATATTTTGATTTTGTTCTGTGATATAGAAAGTAACATTTTACATAAATGTCCATAGCAAAATTATTCATAATAGCTAAAAAGTGGAAACAACTCAAATATCCATCAACTGATGAATGGATCAGTAAAATGCGTTTCTCTCTACAGCGGAATATTACTCAGCCATAAGAAAGAGTAAAGTACTGATTCATGTGACAACGTGGATGAACTCTGAAAACACTGTGTGAAGCGAAAGAAGCCAGGCACAAAAGGCACATATCGTACGATTCCATAACATGAGATGTCCAGAGTAGGCAAAAAGAGAAAGTAGATTACTGGTTGCGGGGTGGGGGGGGGGCTCTAGGGGTAGGGAGGAATGGGGAGTGACTGCTAATGGATGCAGGACTTCTTTGGGGTGATGAAAATGTTCTGGAATTAGTAGTCGTGATTGCACACCTCTGGGAATACTAAAACCCACTAAATTGTACGCTTTCGTAGGGTCCATTTTCTGGTACATGAATTAGATCTCAGTTTTTAAAAACATAATATTTGAAAATTTACTTTAATGTCATTATTATAAATAAGCTACATGAAAGAAACAGATTTAGGAATAACATAGGATTAGAGAGAAATGCTAATGAGTACACCCCTATCACTAACACTAAATTGTTATTGGCATGATTGGATTATTGGATTAATGATGACTTCTCTCACTTACCTATGAACTATAAATTTGGTTCACTGAATTAAAAAAAATCAAATCAGTGTGTCTTTTTGCCTGCAAGAAGGCAGGCAGGAGCTGAAGGGCTGGAGGAACTGCCGGGACTGCGTCCGGGGGCAGCGCAGGGGTGCCGCTCTGACTTCCCTGCTGGGTCTGATGATACTCCTTCACCCTCCACTCTGCGTGCTGCTTCTGAACCAGCCTGACGGGGAGCTCAGGGTTAGCTAAGACCGTTTGCCGAGCTGTTTCCTACCATTCTCCCCATTTCTTTTTGGGAAATGTTCATTATTCTGGCTCTGAAGCCTTTTATAGACAAAAAGTTAAAGGACGTGTGTGTGTGTGTATGTGTGTGTGTGTGATGTTTGGTTTCTTTCCTTAGCAAAGATGAACTGAGAAACAGCTCTACTGAACAACCACTACTGAAATCCAGAGTACAAAAATGGAATCAATGAGATATAAACAAAGGATGGAGCCAGTGAGAATGCTCACCACTATCCCAGCATGAGAATGTATAGATTTTTTTTCCTCTCCCCAAATTAGAAAGTAAAGTCCAGCGCAGTCTAACACACTTACCCGAACTGTGGCTCATGAATATAGTGATTTGGCTTCTGTGCATCTATTAGCTCCCTTTTTCTTTTCAGGGTGCACGACAAACGATCTAATGACCTAAAGGAATAGTTTGACCTACAGATAAATAACTTAAAGTTTAAATGGAGGAGGAGAAGGAATGGACTGTTCTAGGAACAGAGCTATTTAGCATCAAGAGGTCAAAGGAGTGGCTGCAGCAAATCCGTCATTCAGTGGAAGTATCAGAATGAAAACATTAACCTGTATTTGGTGGCTGCCTTGGACAGAGCCCCCTGACAGCTGAAATCTGCTACACTGTGAGTGTGTAAATCTTTTTAAATTCACCCAGCTCTTTATCTCCAAAGAGTTTACACTACCAGGCCTGGACCCTTCATATACACAAATACTTCTTAAAACAATAAAATAGAAAAACAGAAAATAGACGCTGTCTTTTCTAGCCTCGATCATCCAGCGTCCACGGAGACTAGCCATCAAACCCACCTCATCGTTTCCTGAATTCCTCCACCATGAGTCACCTTCAGCCATTCCTCTGAGCACTCCCTAGAACATGTCATCACTCAAGAACTGCCCTACTCTGAAATCTTGCTTTCCAAGATGACTTCTTCTCGATTACTTCCAGCCCTCTCGTTCCGTTTAATGCATCTACACTTTGGCCTCATTGAGCCAGTAGATCCAATAATCCTTTTATTTTCTCTCATTCCATCAATACCCACCTGACTCCCCTCTCTTGTCGAGTCTAGAATCCCATTATCCATCACTTGAACCACTTTCTTCCCCCCATCACCCCCTGCCATGTTCTCTGCTTTATCTGCTGCTAATTCCTAATCCGGGAGTCAGCAGACCTTTCCTGTAAAGAACCAGATTGTAACTACTTTAGGCCTTATGGGACCTAGGGTCTCTACTGCAAGTACGCTCCGCTTTGCAGCACAGAAGCAAACAAAGATGACACGTAAACCAATTACTGTGGTTGTTCCAGTAAAACTTCATTTACAAAAATAGGGAGGGGCCTCATTTGGCCCCAAAGCTATGGTTTGCAAGTTCCTGTCCTAATCCTATTTCAATTCAAGTATCTACCTTTTTCATTCCTACCCCCAGGCGGCTCAGCACTATTGAAGAAAAGGATCCTGCAAATTAGGATTCCTGCAAATTAGGATTCCTGGAAATTAGGATTCCTGCAAATTAGGATTCCTACAAATTACGGCTCCTGGCTCCTTTGTCAAATCAGTGTCTTATCAGCTCCTTCTTCCATTCTCTGGAGTGGCAAATCTAAATTGTACCAGTCCTTTCACCGACTTCTACCACCACTCCAAACCCCTTGGTCTGGGCAGGTGACCTCAGACAATAAGATATGGAGGCCATGACATATAATGTGTAGTGCATGAAAGCTCGACACATCTTAATTATTAAAAACCACAAAACCCTTCTCTCACATCTGATACATCCTTTCCCCTCCTTCCGTACAGGCCCTCAGGATGAGGTGTTTTCTATTCTGGATTCTAGCCTCCTTGCCCCCGGCCATGCCCCATCTCAGGCTAGCCCCCCTCCCTCTCCCCTGCTCTTGTCTCCCAGCTCCCACCCCATTTCCTTCCAGGCAACAGCCCCCCTGCCGGGCTCCCTGCTCCAGTTTCACCCCCTCCATGACAGTCCTCCACATTCCCTGACACAGTAATTTTTCTAAACACATTTGAAAAGCCACTTACCCGGTTTAACACCTTTAGTGACTTGCATTCTCTTCAAAATAAAGTCCAAGCTTCTTAACCTGGCCCACACAGCTCCTCATCATCTGTTCTGGCATAATTTTCTAGTGTTTTCTTCCATTATTTGTTCATGCACACATTCCATCCCTGCTTTACTAGGCTGCTTTTAATTCACTTATTAAATACTGGGTACCTATTATGTCCAAGACACCGTGCCTGGTGCTGGGGAATACAATAGTAAACAAGCAGACACGGTCCCCTCCCTCAGGAAGGGGCATTCCACTTAGGGGTGGGGAGACATTAAACAATTCAATACATACATAATTATACTGAATTATATAATAGAATTAAAATTAGACCATACGTGCTAGAAGGATACTTATAGGTACTAAGACAACATATAGTGGGAGGGGGATTTGAAATAATAGAGGGGGTCAGGAAATCTTGCAGAAGTGCTCTCTGAGCTGACCCCTGAAGGATGAGTAGGAGTGAACTGAGGAAGGGGTGGATCAGAAGTGTTCTGGTCTGAGGGAACAACAGTACAAAGGTGGCGAAGCAATTTGGTTTACTTGACAAAACAGAAACAACACAGGCTGCTGGGAGAGGCAGAAGCTAGGCCGAGCAGGGTATGGAAGGCTATTTGATCTCTAGGAACACAGTGAGAAGTCTGGGGTTTCAGTGGGGGAATTTAGTCCTCAAGTCTTCTGGCTGTTCTGTGGAGAATGAATCGGAGCTCCTAGACTCTCTTTGGTCAGTCATAACTGTGCATTTTTCCTCAGCCTGGAATGCCCTTTCTGGAAGCATAGGAGTCTCCTCGTTCCTGAGAATAAGAAAGGAACTCCTGGGTACTTTTGGGAAATAACCAGAATGGATCTGGAGGGTTAGGAGGGGGCTGGGGGCCTAGAGCTCGAAAAGTGGAACTAAAAATATGGACACTGGAGTAATAGCAAACTTTTCTATGGCACCTGCCTGGTACCAGATCCTACTCGGATCTGTTTTGTGTTTGTGAATTCATGGAACCCCTCCAGCAGCTGTATGTGGCAGTGCCAGCCTGTTCCCAAATGCCCTGTAGATGAAGACACTGATGCATACGGGTCACAAAACCAGTGGCTGGGCTGAGATGATGAACCCCGGCTGTGTGACTCCAGAGCCTGAGCCGCTAACAACTCTGCAATTCACCACTCTCTGTGCTATGATGGAATATATACTCCATCTCCATGTTTTAAAACCCAACATACAGTATGAAGATTTTGCCTTAAACAGTCATATGCATTTAAAAAATTAGAATAGAGCGCTGTGAATGGTGCAAGACTGTTGAATCTCAGATCTGTACCTCTGAAACAAATAATGCATTATATGTTAAGAAAAAAAAAAAAGAAGAAGAAGAAGGTAGCGGGAGGGGAAGAATGAAGCGGGGGAAATCGGAGGGGTAGACGAACCATGAGAGACGATAGACTCTGAAAAACAAACTGAGGGTTCTAGAGGGGAGGGGGGTGGGAGGATGGGTTAGCCTGGTGGTGGGTATTGAGGAGGGCACATTCTGCATGGAGCACTGGGTGTTGTGCACAAACAATGAATCATGGAACACTTCATCTAAAACTAATGATGTAATGTATGGGGATTAACATAAGAATAAAATTTTTAAAAAAAATTAAATAAATAAATAAATAAATAAAATCTTAAAAAAAAATTAGAATAGAAATCAAGTTTATATTTACCCACATATTTATCATTTCCAGTGCTCAGTTTTTCCTCCCCACCAAATGCACTGGGGTCTTCCCCTCCATGAATAGTTTAACAGTCAGTCAAGGATTCAGGCAGAGTTTATAGACAGAATGTGGGGTGGGGCTCACCCCTTCCGAGTTTCCCTCCCTTTTGGGATTTCCCGCAGAACTGTCCAGCTCCTTTGCCAGTACTGAAGCTCTCTTTTGATACCTCATATGACTGAAGTGTGCCCTCCCGGTCTTAATGTTGGCTAGTGTATTTTTCAGCTCTGGAACTCTCATTTCATTCTTTCTTTACAGATGATAGTATTCTGATGAAATTCTCCATCTTTCCCTCTGTGCTCTTGATCATATTAATCACAGTTATTTTAAAGTACCTATCTTATAGCATCAGTATCTAGCTTATCTGTGGGTCTGTTTCTGCTGTCTGTTTTTCTCCTGGATTTTATTTTATTTTATTTTATTTTTTAAGATTTTATTTATTTATTTGAGAGAGAGAGTGAGAGAGAGAGAGAGCACAAGAGGGGGGAGCGGGAGAGGGAGAAGCAGACTCCCTGCTGAGCAGGGAGCCTGATGTGGGACTCGATCCCGGGACTCCAGGATCATGACCTGAGCCGAAGGCAGTCGCTTAACCAACTGAGCCACCCAGGCGCCCTCTCCTGGATTTTAAATGCCAAAAATTTTGCACAAAAAATGACAGGAGCTCTTAAGAAAGGATTTCGTTGTCTTCTAGAAGACAGATGGGATACAAAGCAATGACTTTGCTCTAGCTGGAGCTGGGTTGCAGCATTTGTGAGGGCTAGTCTCGTTCTGGTTTGCCCTTCCGCCTAGACGGTAGTTCTGGTGCTTCGGGTGGGGCCTGTCAGCGGCCCCGGCTCAGAGCATGGAGTCCTTACCAGAGCCACTACAACATGGCAGATCCTGAACTCTGACCTCTGTCTCCCAGCACCATGAGATGATTCGAATCTCATGGGTGGCGTGTTGGCCCCTTCGAAGCTGCTTCTCAGGCAGTTTCTTGGCACCACATCCAGAATGTGTGCCTCTTCAGCAGGAGGCAGATGTTTCAGCAGGAAATTACACAAAGACTTTCCGGCTTTCTCCTCTGTGACTTCCTCTCCTCTGGAATATTGACTCCTGGCGTCCCTGCCACCTGGGAAGCCCTAAACTCCAAACCTATCTCCCAAGCTCAGCGAGACCGTGGAGAGTCCAGGTCTCTGACTTTCCCTCAGTTTCTATATCCTGCTCTGCTAACAGGCAAATGATCCACGGTGGGAAAACTGAGGTGAATGTGGGACCAACTAAAAGTACTAGTTTCCTACTTTATTCACATCACTTCTGACACCAAATGTTTGGGTTTTACACACAAGGATTTCTCTCTTTCTCTGTATGTGACACCAACTAGGTGTCCTATAATTTAACTCCATTCTGACACTACCCAGAGTTAGTGCAGACCCCAGAGATTAAAAGCTCAATCCCTTAATCTCAAGACTCAAGTTTTAGGACTGCCCTCCACTTTAGATGCCAATCAAAAGTCTAGGCCTCCTGTATTTCTGACCTGCCGGCTATAAATTGAGGGATCCCATGATCCCTTCCTTGGGTTTGATAATTCACTACAATGGCTCATGGAACTTAGGAAAGTGCTTTACTTACTATTACTGGTTTATTATAAAGAATACAACGCAGAACAGCCAAATGGAAAGGATGCATAGGGCAAGGTATGGGGAAGGGGCCCAGAGCTTCCAAGCCTTCTCTGGGTATGCCACCCTCCCAGAAACTTCATGTGTGCACCAACCTGGAAGCTGTCTAAACCCCACTGTCTAAGGTTTTTTATGGAGGTTCCATTACAGAGACATGATTGATCAAATCACTGGCCATGGGTGATTAATTCAACAACCCTAGAGGTCAAGGGGTGGGGCTGAAAGTTCCAAACCTCTAACCACCTGATTGGTTACTCTGGCAACCAGCCCCCAACCTCCAAGGGTTACCTCAGCATAAACTCAGATATGGAAGAAGGATCTTATTACAAATAACAAAAATGTAACTCTTCTCACCCCTATCACTCAGGAAATTCCAAGGGTTTTAGGAGCTCTGTGCCAGGAGCCAGGGATGAAGACCAAATATATATTTCTCATTATATCACAACATCACAGTCCTTTTCCGAAGGATCTTGACCCATTCTGTGTTTTCTACCTTGGTTGTTTTACAGGACTTCAAACCAGCTTTTAATAGTTTTCCAGCTTTAACCAGTATTTTTGGTGGGAGGGTTAGAACAATACTATCTACTTCATTATAAATAGAAGCAAGTCTTCCTTCCTAACTGGCTTTAGAGGAGCTTCCAGCTAATTTTTATAACTAAGTGTACTTGGTACACAGGCAGCGGCCAAAAACTATTTTCAATGATCTTTTGGGGGGTATTTGGGAAAGAAATGAAATCAAAGTAACAATTTCCCAGGGGAACAACCATGCACTGAAACCACCATGCTCACCGCGACCAGTACTCAGTGGCTTCCACATTGGCAGTCTCTGCAGAAGAGTTAATTTGGTGACAAAACTAAGACTCTGTTTATTTTTAGGCTATTCGGTCCCCCCCAAGTTCTGCGAAGGGCAGCAAGGAGAATCTGCTATCATTCACGGAGGTGAGTTTCTTTAGCCTCGACATGTTGGCTTCCATTGTTTGTACATATATGGCACTTTTGACCTGAGTTTGAGGCAGTTTAAAATATTTTTATTAAAAACTTTATATTTATATGAGTTCGTCAGCATTATTATACATAAGAACCAATAAAGCTACTCAGTCTTTGAAAAATGCACGAACAAACAAATCCTTCTTTTACTAATTGACTTTAAAGAAGAAAGCATAATTATACAATGTAGGATTTGGTAACTGACAGCCAACAACCTGGATTCCCTTTACCATCCAGGCTCAAGAATACTGCGACCCTTTGAATGTTTTATAGGACAGAAAAAGGAAGAGATTCTCCACTGTTGTTTTGCAATCGGTACACAGCCCTTTAAAAAGGCTGCACGTGCGCGCGCACAAACACACACACACATATTGTGTGTATACACAGCAATATACATAATAACTAATTCTTCTTATACAGTCTCTAAATAAGTAACCTAAATGCCTAACAGGAAGCTCTTATTTAATGCTAATTCTTTCTTATTTGTTCGGCATTAGAATTGCTCAGAACTTGTGCTTCCACCAAGCACCTGGAGCTCCCAACGGAGAACTGCCTCTCAGGGCTTTAATAAAAGTGGTGCTTTCCCAACTGAGACGTCCTTCTCTCTGGTGTGGACATTTTAATACCACTGGATGGAGAGTGAAAGTAGGGAACCAAAAACAGAGGCAGAAAGCACAGAAAAGTAACAGAAGAATGCTTTAAAAGAAGGGTGTGTGTGTGTGAGTGTGTAGACTCACCCCACGTGGTCACAGGCTTGAGGTTTTCCTCATCCATCTGAGCAATGCTGGATTGTGTTAGCTTCTGAAAGTCCTTATTGCTTACAATCTCCTTCACTGGGTTAAATGTTTTAAATGAGGGAGAGACATAGAGCGTCTCTACAGAGGCTTGATTATAGAAAGTAGAATCGGACTTTGACATCCTTAAATTAGGGCTGATAAACTCTTCTTTATCCGGTGACCAAAATGATGGTAAAGCTGTCAACATTTCAAAAGTTCTTGCAGCTGACTGCATTTCTAGAGGCATTTGCAAAGGGCGTTCGGTTACAGTATTTGTAATGGTATGGTCTGATTTCTTGTCCAAACTCACATTTGTCTGCAGAGATGGGCTCTTTTCTGTGCCCCTAGGCACAGCATCTGTAAAATGACAAATAAAAACTATGATCAAAAAATACAGCTGAAAGTATTCTATTCCAAGTCTGTTGCCATTTTATTTATTTTTTATTTTTACTTTTTTAAAGTCAACTCTGCACCGCACGTGGGGCTCGAATTCGTGACCCTGAGATCAAGAGCTGCATGCTCCACTGACTGAGCCAGTCAGGCACCCCCAAATCCGTTGCAATTTTAATAAATCAGATTTTTTAATGCCATAACAGGATTCTCTATTTAGTTGTTTCTACTTTCTTACTATGTTTTTCTTCTGCCTATATAAAGTATACCTCAGCTATTACTGATGCATTAGTCATTTGGTGGCTATTTCTCTCTCTCCTCACTGAAGCACAAGACAAGGAAAGCTTCAAATAACTTGTCTTTAAATATTTCTCTCTTCACCCACTTAATCTGTCTCTGAAGCCACTATATTTTTAGTACCTTCAAACATTCATCTTTTACAAGATAAACTAGAGAAAATATGCCACATCATACTGGTCTATCCCTATAGAACCCCCAGCTACAAAAAAAGTCTATTCCCCCTATAATAAAAAAATGTCTTCTTGTCCCAGTGTCTAGGCAAAGCCCATGAAAGAAAGCCCTACTGAGGTAGCAGCCTAATTTTAATAAACTGTTTGTCTATGCGGGAGAGCAATCTCTCAGAGCCGCGGTGATGATTACCAAAATGTAAGTTCCATCAGGTTGGAATCTTTGTCCATTTCATTCATTACTATCACCACAGGGTACATAGACTATAACAAAGTACCTGGAATGTAATGGACAAGCAATATTTATTACAAATGGAAGAACTGAAAGGAACAGATATTTAAGGTGGGTCTGATACAGGAAGATCTATTGAATCTATAAATTATGAACCTGGTCCAAATTTTTAGATGCGAATTGCTATCAACACTCAGTGCTAGGGCTTGCTCTCAAGTAGTTTTACCTGAAGTTGGATATGGAAGGAAAGAGAATTCTCTTAAGAGACAGAGTTGATGAAATGAGAGGCATAATGAGGTGAGAGTGGGCAAAAGGAAGATGAAATCATTTGAAGCTTCCAGAAGAGAAGAGGATACAGGAACTGTGTAATCTGCTATCAACGGCTGACATATCACAATGCATATCATAACCCACCTCGCAAAGTACGTTTATAGGCCGTCACCATCACTGTCAGGCTCTGAGTTATTAAAGAAAAACAGATCTCCGTTGACTCTAAAAACCTTCCCTCCCCTTTTCACCTACCGTTGGAGGCCAGCCCGGGCAAAAGGGCTGCTGGGAGGCCACAGCATCAGACCTCACTGCCTCTGTCAGGAAGTCCAGTTCTTTCCAACCCTCTCAGCTGCAAGCTTTCTCATCTTTTCAAACTCAATTCAAGCTTCACATTCTCCTGCCCCAATCCTTTCCTTTTCTTTCCTTGCCCTATCCTGTTCTTTGTCTTTCCTCCCCACACCCTGTTAGGAGCCCTGTGGATTATCATTTCTCCCCAGTCTGGCCCCTACCTGAGAACAGGCCTCTGAAGAGACCTTAGAAGGAGTCTTGTTTGTGCCCCTTAACAGCGCGGTCCCTAGGATGTGCTCAGTAAATGCTTGTTGAGGAAAAGGACAAATCGAAGCACAAGGATAAAGAAAAAGTAATGCCTTTGTTTTTTTTTTAAATCAAATATAGTTTACTAAATAATAATTAAAAGAAACAGCAAATCAGTAGATGAAAGTAACTTCCAAAATATCTCTAATTTGCATATGACCAAGTTATATCTAGTTGGTAAAAGGGTCTGTTAAAAATACTAATATATTCCTGGTAGAAAGCTAGATTTACAGTATTCCCAAGTACATGTGTACATCACCATATTTACATAAAAGCATTCCTTAAAAATGAACCGTAGTCAAAGATTTCTCCATTGATTTCCATTTTACATCTGAGAAAAATGGGGGAAAAGCATTTTTCTACAGCAACAGAATCATCTTAAAATTTAGCAATATGTCAAGTAAAATAATTCAGAATGACAATGACTTACTGATGGAAATACTCATAAGAACACTCAATCTAAATCAAAACTGGGATGTATAAACTCACCTGTAGAGCCATCATTTTACTTTATTATTTATTATTATTTTTTTAAGTAATCTCTATGCCCAACAAGGGGCTCCCACTCATGACCCCGAGGTCAAGAGTTGCATGCTCTAGTGACTGAGCCAACCAGGCGCCCCTAGCCATCATGTTGATGTTTAGTACAAAAGCTTAGAATTATAAAAGAAAAAGTTATCTTAAAATTCAATGAGACGGGGCGCCTGGGTGGCTTAGTAGGTTAAGTGTCTGACTCTTGATTTTGGTTCAGGTCCTGATCTCAGGGTTGTGCAATCCGAGCCCTGTGTTGGGCTGGGCTTGGAGTCTGCTTGGGATTCTCTCTCCCTCTGCCCCCCCACCCCCACCCCAGCCGCTCAGGTTCGGCTCTCTCTTTCTCTATCTCCCTCTCAAAAAAAAAAAAAAAAAATCAATGAGACAAACCAGACTGAAGTCTAGCCCCCCTCTTTCCCAACTGTCCAGGAGGAACAGAACGCAGTCTTCTAATTGCTTAGACTTTGTTTGTTTGTTTTAAAAAATTCATTTATTTGTCAGAGAGGGAGAGAGCACAAGCAGAGGAGCGGCAGGCAGAGGGAGAAGCAGGCTCCGCTGAGCAAGGAGCCTAATGTGGGGCTCGATCCCAGGACTCTGGAATCATGACCTGAGCCAAAGGCAGATGCTTAACCAACAGAGCCACCCAAATGTCCCTAGACTTTGTTTTTTAAACTGGTAATCTTTTTTTCTTTTTAAGATTTTATTTATTTGAGGGCGCCTGGGTGGCTCAGTCAGTTAAGCATCTGCCTTCGGCTCAGGTCATGATCCCGGAGTCCTGGGATCGAGTCCCACATCGGGCTCCCTGCTCCGCGGGGGGCCTGCTTCTACCTCTCCCACTCCCCCTGCTTGTGTTCCCTCTCTCGCTGTGTCTCTTTCTCTCAAACAAATAAATAAAATCTTAAAAAAAAAAAAAAAAGATTTTATTTATTTGAGACAGAGAGAGAGAGAGAAAACAAGCTGGGGGGAGGGGCAGAGGAAGAGGAAGAAGCAGACTCCTTGATGAGCAGGGAGCCTGATGTGGGGCTCGATCCCAGGACTCTGGGATCATGGCCTGAGCTGAAGGCAGATGCTTACCCTACTGAGCCACCCAGGCATTCCTAAACTGTAATCTTTTTAATGAATAGAACAGTATGATCTAAAGAAGAAAGCATGACAAGATTCAAAAATAATGATTTTAAATGCGGTGTAGATGACAGAGGAAAATGTTTACTTAATTAGAAGGTGGAAGAGGCCTGAAGAGTCTAGAGAGTAAGCTGTGCTGGGGGCCTCCGCCGCCTCCTTGCTCCACCCCTCTTCCTGTGTGACACGTCAAACAAATCCTCCGAAGTCCAACCACTACTTTATTTATAGTTAATATTCACAAATCCTTCAAAACTCCCTCTTGTTTCAGTGACAAAGTCTAAATTCCTTGGGTTTTAAAGGCCCTCCATTGCTGCTTCTTTTTTTTTAAATTCGTTTTTCCTTTTCCTTTCTTTTTGGTTACAGTCACTCTAGAAAACTAATATACCTGCTAAGGCCTTTACTGAGTTAAGGAAGTCTGACCCACTTGCATCTGGCTCTACATGGTCTGGAGGTATTACATGGGGGTGTCAGCCATACCACAGAGTTTGGCTAGCTGCTAAATGCAAAGTGGAAGGTGGCAGAGTTATAGCTTGCAAATACTCTCCCAGCCAATCCTTCCAGTTTCTGGAGAGCATGACCCTGAACAACAGCTTAATTCTTCATCAAAGGATCCACTGAAGACCCTTCAACTTGACTTCCATTTATATACACATTATCTAGAAACCTCTACTGCCTTCCAACTTTCAATAACTTCACTTTTTTATTTTCTTTTTTAAAAATTGAGCTACAATTGACATATAACATTGTATTATGTGTACCACATAGTGATGTGGTATGTGTGTATATTGTAAAATGATCACCACAGTAAGTCTCATTAACATCCACCACAGTTATATATTTTTTTTCTTGTGATGAGAACTTGTAAGATCTACTCCCTTAGCAACTTTCAAGTATACAACACAGCATTGTTAACCTTAATCACCATGTTGTACATTACATCCCCAGGGCTTATTTTATAACTGGAAGTTTGTACCTTTTGATCATCTTCACCCATTTCTTCTTTTCCCATTATTATTATTCTATTGCTTATTTTCTATTGCTACTCAACAGGAAACTAACCTCCAGTCAGGCCATCTCTTCCACACTCACATATCCCATGTTCATTAGGGTCCCTTTAGCTTCATTCCCTATGGTTCTTTAGCTTTACTACAATCGATTTCTTACCCTGCACACCAACACTGGAATACCCTCTCCCTTCTCTATCTATTTCAACCCTACCAACTTCTCAAGGCGCATCTCAACTACTTCTGGAAACTATTTCCAATCGTGTCTACCTAATCCTTCCCTTCTCTGCATAGTAAATATTAGTTTCTGTAAATTCATTTTTTTGGTAAATTCAGTTTTTTCACTAATTATATACTCTATTGAACCGATAATACATCATATTAAGTTTCTTCATTCTGACTTTAGAGCCTCCACCATGCTTTTCCATGTAGGAGGTATGCAAATATTTGTTAAATTTAATAATTTATAAATTATCTAATATAAATGTTGTATGTTGATTTTGTGTATAATAATGTACACTGTATGTGAACGTTGAAAGGAATAATAATCAATCAAGAAACACTTGCTGAGCACCTACTGTTTGCACTGGACTGTATTAGACTCTGGAGCCATACATAAATGCAAGTCACAGTTCCTACTGTCATTGAACATAAGATCAACTGTGGATTTTATAGGGGTAGGTAGGTAGAATATATATACATACCTGCATATACATATGTATATACATACAAAAGTATATGTAAGATAAACACATAGAAATAACTAATAATACAAGTTACCAGTTCAGTTTCATAATGTCTAAGAGATTGTAGTTTCTCAATAACTGAGTAAACATAAAGAATACATTTGTATAATACAGTAAATTGAACATGTTCAGATTGGGTTCCCCCGAAAACCCCGAAAGCAGACTCTGAGAAACAGACTTGGATGCAGGTAGCTGATCTGGCCAGCGATCCCAAGAGCACGAGTGAAGGAGTGCAAAAGGTCAAACAAAAAAGAGATAAAGTCAATAAAGTGTATTAATGGCCAGATGACTATTGTGGGCAAATGAGGTTCGAGCCAGCTGGGTGCTGCAGAGCTGTCCTTTCAGGAATGGGAAGGAGACTCTTGCCTTCACTGGTTCAGTGTTGCCCCCATGAGTAATAAATCTGTGTCACTTCTAGGCTGTCCCGCGCTTATGCTGAACAAGTCTCTGCGCTCCAGAGGAAGCTCTGGAAGAGGACTTGGGAGACACGGGCACTCTCGGGGTACATGGGAACTAGTCACCGGGACTGCAGTGGTCCTCAGAGGCAGGCCCAGAGATTATGGGGTGGGGCATTCACTGCATTGCTACAAGATATATTCATTTATCAGCTTTCCTCCCCCAAAACCCACTGAAGTGGCAGAAATGGAACAAAGAGGTATAAACCTAGAAGGCCAAACAGAACAGGAGAGAAGAGAGGACAACAGGAGAGAAGACAAGATGAGAGATGTCAACAAATTGTTAGAAAAGGAACAGTTGATGGAGTAAGGAAGTAAACCCCCAGACACCTGGAGAGGGGAAGCCAATGTGAAAAAAATCAATTCCTACCACAGAACTCCCGAAAGTTTCAGGAAGGGGAGGGTGAGGCACCTTGGAAGGCTGGGGACTTTGTGCCTCATTATTTGGGGGAGAGGATCCTCATTCAGACAAACAGTGAGAGATGTATTTGTTGCCTGGACATTCCAATATATGTAGAAGAGTGTGGATAGATGCTGAGTAGCCAGTGGATGGGCTGGGCCGGTTATGAAGCTATTGTCTCTTAGTTTTGTGACACTGGGGACGGGACACCACAGACCACACCTCTGCTTTGCTGCCTCATTTTGTAGCGCAATTCTTCCTAAAACAGTCTGATCCTACTACGCTTAATTTCTTTCAGTTCTTCAAATTTACCATGTTTCCTCTTTCTAACAAGCTTTCACCCATACTGTTTTTGTGCCTGAAATGCTCTTCCCCCTCTTTATATCTGATTTCCAATTTCCAAGGTGATGCCCATTAGGTAGACATACATTTGCATATCTCTGTATTTTTGCTCATGCTGCTCCCTCAGCCTAGAATATCCTTCATCCCTACCCTTCTCCTCTATCAAAAATGGTTTCATTTGTCTAAACTCAATTGAAATACTACCTCTTTTGTGAAATCTTTATCCTCCAAGCTAAAATGAATCTCTCTTTTCTTTGTTTTTGCATAATACAATATGGATATTCATTTTTCTCACTTATTTCATTATTTAAAATATTAGTCACATTTGACAAATATTTATTAAGTACAAGGATGTGACAGGCACTATTCTAAGCTCTGTAACAGCGGTAAACAAATTTGTTTATGACTCAATTATAATTTCTTGTTTATAGATGTATCACCTCCAGTAGACTGCAAACTTCTTCAGGGCACACATCGTATCCAACTTGCTCAACCCATAAGTGACTAGCAGAGTATGTGACAGTCATTTGATAAATGAATCATTATATGGATGGTCTAGTTCAACAAATTATTATATGGATGGTCTAGTCATCAAAATAAACTCAACTGTTGAGAAAAAAGTCTTGGGGGACATCCTAATTCAGTCCCTTTGCAATATACACAAGAACCTGAGACTTCCAGGACCAGGAAGGGTAGAACCTCAGATTCTTGAATTCTAAATCAATGCTCTCTTTACTAGGGGCATAGAAGAAGAAATTGAAAGTGTGGTAGAATCAGCTGTACCTAGTACTTCTTCACTGACAATTCTTCTAGTGGTTCCTAACTGTGAAGTGACTGAAGTTTACCTTGGGGGTCACTCCTTTTGTCCCTGGTGCCACTTTTAAAGATGCAGGGCCATGTGGAGGAGTACCAAGTTAAGTACACAATTGGCCCATATATCTGTACCTATTTGTCTCCTCCCAGGAAAGGCTTTGGGGTAGATGTTTTCTTGGATCCATATAAATAATGCACAGCATTTATGGAAAATTTTCTGAAGCCCATGGGAACTCCTGGGGATTTGCTGGAGAATAGCAATAAGTATTATTTCTATGTGGTTGAACACAAAATACATAAATGTATACTCTGTAAACACTAAAACAATTGTTTCATGAGGGCTTCCCAACTTTCTCTGGGAGAGAATTTCTCTGAATTCCACTAAAAAACAGAGAGGACTACAGAGTGAATTAATTTGGTTGGCTTGCTTTATCTGGTTTCTCATTTTCTTTCAATTTAAACCTGAATGTCAAAGAGCTTTGTTCTCAAGTATCTATCTGGCAGACTCCTGGATGAGAAGCTCAGTATTAAATTATGAGACTGTACCCAGTTCTCTTTATTTTACAGTGCTTTCCACCTGCCAATATACTTGATTAATGCAAAATAGGACCTTGAAACATCAGTCATTGTAAAGCTGGTTTGATTATTCTTGATAGCTATCTTCAGGAAGAAGCTTATTCCTGTGTAACTGCAAATTTAAATACAGACTATCACTAAAATGCCTGAAGTAAGGGGAAAAAAACAAAACAAACAAACAAACAAAACCCCAACACCTCTCCATGCTTTGAGATTAAGGACAAAAAAGAAGAGCTATGCTGTTGAAGGTACTGAAAATGTTTTTGCTCATTTGGAGACGATGATGAAATCATTTTTGAAAGGGAACATTGGATTTAATTCTGGAGTTAAGAGACTTTGCCTACAGTAGGAACATTCTATACTGGTAACTCTTTTTCATTTTCCAATAATTCCGCTGCCTTATTTCAGGTACTGTAATCACCGCATATTATTTTATATTCCATTATATGGTGAATCTAATAATGGGTGTTAATTCCAGCAGAGCTATTGCTGTGATCAATTCTGTTGGTCTGATACACTGTATCCAATTACAGCTACAAAACAGAGAGCTGGCAAACCTGACAAAAGATGGATGCCAAAATGTCTTTCTGTAGTTTAAAAATGTGTAACCGAAGGAGCTTCTACTTTTGCAATTATGTTAATCAAAGGAAATAGGATCTGACGATAAGAAGTCCATTTTGCTAAGACGCCACAGTTATAAATTATTAATATAGAGGGGTGATTTGAATCGCTCATTAATATACTGGTTAAAAGTAGACAGACAAGCCACTAATTTAAAATGGATACTGAGGGGCTCCTGGGTGGGTCAGTTGGTGAAGCGTCTGCCTTCGGCTCAGGTCATGATCCCAGGGTCCTGGCATAGAGCCCCACGTCGGGCTCTCTGCTCAGCGGGGAGCCTGCTTCTTCCTCTGCCTCTGCCAGCCCCTCTGTCTGCCTCTCTGCCTACTTGTGCTCTCTCTCTATATATCAAATAAATAAATAAAATCTTTAAAATAAATAAATAAATAAAATGGATACTGAATGTGAAACTTGAATAACATGTTTGACATGACAATCTTAATATATTTTTCTTACAGTATATGTATGAAACCCCAAATAATCATAGTAAGTTAGAACAGCTATAATCTCCCTCTGATCCGTGTTACATTTAACTGCAGAATATACTGCATCCAAATTTTAAAAAAAGAAAATATTTTGGAAAATATGGCTATGAAATATGGCATGTATATTTACTACTTCTTTCAGTATAAATTTGAGATAATGGTTTAACTTCTCATAAGAAAATAGAGATATGGACCCATTTAAAGGTCTTTAAAAACCTCTTCAAGGGGTGCCTGGGTGGCTCAGTTGGTTAAGTGTCTGCCTTTGGCTCAAGTCATGATCCCAGAGTCCTGGGATCGAGCCCCACATCGGGCTCCCTGCTCAGTGGATAGTCTACTTCTCCCTCTGCCCTTCACCCTGCTTGTGCTCTCTCACCCCACTCCTGCTCTCTGGCTCTCACTCTCTCAAATAAACAAATAAAATCTTTAAAACAAAAAACAAAAAACAACCTCTTCAAGTAGACAGCTGAAGACTTCCAGGCCATGAAAATGGATCATAGTGAATGGATTATAAAATAGGTACCAAATGCTCATTATTAAATTTTATATCATAGTTATGGTTCCACCAACAATAAAAATGATAATTTCCCTTAATAGATTATCATTATAAAAACTGAAGCTGAACATGTCCTTGGGAAGCTAGTGATCATTACCTATCGCCACGTTTCCTGTTGTTTAGGTTAGGGTTGAAATGGAAACTAATCTCTGGCATGTGAAGGTCTCCTGCTTTACAGAGCATACTCCAGGATGAAGGAGATGAGCAGGTGCCTGAAGGCACAAGTGTTTGTGACCATCAGACCAAGGCTTAGCATGCCAATAAAACCCTACGGGGCACCCCAAGAGAATAAAAAATTAAGATAAATTGGTCAGAGTTCCAATTCTGACATGAATTAAACATAGAAAATGCTTTAAGTAGTACCTGGCACACAGTAAATGCGACAGGGTCCTGGGTATAGTTATTATGGAGCAGTCTGAACAAGGGAATGACTTTTCCCAGCCAGCCATGGCCCTGACTGGAAGCAGATGGGCATCAGCACGCATCAGGTACTTTCCCTTCCCTGCTGGAAATTCCTGTTTATGTAGACCACAAGCATGATGTGTCCTTTGGGCCCAATGTTCTTAGTAGGAAGTATTTGAGACCAAGAGAACTGATGTTCTATAGAAAGATGATGATGAGATGAAGACCTATCATTCTCAAACATTTTCCTCATTAGATGTACAGACAGTAATTACCCTTGACTTCAATATGGCGTAAAAGTCATGTCTAAGTCTGCAACACTGCAACAAACCTGAGAATATCATTTAAATTGTCAATTCAGATGAAGTGTTATTTCTCATGAAGTATGAATGCTTGATTTACCACAATAAGCCAAGAAAAAAAAAAAAAACCCTCACCTATTACAACTTCCTATGTCATATAATATACACCCCTTTGGAAAATACTTTCCTGAATACCTAAGAGGACACATACCATTTCTTTTTCCCAGGCAGAGTGAGTGTATAGTCCTTGCTCTTAGAGCTCTTTGCTTATATTTTTATAATATGGCTTACAGCACTATACTTTAATTTACCTATTAATGTTTCATTTGCTTTTTATTCCAGCACCTTCCACATATTTTCATTCATTCATTTTTGCAACAAATATATTGAGGATGGACCGTGTACTATGCACTGTGCCTGAAAGTTCAAAAGCCGGAAAAGTCCTCCGACATGGTAATTCATTTCAATTACAAAACACAGAGGATAAAATAATCATTGATATACTTAATATGTTTAAAGAAATAAAAGCTTGAAAATATGAGCAAGGAATAAGAGATTATATAAACAAAACCAAGTAGAAAATCCAAGTAGAACTTCTAAAAATTTTAAAAATAAGTAACTGAAATTAAAAAAATAATTGGTGACTTACACAGCAGATTAACTCCAGTTGAAAATAAAACTGGGAACTGGAAGATAGGTACAAAGAAATATTAAAAAATACAGCACAGATATCAAAGTGAAAGAAAATCTGGACGTGAGTTGAGGCAATAGGGTGGATGGAGTGTTTTCACACTAACGCTATGTCTAGTCAGAGTGCAACCTTCCTTCTGGTCTCTAGTGACCCACCCCAACACACGTCAGCCATTCTGAATCACTAGAAAGAGTCCCCACACACCTGGTGCTATCACACCTCTGGGCTTTTGTGCTGGCTGCTCTCCCTCCCTGGCCTGCTTTTACTCCTCTTTCCCTTCCCTCATCTGGAGGTTGACTTTGACCTACTTAAGGGACAAAGCTCCTTCCTCTGAGCTCAGCTCTATTCAGTGTCGGAGCAGAGTAAGGGGAGTAAGAGACAAGTGTCTATCTCTTCATCGTCTGGCCACTGTTTCAGTCACGTATCTCTTGGTTGTGGCTACTGCTTTGGCTAATATGGCCACATCCACAGCCGCTCAAAAGCAGGCATCCAAATGCTGGCTCTCGTGTGGAGTGAATATGAGAATTCTTCAGTACACCCCGAGGAGCCCCCTAACCACCATTCCCCAATGTGGGACATCCAGGTCTGGTCCAACCACCTCCCTGCTGCACCATCCCCACGTGACTTTCAATGTTTGCATCTAGCACCTTGGGCCTGGCACACATTTGACTTCCTTCTTCCTCTCCTCTCCGAGTGTTAGGAGTCAGTTGGACAGTTAGGTAGTCAGGGTCAGGGTCCCCAACAAGAAAATTTGGAGTCAGGACAGCTAAGGTAAAACAGCGCTGACATCCTGTTCTGCAGCTTAGACAGGACCCGCCCTCACATTCTGCTTTGCAGCCTTTGCAGAAGTGACTTCTGCAAAACGTCCTAAAAAAAGACAATTAACCACAAAGCATTTGTCACCATCACAGGCAAGGGGCAGTTAAGACCTAAGCCCCCAGATATCAGCCAAAAAAGACCATCAGCGTGTAGACATAAACCTAATAGGTAGACAGATACGTGACCAAAGCCCTGATGGGAATGACTGAGCACAGCCTGGTTGCTTAAGATAGTTCTGTAAGAGAGCTCATAAAAGCCCTAAACTTAGAAACTCCAAGGGCAACCCTCTTGGGCCCCCCTCCCTCTCTGGGAGCTTTGTACTATTGCTCAATAAACTTCGCTGCCTACCATTCTTCATCTGGTCTACCCCTTCATTCTTCAAAGTGGCGCGACCAAGAGCTGCGGGCACTAAGAGGACAAAAAATCCTGTAACACCGGGTGACTGACTGCTCCTGGGGAAAATTCACAACTGTAAGTTCATGGTCTCCAAGCCCCATGGGTCTTCAGGACTGTCCATGAGTCCTTTTGCTTGTCCTTTACTCTCCCATTTCTCTCAAAGACGATTCCAAACCTTCACTGCTCTCCTCAAGCACCCTTGTCAACCAGACCTTTTCTCTCTCGTTTTTAGTAGATGATCTTCCCTATTCCTCAAGAAAAGAGAGGCTTTTCAATGGATTTGTTTCAGCTTCTCATCTTCCTGCCAGCCAAGTGAGCTACAATTCACAACTACTCCTCGCTCCCTTCCCTTCAGTCTTGAGGGTAAAAAACCCTTCCTATGACTGTTCAGGCCTGTCCTGCCATCTGTGTCACTGAAACGCCACCCAAGTCACCTCCTCTCCTAATCTTCAACTCCTTTTTTTGTTAGCCTTCTCCTCTCAGCTCACAGAGGTGCCTCATCTTTTTTATTTTAAATACTTCTCTGGGTCTCTCTGTCTCCTGTTCCCCTCCCTCAAACACACTGAAAAACAAATGTTTCCCCCTTTGAATTCACTTCCCTCTTTCCTGTTCTCCTCCTCAGACCACCACAATCCGGCTTCCATTCCTCCTCCTCGACTGAAGCTGTCCTCTCTGAGGACCACTGACCTTTTCACTGCTAATTCCAATGATCATTTTTCAGTCCTATGTCACAGGACGTCTCTGTGTCATTTCAGCTCGATTAGTCCCTCCTCCCTCCCTCTGCTCCCCTTCATTTCATACACTCTCTCGTTCAGAAGATATTTATTAGGCAGTGTGGCACACACCCTCCTAAGAACTAAAAATACAACTGTGAACAAAATCACAGTCTTTGCCCTGGAGCACAGTTACAACGTGCGTTACAGGGGAAAACGTTGTTAACAACCAAAGATTCATGCGCAGTACGTCAGACAGTGATGAATTCTGTGGAGGACAATGAAGTGGTTGGGGGCATAGGGAGGGCCAGGGGATGAGCAGGCCAGTGGGGGGTGGGCGGGAGGTCTCACTGTGAAGGTGGTGCTTGAGCAGAAAGCTGAAGGAGGTAGGCGAGAAAGGCAGGTAGAGGGGGGCAGTGTTCCAGTCGGAAGGAAGAGTCACTGCAGGTCCCAGAGGCAAGAGGGCACCCGGCCGACCCCGGAACAGCCAGGGGTCTAAGATGGACATGGCAGAATGAGCAAGGAGGAGAAGGGACAAGAGGGGAAGTCAGGAAGGAAGCTGGGAGCTAGATCAGAGCTACTCTTCCGCGAGTCGACAAGTCCCTGGAGGGTTTTTAAGCAAAGGAATGATATGACTTCTTTTTAATAAAATCACTTTGGCTTTTAAGTGAAGAAAGGCCAAGGGGGAATCAGGGAGAGGGGAGGTCCCAAGCGAGGAGGACCACTGCAGGCCCTGTGTGAGTGATAACTGCAGACAGCGAGGCACAGGCCAGGCCCTTGTGGCCTCACCTCCAAAGCTACAGGGCAGCTTGTGTCTCTGCCAGGCCAGAGTCGGATCCTGACTATGATTACTGGCATGAGTCAGGCACTGGTCCTCCAATTCCGGGGAGCAGATGTCAAAGCCTCTCTCACTGGGGCTGGGTGTAAGCAGCAAGGGTTCCCGCTCCCCCAGAGGCGGTTTGGGTGCAGCCTCAAAGCCTGGCAACAGCCGTCCTCCCCAGAAGTCTCCTCACCAGATTCTTCCTGTGCCACCACACTGTCCCCTTAAATCTTCCAAACTCTCTCTTTCTGTGTGTGTGTGTGTGTGTGTGTGTGGTGAGGGTGGGGCTGAAGAGTTACAGAGCAGGTTTTCATCCATTTTTTTAAAAATCTTCACACATGGATTGGATATCAGGTATCTATTTTATTATTAGCACCTGAAGCAAAAGAGAGTCAGAGAGAGTTCTATTGAATGTTCTAATACACATATGTAGCCTGGCAGAGTCTAAAGTTAATAGAGTAACCTAACTCCTGAATTATTATTCAGAGACTTTAGAACCTGTAACTCTTAACTTACCCTCTCTCAGTTGCATGTTATCGCCATAAAACTAGCATTTTAGTTCTTTTTCTAATACCACAAATTAGATGTTATAAATAATTTTTAAAAGACTACATTTGTTTAGATTGACGTACATATTTACCAGTTTCTTTTTGGGGGTGAGGGGCAGAGGGAGCGGGAAAGAGAGAATCCCAAGCAGACTCCACGCCCAACTCTGAGCCCAAAGCAGGGCTTGATCTCACAACCCTGAGATCAAGATCCGAGCCCAAATCAAGAGTTGGGTGTTCAACAGACCAAGCCACCCAGGTGTTCCTACCAATTTCTTTGTTCACTATTCCTTCTCGCACTTCAGACCTTCCTTCTGGAATATTTTCTTCTTCCTGAAATAAATGTTTACGAGTTCCTTTACTGAGCATCTGTGGTGATAAACTCAGTTTTGTTTATTTGGAGCATCTTTTCTTGGAAAATATCTTAATTTCACTCTTGTTCTTAAATGACTACCCACTTTAGTTTGGCAGATATCGTCCCTGAGAAAGCAGATGATATTCCCTGTCTTCTTGGCTTCTAATGTTGCTGTTGAGAAGTATGCTATTCTTTGATGGATAATCTGCCTTTCTCTCTATCTCTGGTGTTGTAGACATTCATTATAACATGTGAGTTTGCAAATTTTTGTAGTTATTTATCCTGTTTGTATATATTATGCCCCCTGTATCTTTGAATGCATGCCTTTCAATAGTTCTAGAAAAATGATCTCCTATTATCTCATCAAATATTGCCTCCAATTGGCCATATTAAACTTCATCTATCATTTGTATTTCAGCTTTTAAAAAATATTTTCTACCTTCTTGGCCTCTTTGCTGCATTCTGGGGAATTTCTTCGGATACACATTCCAATTCACTAATTCTCACTTCAGTTTTATCAAATCTAGTGTTGAATCCATCCACATCCACTGAGTTTTTACTTTCAAAGAATTTTATTTTTCCTTTCTGAAAGTTTTATTTGGTTATTTTCCAAATTTATCTAGTCATCTGTCCCTCACTGATTCTATCCTTTTTTTTTCATTAAACATTTCATAGCCAGCTAATATTGTGTAGCTAATAGTTCATACCTGAAATCCTTGGAGGCTAAATCTTTGTGCATCTTTGTAGACTCTCAGGCATGCAGGCTTATTCCATGTGTTTCTCGCAATCACGGATTGTGAGATCATGTTTGGTTGAGGTTAATCTGTAAGAGTCTTGGGTCTCAGTGGGGCCTCTAGAAAGGATCTGTATTTTTGTCAAGAGCTGGGACTACACACCTGAAGCCAGGGCAGCCCCCTTGAGTGCTCCACTGAAGGTCAAGTCTGAGGCTCCACTTCTTCCCCGCTGCCGGCTCAGGGATGCCGTCTCCGGGCTGCTGATGTCAGCGTTTGCCTTCAGGGAAGCCTGCCTTTAGAGTCCTTCACACTCAACGGCTCCCTGCTCCAAAGAGGTTCCAGGTCTCAGGTTTACACAGCACGGTTTTTGTTCTATTTGGCCCTTCGAGATTTCCTTTAGTTCCCACGAACCCAAAAATGTATTAAAAGGTATCTTTTATCCAGAATCTAGGTTGTTGGGTTTTTTTTCCCCCATGGCAGGAGGCTCTTCATAGCGTCTAGTCCACCACACTACTGAAAATGTAAGAAGTCAGGAGTATAGTTTTTATCTGTAGATAAGGAAAAGCCATTAGAGGCTGTTTTGAAGATTTGTGTGTTAGATCTCTGTGAAGATTATGTGACTGATAGGAGTGAGGCTCAGGCACAAAGATCACTGACAAAGGTATCCTAATAGTGCAGGTGACAGATGACAAGAGCCCCCAAAGTAGGGATAGAGATGACAATTAAGATATGATTGTCATAGAACTGTCACAATTAGTGATTGAATATTTCTGAATAATTAAGTTTTTCCAAGTTAAGCAAAGAACTGGTAACTATCATCAGCAAAGCATTAAGTACTCCTTTCTGGGTTTTTCTTTTCTAAATTAAATGAATCAAATACTTGCAAGGAAGCAAAACGCCCTTTTGATCTATATTTATTCAAAGTCTTTGACCTTGGCATGAACCACACAAAGCTATCAAGATTTGTAACTGCTGTAGCCCTGTGCTTATCTTGTCTCAAGGCCACGCTGCATGCTAATCCAAAGTATAAAAGAAACACCTGCGGTCCAACTCTGAGGCACTTCCAGAACACCTTTGTGGTGCAGTGGTGCTACCAGCTCTCTCTGTCTCTCTCACGCACACAAATGTACACACACATGTGCATGCACGCACACACTATAAAATCTTTCAAAAGGGGAAAAGGACATTTGCAGGAGTCTCATCAACCCATCAGGAAGTAGGGCATTCATTGTCTACTTCGCCCAGTCCTCTAAAGCATCCATACTCTGTTGTATGGAGGACAGCAATATGCAGAGGAAAAGTCAAGTACCACTATTTACATTTTGTGAAAATTGCAAACTTCAGGGAAGGTGAAGCTGTGGTTTGAACATGTTGGGCATGCTGGACTGAAATCAGTAACAAGGGCAAAGAGATGAACTGCTAGATTGCTCTCAGAATTGTATTAAGGAATTGGGCATGTCTGGTGATGACCTACATTCGAGGTTTGTGGTGCCTTTTGTTTTTATAGTAATGGAATGCTCAGACCTCTGAAATGCAGAGCAGACATATGACCAGCATCCTGAAAGCACAGTTAGAATTTTTAAAAAATTAAGTGTCTCAAGGAAAGAGAGACTGATTCAAGAAGTAGGAAAAACAATCATCTAAGTTCCAATTTAGTTACTTTAGTGTACTGATATTCAGTCTTTCCAGAATACAGGGATTTAGATGGATATCTCACAGGTACCTCAAACATAACATCTCCAAACCACAGCCCTTAACATATCCCCCAAACCCGTTCTCTCCCCACTGTCTTTCCCTTCTCAGTAACACCATCACACACTACTTCCCAAAGGCAGAACACTAGGGCTCATCCTCATTTCCACCCTTGTCCTCATTCCAACCACCAGTCATCAGGAGTCCTGAGGGCTGAACTCCAAAACGAATCTCCGCTCTATACACCTTTCTCCATAGCCACTGCCCCTGCCCCCAGTCATGGTCACTTGGGACAGTCTGCCTACATTTTTCATTCATTTTTCTGCTTCTGTCTCCCCCCATAATGCATTCTCCCCTAGTTTATATTTAAGTAAATACAAATCAGATGATAGCATTCCTGTGCTTCAGAGCTTTCCACTGTGCTCACAATTCAGTCTGAAACCCTTCCCTATGACTGCACAGTCCTGCATGACATGGCTCCTGCCTACTCTTGTCTGATTCCACTCATACCACCGTCCCCCCATTGCTTGCAATTCTAGGAGCAAGCTGACCTCTTCTTCCTGCCCCTGGGCCTTTGAACTTGCTGTTCCCTCTGCTTGGAATAGTCCTTCCAGGCCTCTTCATCCTTATCTCAGAGCACACCATCTCTGTATAGGGGCTTTCTCTGACTACCCTAACTAACGCATACATGCTTCCATCACCTCTCGGAAGCTCCTGTACGTTTCCTTAATAGCACGCGTTACAATCTGTAGTATTTTGCTTATTACTGGTTATCTTCACCAGAACAGAAGGACGCCCTGCTCACGGCCGTACCCTCGTGCCTATCACTAGTGCCTGACACATGACAGAAACTCGTAAGTACCTACTGTATTAAAACCGAATTTCTCAATCTTCCCTTCTAGAATTTTACCCCTGTTTAGCCACCAATACCTAGTTGTTGATAGCTTTCAGTTTATGCTATAAAAGGGTGGACAGTCTCTGGGTTTTGGCTCAAATTTAGAGTTAGTTTACTAAGTTGGGGTCTAGGGAACACCTAGCATTACAATCAGTAAGAATTATAGCAACACTCCTTATTAGTATTAAAATGAACAAATCATGTAGCTTTGTTGAATAGAATTCTGTTTCAACAAAGAATCGACAATACTGAGCATTCCTTCCAGATCTCATTCCATCTTTACCCTGACGACCCCCCACCAAACTTCCACTCTTTTCTCTTCAATATCTCACCAATTTCTGACTCATCCAATATTCCATTCAGTAAAGATGAACTGAGAACCCACTCTGTGCCAGGCACTGTGCTAGGAACTGGGACCACAAAGGTAAAAGGATGATGGATGAAGAACTAACAGAGTCTCCCTCCCCACAAACTGAATCCCCAAGGCCCTTCGCCAAGCACAGTCACCTAAATACAAGCTACTGCTGCCCAAGAAGAACAGTCTTGATGGGTCAGAGATGAAGACTTAGATTAAAAACAAAAGCCAGATTAACTTGTCACAGAGGGAGTTTGGGGAGAATATTGCTTCTGCCTGTGTCTCCCTGTCCTACCCCTCTAAGCATCCACCTCAGACTAAAGATCCTCTGAGGGAGGAGACAAACAGAAGAAGCAAGAGTTAGATACTGGCAAGGAGGTCTTGTGCCCTGAGCCTGTCCAGGGCCCAGTCGTGGGAGTTGGGGAGACCAGGGAGAGGCCAGTCATCCCTCTATCCACCAAGTACTTCTTGAGCACTTATTGTTGGCTAGCCATCCTACTAGGCCCTGAACATTCAGCAGGGAAGAGAATAGAAAAAACATTCTTTCCCTCATGCTGCTTTCATTCTGAGGGTGAAGAGGATTTCTGCTTGTTCCCCAAGTGGAGCCTGGAAAAGTGAGTGACATTTAGAATTCCCCCACCTGTCTTTACCTCATGCCAGTGGCACAGAAGGGAAGCAGCCGAACAGTAACACGGGTAGGTAGGTCTGGGAACAGAGCATCTCGGGTAGTCATTCAGAGGCCCCTACTATGTGCAAGAGGTGTGGGAGAGCATCCAGCAGTGCCTGAAGGCTGCAGAATCAGCGGAGAGAGGGAGTGGCAGAAGTGAGAGGATCTCACTAGTGGGACAGAGAGGATGCTGAAGGCACAGTCTCCCAACCTCATACCAGCGCAGTGCTATTAAGATACTAGTGGACTCTGGCAGAAAGAGATGTAGACAATTAGAGAACAGTGGGCTGTTTCCTCTCAGCAGAAGCCAGTATGAAGAGATGCCCATCCCCAAAGTCATGATGCTAAGGTGGTCCCTAAACTTGGATGCCATCCTCAAGAGGAGGAAGGAGAAAATCCTGAGTTGACTGAGTTTAAATGGGAAATGACTGAGAAAACAAAATAAGCTTATTTTTTCTGTCATCAGGAAATTTAAGATTATCTTGAATTGTAGAAAAATATAGCTACCCCTTTTGGCACACTGGAGGTCATAGCTTGAAAATATCATGCCGATGACTCACGGATGAATAAGACCCATCTCTGCCTTTGAGAGGGCTCTTCCATCTCCCAGAAAGCCCTTGGTCTTGCCTCCCCACCTCTTCCCCACAAAGAGCTGCCCAGCTCTCTCTGCCTTCCAGACTTTCCTCCCTCTATAACCCACTACCTTGAGTAACACCATCCAGAAACTGAGGAGAAATCACCCATACGCCCACACTCTGGGCTCTTGCCACACCAGAGACAGATCCTGGTTTCAGACCAGACTTGAAGTGATATGAAAGGAAAAGCTAAATAAATAATAGCTGGACCAACACCAGTGCTCATGGGTGTTCCCTCTTTATATCCTTGAACATGATTTCAAATTGTATGTGTTTTGAGCACTTCCTCCTTTTAAACAGACTCTCCTTTGGCTAATTTAACAATCAAGTGCCAACCAGGGATGACGAAAATTCTACAAAATTTCAAAAGCCGACTCTGCTGGTAGTGAACCTCATCGGTGAACTTGGAGCACACCCATGTGCTGCTCATGCTGCTCTTCTTTTATGAAACTATGATAACTCTTCTCTGAAGACACTTTTAAAGTATATGTAAAAAATACAGAAGGAGCACTATGAGGATGACTGTCTTCAATTTAAGGGCACTTCAAATGACACTTATTTAGCCAACAAGTATTTAGTTGATTCTTACTATGTGCTAAACACTGGTTTAGAGGTGGAGAATAAAATGATGAACAAGACACAGACCTTCTCTCAAAAAGAAATCATAGTCAAATCAATGGAACAGAATAGAGAGCCCAGAAATAAACCCACTCATATAATGGTCAACTAATTTACTACAAAGCAACCAAGAATGTACAATGGGGAAAGGACAGTCTTTTCAGGAAATGGTGCTGGGAAGACTGGACAGCCACCACATGCAAAAGAATGAAGCTGGACCACTATCTTCCACCATACACACAAATCAACTCAAAATGGCTCAAAGATTTCAAGGTAAGACCTGAAGCCATGACACTCCTAAAGGGAACATAGGTGGCAAGCTCTGTGACATCAGTCTTGGTGAGGATTTTTTTAATTCGACACTAAAAGCAAAGACAACAAAAGCAAAAGATAGGAAATAACAAGCATTGGTGGAGATGTAGAGAAAAAGGGATCTTGTGCACTGTGCGTGGGAATGTAAGTTGGTGATCGCACTGTGGAAAACAGTGTGGGGGTTTCTCAAAAAATTAAAAACAGAAATACTGTATGATCCAGCAATTCCACGTCTAGGTATTTAACTGAAGAGAATGAAAACACTAACTCGAAAAGATATCTGCACCTCCATGTTCATTGCAGCATTATTTACAATAGCTACGATATGGAAGCAATCTAATCTAAATGTCCATTGATGGATGAATGGATACAGAAAATAGGACACACACACACACACACACACAGGATTATTTAGCCATAAAAAAGAAGGAAATATTGCCATTTGCAACATGGATGGAACTTGAGTACATTACACTAAGTGAAATAAGTCAGACAGGGAAAGACAAATTCCATATGATCTCACTTATATGTAGAATCTAAAAAACAAAACAAAGCCAACCAGCCAACCAACCAACCAAGCAAAACAAGCTCATGGATATAGAGAACAGATTGACAGTTGCCAGAGGTAGGGGGTAGGGGGTGGGCAAGATGGATGAAGGGGATTAAAAAGTACAAACTCTCAGCTATAAAATAAGTCAGTCAAGAGGATGTAATGTATGGCATGGGGGCTGTTAGTTAATAACACTGTATTGTATATTTTAAAGTTGCCAACAGAGTAAATCTTGAGGGTCATCATTGTATTCTTTGCCCAAGAAAAAAATTTGTGACGATGTACTGGTGATGGATATTAACCAGACTTACTGTGGTGATCATTTCACAATATACACAAATATTGAATCCTTATGCTGTACACCTGAAACTAATATAATGTTATACATCAATTATATCTAAATTTAAAAAATCATGGTCTAGCTGGTTTGACAGCAGGGAGGAATACCAGGCAATTACAAGAGAAAATCGGCAATGGATCTGGAGCATGCAGAGTGCCATGAGAATCCAGAGGAAGAGTAGTAACCCCTGACTTTGGTGTGTCAGGAAAGGCTTCCAGGAAGAAACAACATCTTAGCTGAATCTTAAGGATTCACATACATGAATTCACACGCAAGGGGCGGGGCTTCCCAGCCAAGGAAGGACATATGCAAAGCACTGGAGACAACACGGCGTTTAGGGCAAGTAGTTCAGCACATAGCTAGACCATCACATGTGAAGGGGAGGGGGGAGGTGACAGGTAAAGCTGGAGAGAAAACCAGGAGCTTATCTGCCATGCTAAGGTGTTAGGACTTCATCCTAGGGGAGCTTCTCAGAGTTGTGACCTGACTAGAGTTGCATTTTAGGAATGTCTGAAGTCTCTAATTCTGTTTTGACCTGACTGCTCTTTCTAACTTGCCTCCTCCAATCTTTTCTTTACACTACCTCCACAGCCGCCTTCCTAAAGCAAGATTATATCATGTCCTTGCTTAAAACACTTCAGAGGCTCCCCATTGTTATTCAGACACACCTGACACTCCTCAGCATCGTTCATCAGGAGACAAGGCACACACGTCGGTCTTAGTCTGTTAGGGTTGGAATAACAAAATACCACAGACTGGGCAGCTTATAAACAACAGAAATTTATTTCTCACAGTTCTGGAGGTTGAAGTCCAAGATCAGGGCACCAGCACAGTCAGGTTCTGGTGAAGGCTGTCTTCTCAGTAGCAGACTGCCAACTTCTTACTGTGGCCTGACATGCTGGAAAGGGCTAGGCAGCTCTGTGGGGTCTCTTATAAATCACTAATTCCATTCATGAGGGCTCAATCCTCATGACCCAATCACCTCCCAAAGGCCCCACCTCCTAATACCATCACCTCGGGCATTAAGTTTTCAGCATATGAATTTGGGGAGCGGGGCACAAACACCCAGACCACAGCAATGTCACTTTGCCTAGGGACTCCAGCTTTACATCTGTGATCCTGTGTAATTATTTATCATGCCGCCTTTCACCTCAGAAGTGTCCTGGTCTGGGGGCTCCTGAGTGGCTCAGTCAGTTAAGTGTCTGCCTTCTGCTTGGGTCATGATCCAGGTCAAGGTCCTGGAATAGAGCCCTGCGTCAGGCTCCCCACTCAGCAGGGAGTCTGCTTCTCCGTATCTCTCGGCCCTCCCCCCGGCTCACGCTTTCTCGCTCAAATAAATAAAACCTTAAAAAAAAAAGTGTCCTAGTTTGAACAATAAATTGCATGGTCACCTTTACTGATACAACTTTATCTTTCTCGCTCCATCTGGTACCTCTCCTGCCATCCACTTAATCCTCCAGCCCTGCTACATTTCTGTTGTTGTTCAAACTGCAAAGCTTCCTCTTACCCCACACCACTGGGCTCTTATACAGTGTTCACTCTGCCTAAGATATTCTTTTCTTTTGTCCTCACTTGGTCTGGTTCCTTCTGCGTAGTGGGCAAAATACTGTAGTGAATTGTTTTTCAAACCCATTAGTGGGTTGTGAAATCAAATTGTGGGTCACATCCAATTTTTTTTTAAGATTTTATTTATTTATTTATTTGACAGAGAAAGACACAGCGAGAGAGGGAACACAAGCAGGGAGAATGGGAGAGGGAGAAGCAGGTTTCCCGCAGAGCAGGGAGCCCAATGCGGGGCTCCATCCCAGGACCCTGGGATCATGACCTGAGCGGAAGGCAGACGCTTAACGACTGAGCCACCCAGGCGCCCCACATCCAATATTTTTTTAAAAAGTAAAACTGTGGGGCCATCTGGGAGGCTCAGGCAGTTAAACGTCTGACTCTTGATCTCAGCTCAGGTCTTGATTTCAGGGTCATGTGTTTCAGGCCCTCAGTGGGCTCCACGCTGGGTGTGGAGCCTACTTAAAAAAAACCAAACTGTCTAGAATAAAACAGAATAGATCAGAGTACATTGCCAAAACTATTGTTTTGTGAAACTACTGTTGCAGGTGTGTGTGAGTCCATGTGTACTGGGTCATGGCATTTCTGACTTGATCACAGTCTAAAGGTTTGAAATACATTGGTGTAGGCTCTGGGATCAGATTATTTTGGTCTAAATTCTAACTCTGACACTTCTAGCTCTGTGACCTTGGGCAAGTTATTTAAACACATTGGGTTTTCCTCATCTATCTCATAAGATTGGCATGAGGATGAAATGAATTAAAATGTTTGAAAATACAATCAGCACACACAATATAAGTGTTGGCCATTTTACCTGTCCTTCAGGTTCCAGTTTGGACATCATTTTCTCCAGAAAGCCTCTCCTAACACCTGAAGTCAGGGATAGGTGCCCTCCTGCGGCTTCCCTGTCCTCTCCCTATCCTCACACTTACCTCACTTGTCTGATTAGATTTGATCCCTGGGCTGGGAGCTACAGAAAGGCTGGGATCTTGTATATCACTGAATATCAAACAGCACCATGGCTGGCACATAGTAGGTATTCGGAAAATTTTTGTAGTACAAATAATTTACTCAGTTTTAGAAAAAGATATACAGTCATTTGTTTCATTCAAATAAAATCCACTTGGGACTTATTTATCTGAGAAGTCAGTCATTTTGATGAAGAACCTGTCAACTTACTTTAGATTAAGTTTGGTTCTCTTAATTTGGAATGTTGGAGGGGTTATGTGACATTTTTATAATACACACACTTGTTAGTAATGGAGAAAAGGATTTAGGCTGGATGGTTTCTTGACCTAAAATTCATAAATAATTCAAAAATCAGTATCTCTTAATATTTCTTTTAATCATCACAACGATGAAAAAATTTGGCTGTGTGACAAATAAAAGGTGACAACTTTAAATGTAGTTACATCCTGCCAGCCTTTTAATTATTTAATTGACTTCTACTGCAAATGATTGTGATTTTGCTCTATTCATTCATTTCAATGGAAGCCTTTAATAGTTTTATGTCTGTTTTTCATGTGTGAATCACGTTTTCCTATATTTTTGAAGTAAAAAAGAGGGACCAATTAAGTTAAAAAAGGTTTTAATTGGATTTCTTTTTTTTTCATTTTTTAAAAAATTTTACTTCATTATGTTATGTTAATTACCATACATTACATAATTGGATTTCTTAATACCAACCATATAATACACAGTTGCTATGTTGATAACCTCTCAAATTTCTATAGTCACTTCCGTAATTCAAAGCATGCTTTGTAATGCTCTGATGATTGATATAAAGACTCTTTCAGAGGAATGTGAAAGCATACAGCAACTGCCCTCAAAACGGAAGGCACCAGTACAATGCACCCAATTCATGAGCAACATAGAAAAACAGTATGCAACTGCTTGAAAAGCATAATATATACCTAGAAGTGGCAAAGAGCAGAGCCAGATTCACTATGATACCTGCGGGCGGTCTGGGGAACTCCCGTATCAGACTAGTCTCTTCCTAAATCAAATAGATGCATGCTTCAGATGATGATTAGTGCTACTGAAGAGACAGAGTGGGGACGAGGCTCAGGGAGTGCCAATGGTGGTGGTGGGGTGTCATTTTTAATCAAATGTTCAGCAAAGCCTCCCAAGACTCTTAACATTTCAGCAGGACTGGAAAAAAAGA
This sequence comes from Mirounga leonina, assembly GCF_011800145.1. Lineage (NCBI taxonomy): Eukaryota > Metazoa > Chordata > Mammalia > Carnivora > Phocidae > Mirounga > Mirounga leonina. Next base: position 5,677,042 of record NW_023270739.1, on the reverse strand, counting down.
GAGAGAGAGAGAGAGAGAGCGCCAGAGAGTGAGACAGCACTGTGTACAGGACTCAAGAATGGTCTTCAGAACAAAAGGTACTTCTCTGGCACCCTGGAAAGGAAGCTTCAAGACTCCATAAGAGGGGACTGCTGGGAGGGATCTATTATGTACAACAGGCTCAGCCACATACTAATTGTCCTGGAGGATACTTGCTTCACCTAGGCATTCAGAATGTACTGTGACAGAGCACCAGTGTCACCAAAGAGCTTTGTCATGCTTGTCTTCTGTAGGCTGAAGATGACCCCAGGGATGATGCAGAGGTGACAAGACTGGTAATAAAGAAATGTGTGGATGGACCTCTTGGGATGTATATGTGAAGATATTCATGTCCCATAGAAATGCCCGCCATGGGACATTCCCTGTGGAAGAGGCTCTCACAAAGCGGGTGGGCAAGACACTCTGTTTACTGGCCGCCAATCATCCTCTTTCCTTGGTCATGCCAGTGGCTGTCCAATAGGCTTTGACCACGTGGCCAGGATGGAGGCTATGCACAGGCTCCCTGACAAGAACTCCTGACCAAGGTGACCTGGCCACCCAGCTGTTGAATGCCTAAGCTGTCAAGAGTAGAGGTTACTGCTACATCCCTAGCCTGGTACCACTTTCCAGTGACCTGGTGTCAGCTTGGTTATATTGGACCTCTCCACTATAAAGAGAGCAGGGCTTTGCCCATATAAGGATGCACATATTCTGGGTGCAGATTTGCCTATCCTGCCTGCAGCCCTTCAGGTGTCAGCATGAGTGAACTTACAGAAGACCTTATCTATTTTGGCATCATCTTACAAACAATTCTACACAAACTGGAATATTCAAAAAAGAGCAAATGTTTGCAACTGTTTTTATGAGTCTAGCGAAATCTTGGTATCAAAATGTGACAAAGAGAATATTAGAAAAGATAATCCCATTTAACTTCACTCCTAGATGTAGAAGCAAAACTCGTAAACAAAACATCAGCAAATCAAAGCCAGCAACATATCCATAAGATAGTATAGCACGGCCAAATTGAGCGTATTCCAGTAATTCAAGGTGGTTTTAATATTTGGAAATCAACTACTTTACAAATTAATATCTCAAAGGAGAAAAACCTGTAACCATTAATATAGATGCTAAAAATGGAGAAAATTCAACATATACTCATGAGAAAACTGTTAATGAATTAGGAATGGAGATCTGCAAAATATATAGCAAACCCGTCTTAATGGCAAAATGCTGAAATTATGCTCTTAAGATACAGACTAAGTATAGGAAGCCCACGATCACACTTTCATTCAACACTGAGTGGTTCTACTTCACATGGGGTGGTAAGAAAACAATACAAAGGCTATGGTTTATAAATGAAGAAACAATTTTGCCATCATTCACAGATGATATGATTTTCAACATAAAAAAACCAGAAGAATCTACAGAAAATTTAGGAAAATTAGTGAGAGTTAATTAAGCAAGATTGCTGGCTACAAAATCAATATACAAAAATTAATTCCACTCTTTTTCACCACCAACAGTTAGAAAATGCAATTTAGAAAATATCACGGTAGCAACAAAAATACATAAACACCTAGGACTATATCTGATAAGAGATACAGGAAATTTGTGCGGAAAAAACTATAAAATATATTAAAGAAGACTTAGATGAAGAGAATGATGTGATGTTATAAAGATGTTACTTCTCCAAATTGATTTAAAGATCTGAGACAGTAGGGGACCTGAGGGACAAGTCCCTTTGTACCTGGGACACTCCCTGCTGGCTGTTACCACTTCTCTTCAATAGCAAAGCACCAGCCAGGGAGCAAGCCTAGACCGGATGAAACTAGTCCAAGACACGTTGGCCACCAAATTTGACTTTTCACTGGCTTTCCCCCCATTATAATGCTAAAAATCACACCCAGAGATGGAGACTTAACATGCAAATGAAACATACAACGTATGAAGAAGTTTGTTCTGCCAACCGTGCCTGTGCGCTCAAGTCTCTGTACTGTCCCACCCCTACAAGATTAGATGTCACTCCTCGTCTGTCTCAGGTCCTTTAAAACTTTCCCAGGCTATTGTTCAGCTCTGGCTCCTTTGTTGTGGCTGTTTCCCTTCAGCTGCAGCTGTTGCCCCAATTAAGCCTTGCCTGTGCTTTTAAATTTGGGGTTCAGCCTCATTTCTACCGTTGCTGGGTCCAAGGACCCAGTCTGGTAACAGATTGGCAGTGCCAATCAAAACTAATAGGTGTTTTTTTCTCAAAGAACTTGACAAGGTTTTATGTGGGAAAGCAAAGGACCAAAAAGAGACAAAAACACTCCTGATGAGGGAAAAGTCACCAAGAATTATTACAAAGGTAGGGTAATTAAAACTATTTGGTGGTGCTGGGATAGTCATATGACTTTTGGAATAGAATAGAGTCCAGAAACAAATGCATACATATGGGTAAACTTGCTTTAGAATATAAATAGCATTGCAGCTCAGTGGAGAAAAAGCAAACTTTTCAATTAATGATGCTGGGACAGCTGGTTATCCATTTAGCAGTAAAACAGGACCCCTGTTTCAACCACACATAAAAACCAATTCTAGTGGCATTAAAATTTTAACTGTGGAAAGCAAAACTAGGAAAATTTTAGCCTCAATAGAAGTAGGCTATATGGTCTTGAGACAAGAAAGAAGTTTTAAAAATAACAGGATACAAAAAGTACAATCCATAAAGAATAAAATTCTACCTCATTAAAATTGAGAATTTCTATTATTCAAAAGACTCCTTACAGAGTGAAAAGATAAGTCACAAACTGGAAAAACTTTATAAAATGAAATGTTTAGCTTTCAGATTAGATACAGAATTCCTACAAATCAATTAAGAAAAGGACAAGCAACCAAATGGAAAAATGGCCAAAAGACATGAACAGACATTTCACAGATCAGGAAACATGAATTAACCATACATATATGAAAATATGCTCCATTTAATTATTAAAAAAAACATTTTAGAACAAATGCTATACCAATTCTCACTCAATAGATTGGCAATTTTTCTTTTTCCAAAAGTGACAATATGAAGGCTGGGTGAGGGCATGGGACAACTAGAACTTGGAAAACAACTGGGCATTATCTAGTAAATTTGAAGATGTTTATACTGAACCATCAGCAATCTCACTTCCAAATGTATGCCCTAGAGCAACCCTTATTCATGAGAAGCAGGAGGCTTATACAAGTATGTTCACAATACAAAAAACCTGGACATGGTATGGATGATAGTGGAGCAGATAAATACACTCAAATATATGCCTACAGGAAATACTGTACAGCATTTGTGAAAACAAATGATGAATCTCAAGGACATATTATTGAGTGATAAAAGGAAGTCACCAAAAATAAATTCAAAATGACTCCATTTAGGTAAAGTTTAAAAGCCTGTAAAACTAAGTAACATATTGTTTAGAGAATAAACGTAAGCAGTAAATCTATAAAGAAAGCAAAGAATGATGAGCACAAAATTCGAAAGATTGGCCACTCAGGCAGTGAGAGAAAGGGATGGGATCAGCTACGACGGAGGGCTAGTGAGGGTGTAAGTACTCCCACACACTGCAGGCCCCTGTGAACAGCAGATCACTGTGTGCCCAAGGAGGGAGAAGGCACGGGAGAAGAGGATGTTGTACAGAATGACTTCCCTCCTTTATTTTTTTTTTGAAAAAAATTTTAATTTTATTATGTTATGTTAATCACCATACATTACATCATTAGTTTTTGATGTAGTGTTCCATGATTCATTGTTTGCGTATAACACCCAGTGCTCCATTCAGTACATGCCCTCTTTAATACCCATCACCGGGCTAACCCATCCTCCCAACCCCCTCCCCTCTAGAACTCTGTTTCTCAGAGTCCATAGTGTCTCATGGTTCGTCTCCCCCTCCAATTCCGCCCCTTCATTTTTCCCTTCCTGCTATCTTCTTCTTTTTTTTTTTCTTAACATATAATGTATTATTTGTTTCAGAGATACAGGTCTGTGATTCAACAATCTTACACAATTCACAGCGCTCACCATAGCACATACCCTCCCCATGTCTATCACCCAGCCACCCCATCCCTCCCACCCCCCACCACTCCAGCAACCCTCAGTTTGTTTCCTAAGATTAAGAATTCCTCATATCAGTGAGGTCATATGATACATGTCTTTCTCTGATTGACTTATTTCGCTCAGCATAATACCCTCTAGTTCCATCCACGTCGTTGCAAATGGCAAGATCTCATTCCTTTTGATGGCTGCATAATATTCCATTGTATATATATTCACCACATCTTCTTTATCCATTCATCTGTCGATGGACATCTTGGCTCTTTCCATAGTTTGGCTATTGTGGACATTGCTGCTATAAACATCGGGTACACATACCCCTTCAGATCCCTACATTTGTATCTTTGGGGTAAACTGTTGGGTCGTATGGTAGCTCTATTTTCAACTTTTTGAGGAACCTCCATACTGTTTTCCAGAGTGGCTGCACCAGCTTGCATTCCCACCAACAGTGTAGGAAGGTTCCCCTTTCTCCACATCCCCGCCAACATCTGTTGTTTCCTGACTTGTTAATTTTAGCCATTCTGACTGGTGTGAGGTGGAATCTCATTGAGGTTTCGATTTGGATTTCCCTGATGCCGAGCGATGTTGAGCACTTTTTCATGTGTCTGTTGGCCATTTGGATGTCTTCTTTGGGAAAATGTCTGTTCATGTCTTCTGCCCATTTCTTGATTGGATCATTTGTTCTTTGGGTATTGAGTTTGATAAATTCTTTATAGATTTTGGATACTAGCCCTTTATCTGATATGTCATTTGCAAATATCTTCTCCCATTCTGTCAGTTGTCTTTTGGTTTTGTTGACTGTTTCTTTTGCTGTGCAAAAGCTTTTTATCTTGATGAAGTCCCAATAGTTCATTTTTGCCCTTGCTTCCCTTGCCTTTGGCGATGTTTCTAGGAAAAAGTTGCTGCAGCTGAGGTCTAAGAGGTTGCTGCCTGTGTTCTCCTTTAGGATTTTGATGGACTCCTGTCTCACATTTAGGTCTTTCAACCATTTTGAGTCTATTTTTATGTGTGGTGTAAGGAAATGGTCCAGTTTCATTCTTCTGCATGTGGCTGTCCAATTTTCCCAACACAATTTGTTGAAGAGACTGACTTTTTTCCACTGGACATTCTTTCCTACTTTGTCGAAGATTAGTTGACCATAGAGTTGAGGGTCCATTTCTGGGCTCTCTATTCTGTTCCATTGATCTATGTGTCTGTTTCTGCGCTAGTACCATACTGTCTTGATGATTACAGCTTTGTAATAGAGCTTGAAGTCCAGAACTGTGATGCCACCAGCTTTGCTTTGCTTTTTCAACATTCCTCTGGCTATTTGGGGTCTTTTCTGGTTCCATACAAATTTTAAGATTATTTGTTCCATTTCTTTGAAAAAAGTTGATGGTATTTTGATAGGGATTGCATTAAATGTGTAGATTGCTCTAGGTAGCATTGACATCTTCACAATATTTTTCTTCCAATCCATGAGCATGGAACGTTTTTCCATTTCTTTGTGTCTTCCTCAATTTCTTTCATGAGTATTTTATAGTTTTCTGAGTACAGATTCTTTGCCTCTTTGGTTAGATTTATTCCTAGGTATCTTATGGTTTTGGGTGCAATTATAAATGGGATCGACTCCTTAATTTCTCTTTCTTCTGTCTTGTTGTTGGTGTATAGGAATGGCACTGACTTCTGTGCATTGATTTTATATCCTGCCACTTTACTGAATTCCTGTATGAGTTCTAGCAGTTTTGGGGTGGAGTTTTTTGGGTTTTCCACATAAAGTATCATATCACTGCAAAGAGTGAGAGTTTGACTTCTTCTTTGCCGATTCGGATGCCTTTTATTTCTTTTTGTTGTCTGACTGCTGTGGCTAGGACTTCTAATACTATGTTGACTAGCAGTGGTGATAGTGGACATCCCTGCTGTGTTCCTGACCTTAGGGGAAAAGCTCTCAGTTTTTCCCCATTGAGAATGATATTCGCTGTGGGTTTTTCATAGATGGCTTTTATGATATTGAGGTATGTACCCTCTATCCCTATACTCTGAAGAGTTTTGATCAAGAAAGGATGCTGTACTTTGTCAAATGCTTTTTCTGCATCTATTGAGAGGATCATATGGTTCTTGTTCTTTCTTTTATTAATGTATTGTATCACATTGATTGATTTGCAGATGTTGAACCAATCTTGCAGCTCAGGGATAAATCCCACTTGGTCGTGGTGAATAATCCTTTGAATGTACTGTTGGATCCTATTGGCTAGTATTTTGGTGAGAATTTTTGTATCCATATTCATCAAGGATATTGGTCCGTAATTCTCCTTTTTGATGGGGTCTTAGCCTGGTTTTGGGATCAAGGTAATTGTGGCCTCATAAAACGAGTTTGGAAGTTTTCCTTCCATTTCTATTTTTTGGAACAGTTTCAGAAGAATAGGTATTAATTCTTCTTTAAATGTTTGGTAGAATTCCCCTGGGAAGCCATCTGGCCCTGGGCTTTTGTTTGTTGGGAGATTTTTGATTACTGCTTCAATTTCCTTAGTGGTTATAGGTCTGTTCAGGTTTTCTATTTCTTCCTGGTTCAGTTTTGGTAGTTGATACATCTCTAGGAATGCATCCATTTCTTCCAGTTTATCTAATTTGCTGGCATATAGTTGCTCATAATATGTTCCTATAATTGTTTGTATTTCTTTGGTGTTGGTTGTGATCTCTCCTCTTTCATTCATGATTTTATTTATTTGGGTCATTTCTCTTTTCTTTTTGATAAGTCTGGCCAGGGGTTTATCAATCTTATTAATTCTTTCAAAGAACCAGCTCCTAGTTTCGTTGATCTGTTCTACTGTTCTTTTGGTTTCTATTTCATTGATTTCTGCTCTGATCTTTATTATTTCTCTTCTCCTGCTGGGTTTAGGCTTTATTTGCTGTTTTTTTCTCTAGCTCCTTTAGGTGTAGGGTTGGGTTGTGTATTTGAGACCCTTCTTGTTTCTTGAGAAAGGCTTGTATTGCTATATACTTTCCTCTTAGGACTGCCTTTGCTGCATCCCAAAGATTTTGAACAGTTGTGTTTTCATTTTCATTTATTTCCATGAATTTATTTAATTTTCTTTAATTTCCTGGTTGACCCATTCATTCTTTAGTAGGATGCTCTTTAGCCTCCATGTATTTGAGTTCTTTCCGACTTTCCTCTTGTGATTGAGTTCTAGTTTTAAAGCACTGTGGTCTGAAAATATTCAGGGAATGATCCCAATCTTTTGGTACCAGTTAAGACCTGATTTGTGACCTAGGATGTGATCTATTCTGGAGAATGTTCATGGGCACTAGAGGAGAATGTGTATTCTGTTGCTTTGAGATGGAATGTTCTGAATATATCTGTGAAGTCCACTTGGTCCAGTGTGTCATTTAAAGTTTTTATTTCCTTGTTGATCTTTTGTTTAGGTGATCTGTCCATTTCAGTGAGGGGGCTGCTATATTCCCCCACTATTATTGTATTGTTGTAGATGTGTTTCTTGCTTTTGTTGTTAATTGGCTTATATAATTGGCTGCTCCCATGTTAGGGGCATAGATATTTACAATTGTTAGATCTTCTTGTTGGATAGACCCTTTAAGTATGATATAGTGTCCTTCCTCATCTCTTATTATAATCCTTGGTATAAAATCTAATTTGATATAGGGATTGCCACCCCAGCTTTCTTTTGGTGTCCAATAGCATGGTAAATGGTTTTCCACCCCCTCACTTTCAATCTGGGGGTGTCTTTGGGTCTAAAATGAGTCTCTTGCAGACAGCGTATCAATGGATCTTGTTTTTTTATCCAATCTGATACCCTGTGTCTTTTGATTGGAGCATTTAGCCCATTTACATTCAGGGTAACTTTTGAAAAATATTAATTTGGTGCCATTGTATTGCCTGTAAGGTGACTGTTACTGTATATTATCTGTGTTCCTTTCTGGTCTATGTTACTTTTAGGCTCTCTCTTTGCTTAGAGGACCCCTTTCAATATTTCTGGTAGGGCTGGTTTCGTGTTTGCAAATTCCTTTAGTTTTTGTTTGTCCTGGAAGCTTTTTATCTCTCCTTCTATTTGCTATGACAGCCTAGCTGGATATAGTATTCTTGGCTGCATATTTTCTCATTTAGTGCTCTGAATATATCATGCCAGTCCTTTCTGGCCTGCCAGGTCTCTGTGGATAGGTCTGTTGCCAATCTAATGTTTCTACCATTGTAGGTTACAGATCTCTTATCCCGAGCTGCTTTCAGGATTTTCTCTTTGTCTCTGAGACTCGCAAGTTTTACTATTAGATGTCGGGGTGTTGACCTATTTTTATGGATTTTGAGGGGGGGTTCTCTGTGCCTCCTGGATTTTGATGCCTGTTTCCTTCCTCAAATTAGGGAAGTTCTCTGCTATAATTTGCTCTGATATACCTTCTGCCCCTCTCTTTCTTCTTCTTCTTCTGGGATCCCAATTATTCTAATGTTGTTCCATCTTATGGTATCATTTATCTCTCGAATTCTGCCCTCGTGATCCAGTAGTTGTTGATCTCTCTTTTTCTCAGCTTCTTTATTTTCCATCATTTGGTCTTCTATATCACTTTTCTCTCTACTGCTTCATTTATCCTAGCAGTTAGAGCGTCCATTTTTTTTAAATTTTTTTTTTAAAAGATTTTATTTATTTGTGAGAGAGAGAATGAGAGACAGAGAGCATGAGAGGGAGGAGGGTCAGAGGGAGAAGCAGACTCCCTGCTGAGCAGGCAGCCCGATGCGGGACTTGATCCCGGGACTCCAGGATCATGACCTGAGCTGAAAGCAGTCGCTTAAGCAACTGAGCCACCCAGGTGCCCGCCTCCATTTTTGATTGCACCTCATTAATAGCCTTTTTTATTTTGACTTAGTTAGATTTTAGTTCTTTTCTTTCTCCAGAAACGGTTTCTCTAATATCTTCCATGCTTTTTTCAAGCCCAGCTAGTATCTTTAAAATCGTCATTCTGAACTCTACTCTGACATTTTATTAATGTCCATATTGATTAGGTCCCTGGCAGTCAGTACTGCCTCTTGTTTTTTTTGTTTTGTTTTTGGTTTTTTTTTGAGGTGATTTTTTCCATCTTGTCATTTTGTCCAGAGGAGAAGAGATGAATAAGAGAACAAAATGCTAACAGGGTAACAATGACCCCAGAAAAATATACACTAAACAAATCAGAAAAGACCTTCCAGAAAGTGGTCGCTTTTCTGTTCAGAGAGTTGTTGCTATTCTTTTCTTCAATCTCCTGTTGAGTTCATAGGTTTCAGAATGGTTTGATCCCTATCTAGCTGAATTCCTGGGACCAGATGAAATTTAGGTCTCCTACTCCTCCGCCATCTTGCTCCTCTCCTCCTTTATTTTTGCCTTGGGCTGAAGTTGCCAAAATTATAACATGAAAAGTAGAACCACTTCACGACAGGATAAGTTGTAAACTGGACAGAATTTATCAACAGAAATTCAGAATAATGTATCTTAGAATCTGCATCCAATTATGAAAAAATAAAATAATAATATAAATAAAGAGTGATGAAATAAATAAAAAACCTACTTTATTTGAGAGGGGAGAAAGATGTCATTTCATCATTATTTATAATAGTACAAATATGGAAATAACCTAAGTTACCATTAATGTAATATTGGTTAAGTAAAATAGAATACATTCGTGGCATATTATTATAGTAGTTACAAAAAATTAAACAGACCAGGACCAGAAGAATGGATCAACAGAACAGAACAGAGTTGTTAAACAGATACTATTTAGTACAGGTTAAAAAGTCATTTCAAAACAGTAGAGAAAAATGAACTAGTCAATAAATATTCTTGAGACAACTGGCTGCCCATCATATCTGGAACCAATAACAAATACTTTAAATCTAGATGGATTAAAGCACTAAAACAAAATAAAAAATGGGTGAATATGTACTATGAATTTGGTGTAGGGAAAGCCTTCTTTAAAACACACAAAGGGCCACGTGGGTGGCCCAGTTGGTTGGGCGTCCAACTCTTGATTTCAGCTTGGGTCATGATCTCAGGGTCCTGGGATTGAGCCCCGAGTTGGGCTTCCCACTCAGAAGAGTGTCTGCTCAAGGAGTCTCTCCCTGTCCCTCTGCTCCCCTGCCCTGCCACTTGCATGCATGCGCACATGCTCTCTCTCTCTCTCTCTAAAACAAAACAAAACACACACACACACAAAATATGGTATTTGTCTTCTACTTATTTCACTTAGCATTATACCCTGCAGGTCTATCCATGTTGTTGCAAATGGCAAGATCTCTTTCTTTTTTATGACTGTATACACACACATACACACACACATACACACAATGGAATATATATATGTGTGTATATATATGCAATGGAATATTATTCATATATATATGAATATATATATATATGTACACACACATACCACATCTTCTTTATCCATTCATTTATTAATGGACCCTTGGGTTGCTTCCAAATCTTGGACATTGTAAATAATACTGCAGTAAACATAGGGGTGCAAGTGTCTTTTTGAATTTCTGTTTTTGTCCTCTTTGGGTAAATACCAGTAGCGGAATTGCTGGATCATATGGTATTTCTATTTTTAATTTTTTGAGGAACCTCCACATTGTTTTCCACAGTGGCTGCGCCAATTTACATTCCCACCAACAGTGCACATGGATTCCTTTTTCTCCACATCCTTGCCAACACTTGTTATTTCTTGCCTTTTTTATTCTAGCCATCTGACAGGTGTGAAGCGATATCTCATTGTGATTTTGATTTGCATTTCCCTGATGATTACTGATGTTGAGCATCTTTTCATGTGTCTGTTGGCCATCTGTGTGCGTTCTTTGGAAAGTTAGACCAAAAAAGACAAATACCATATGATTTAACTCATACGTGGAATCTAAGAAACGAAACAAAGGAACAAAGAAAGAAACAGTGACAAACAAACAAACAAAAAACAGACTCTTAAATACAGAGAACTAACTGGTGGCTTCCAGAGGGGAGGTGGGTAGGGGGATGGAATAGATAAAGGGCATTAAGAGGTACAGACCTCTAGTTATAAAACAAATAAGTCACTGAGATGAATAGTACAGCACAGGAAATATAGTCAATAACATTGTAATAATGTTGTCCAGTGACAGAAGGACTATACTTATCGTGATGAGCACTACTGAGTAGTGTACAGAATTGTTGGATCATTATATTGTACACCTGAAACTTACATAACACTGTATGTTAATTATACTTCAATATAAAATAAATTTACAAAAAACAAAAGCTCTGGAGGGAAATAATAATACATATGGCTACATAAAACATAAAACTTCTACAAAAACAACAAAACAAAAATCTTCTATAAAGAAATCTGAAAGACAATTCATAGCCTAGAAGATGATATTTGCAACATAAATAACAGAAAGGATTAGTAACTGGAAATTAGTAACGGGGAACCCTCACTAAAACCGAGTCTGGAGGTTTCCCCAGGGAGCTCTCACACCCTACCACTCCAGTCAGTTGCAGGTGCAACAGAAGAGTCCGAGTTGATCTTGCATGTGCACATTACTCTACCATTTAGGTGGAGGAAGAGACGCTTTCCTTATCCCCCTTCCCTCCAACAACAGCTCAGCCAATGAGAAGCCCCTACACTTGTAACTCTCAGTTTACTCCAATGGACTTTTTAGCTTATAACAGCCTTCCCAACTACCCCTTTTCTCCTTAAGAAAGTGTACCTCTCCTTTGTTCCTTGGACTTGCCTATGTTTTGCCACCACTTGTTTATCCTGGATTGCAATTCTTTTATTCCCAAATAACCCCATCTTTTGCTGGTAAAATAACTGGCAGGTTTTATTCTTAAGGTTAACAACATATATAAAAATGTTACAAAGTCACTTAATTTAATTGAATACAACACACAATCCAAAAGAAAAACAGAGTAAGGATATAAGCAGGCAATGCACAGAAGAGGAAATACATGGAGATATGCAAATTATACCTACCACGCAATGCAACCTTTTCCAAGTGATAAAAATATAAGACTTGAAAAATATCAAGTGCCAGTGAGGTTATGAGTGAATAAGTGCTCTTATAAACTGCAAGCCAGTGTAAACTGGTATTGATATTTTGAGGGGCTATTTGGCAGTATTAACTAAAATGAAAATGGGCATACATTATGACCCAGGGATTCCATTTCTAGGAATCCACCCTAAAGAAACACCCACATATGTGCACAGAGCTATTCACTGAAGCATCATTTGTAATAGTGAAAAATATAAAACACCAACTGTCTATTAGCAGGGAAATAAACTATAATATCCAGGCAATGTAGGAGTTAAAAAAATATGTGGTAAATCTCTAAATATTGACATACACTGAAGGATCGCCAAGTGATATTGCTTTAAAAAGTTCCAGAAAAATACAGAACAACATTCTAAATCAAAATAAAGTCAGTTCTCCATACTTTTAAAGGTACAGGTATAAATATAAATGCACAGAGAAAGACCTGGAGAGTAACCAACAAATTGATAATAACAGTTAACTCTGGGGAGGGAACTGTGTTGGGGTAAGGGACAGTCAAGGAGGATTTTGACTCTATATTGCTTGAATTTTAAAAAATAAGAATACATTCACTTATTATTTATCTAATTAAAAATAGATAAAACTTATAAAATGATACACAACTATAAATTCGTATCTAAGGTTATAGGCAAAGTCCCATGGGAACACAGTGAAAGGAAAAATTGGTATGTAGAGATTTTATAGCATAGTGACATTTGAGCTGGGCCTCACTGTTTAAATAGGATTTTGTCAAGCATCCATAATTTGGTGGAGGATTGTGGCAGACTGTATCTTCCAAAGATGACTGTACTAACACACACACCATCCTGTGTGCTTTTCTTTCAATATGACATTGACACTTGTCCAAAGAGGGTGGGGGTCTACACTCCCTCCCCTTGAACGTGGGCAAGATTTTGTGATTGCTTTGATGAACTGAATGGGAAGGAAGTATCACAGCATGATTTTCTGAGATTATTCAGCTTATGCCTAGTCCTTTCTTTTACAGGATGCTCACCCTTGGAACGCAGCCACCATGCTGTGAGAAAGCCCAAACTACCCCATGTGGAGAGACCACAAGAAGAGGCCCATGTGGAGAAAAACTGAGGCCCCCAACCGACAGTGGGCACCAACTACCAGACACATGAGTGAACACGCCTTCAGATGATTCCCGTCCCCAGCCTTTGTGTTCTCGGGCTGAGGCCCAAACATACGTCATGGGGCAGAGATAAGTCATCCCCACTGTGCCCTGTCCTAATTCCTGACCCAGAGAATCCATGAGCAGAATAAATGGTTATTTTATGCCACAAAGTTTTAGAGCAATGTGTTGCACAGCCGAAGTAACTGGAACAAAGACTTTCAAAGGAGAAGAAACTATACAAGTAATAGAATGTTGCAGAGCATTGTGAACATTGTTAGTACTGGGTGATGAGGTCACAAAGGTTGGCTGGGACCAGGCCATGAAAAGTCTCTTATGACAGTCTCATATGTCTAAAAAAATTAGACATCCTACTGGCAGTGGAAAACTGTGGAAAATTTTTAAGCTGGGAAGGGAAATGCTTAGAACTGCACTTGAGCAAGATATCTCTGAGATTGGTGTGAAGTAAAGATGGGAGAAAAGGAAGACTCAAAAATAAGAAAAGCTCCTCCAATTATGATGAGTTCCAACCAAGTAACATGGTGGAATCATCCCTCACTTGACATGTTTTGTGACTTTTTTCCTCTTAAGCGCTGCCTCTTAGGCTCATTTATACTCCATCTCACTTGTATTATAATGTTGGCAGGAAAAACTTATTTCCACACAAAAACGTGCACATGGATATTTACAGCAGCTTTATTTATAAATGCCCAAACTTAGACACAACGAAGATGTTCTTCAGCAGGTGGATGGATAAATACCCTAGCATATCCTATTCAGCACTAAAAAGAAATGGGCTATCAAGACATGAAAAGATATGGAGGAGCCTTAAATGCACGCTGCTGAATAAAAGAAGACAGTCTGAAAAGGCTATATCCTGTATGAGTCCAACTATACGACTTTCTAGAAAAGGCAAAACTATGGAGACAGTTAAAATATCAGTGGTTGCCAGGGGTTAGGAGGAAGGGAGGAATGGCAGGCAGAGCACAGAAGTTTTGCAGGGCAGTGAAATACTCGTATGATACTATAGTGGTGGATACATGTCTTTATACATTCGTCCAAACCCAAAGAATACACAACACCAAGAATGACCCCTAATATAAACTATGGTCCTTGGGTGATGATAAAGCGTTAATGTAGGTTTGCTGATCGCAACAAATGTGAGGTGGTGGTAGTGGGGGAAGTTGTGCTTGTTTGGGAGCAGGGGTATGCGGGAAAATCTCTGTACCTTACATTCAATTTTACTGTGAAGCTAAAAATGCTTTAAAAAGTGGAAGTCTATTTCAAAAAGGTTGGGGGGGGGATATGAGGGGACATTAGATCAAAAAATGTTTTCCTTACCATTCTTCTTTCAAGCTTCTGGATCTGGATCAGTTTATATCAAGTGTATTCTAAGAATACAGAGCAAGCTGTCTTAAAAATGGTAACCACTTACAACTAATTATCCATGTGAGTAATACCATCCTTGTACTACAAATATCACCATAACCCACAACTTCATGTTCTGTGTTTATTGAAATGTCTTCATCATCATTCTCATGACTAGTTTATAAGAAAATTATATAAATGTGAATCTGTAAAATAAATCTATTCTAATCAACTACAGTTTTTATATTTTGGATACTGGGGATCTATATAAGGAGAAAATCACAGTACGTGGCCCAAAGATGAGGGAGAAGATGAAACACAACATAAGGAGCCACCTCTGCAGTGAGGGAAAGGATGCTTGGATGAATATAAAAGCAAAGATAAATGAAGGGATGAAAGATACTAATGATAATGTTTCATTCTCCTCTTGGCAGAGGGTCCTGAGTCCTATTTTTTGAGAAAAGTAAGAGGAAGGATGTATTAAAAATTGAGAGTTTCTGAAGAATAGGGACAGTATGGAGTGGCTCCACTGTGAATCAATCAGATCTTGAGTAGCAGCAGAGCCCAGTTGGAATTGGATAGTGTAATTTATTGGAGGCCAGGTTGTGTCATTTTATACTGTGCTTTCTCTAATGTTAATTACTCAAGAGGTGATTAGCCAATTTGTGGGATGCCGTACATCTTGCTTTTCACATTTTGGTCTAATGCTTGCTTATGAAAAATGTCTAATTTAAACTCTTTATCAAAGAGAAGTTAGTACAAATGAAAAAAAGAACTCTTATTTTTCTGCATTTTAAACCATGCATAAGAGATTCGAGGTTTGCAGTTAATAATTTTTGAAACAATGAAAAAGAAAAAAAAAGCAAAATAGAGGGAATGAAACCCCACTGAAACAAATGGTAAAATAAGATCACAGGATCATGTGTGGGTTAAATTCATCCATGCTGGTCCCATCCCTCATTATCAAAGTTAAATTAAAACCATTGCTGCCATATTTCACAAAATAAAATCTGATGTAAAGCAATTCCTGCCTAATGTTTCTTATTCATGTTTCTGAGTAACCTTTCTATTCTTTAACCAATTTACCTGCATCCCAGAGGTTACAAACGTCTGCTGGCCCTTCTGATAACCATTTAGTTGACGAGATATTGGAAGGAGGAATTGTCGGCAAAAGTGGCTTTGGATCATCCTCATAAAATAACATCAGGTCCTTAGAGAAAACAGGAGAGCACATGAAAGTTGAAAAAAATAATTGATCCCAGTGCTTCATTTTGCTAAAGTAGGTGGACAATTTATGGAGATATAATGTGTCTGTATGTGCTAACATAAACACATTTAATTGAAAGAACTCAAATATAAGTTAGCTATACACTCGGTGTCCACTGAGTATAGGGTGGTTTTCTACCCCTGGAGATCCTCACTCCTTGATGAAGACAGCTGGTGCAGGCAAGCAAGATTCTGTTTGAGGCATTAACTGTCCCTATCAGCCCTTGAGCATCCTAGAGCACACTATCTCAGAAGCCAATTTTTCTGTTTTACTGGTAATAATAAAGCTACCTGTGTGTAACTTTTATTCATATTTTAAAACTTTTTTAAATCATGGAGTTAAAAAATAGATGATAATTAATCCAGTCGTGCAGGTTAAACAAATCAATGCATGGCCAGTCTTGTTTCATTTATATCCTCCCACTCCTCATCTGTTTTATTGTGAAGCAAATCCCAGCTATATCACTTTTTTCAGTATATCTCTCTAAATGACAAAGACTCTTTAACATAATAATTATTATTTTATACTTAGAAACTTCACAACTCCCTAATGTCATCAATTATAAACTCATCTTTCCAATTTTTCCTAAGTGCCATAAATAGGTTTCTCTATAGCTTGTCTAAGAGAGGATTCAAATAAAGTCTACACAGTGGGATCAGTTGACATGTCTTTTGCCCCAATGAACAGAGATTTGTTCTACAGTAAATAAAGTTTAAGATATAATTAACATAGAATGCATAGATCTCAATAAATTTTAACATTATATCTATACCTGTGTAGCCACATTTCTGTCACTCCAGAAAGTTCCCTCAAGTTTCTTTCCAGTTGATACCAGCCCCCGTTACCAGTACACAGTGTTCTACCTTCTACCATAATCAATGAGTTTGCCTGTTCTTGAGCTTCCTGAATGTAATCATATACTATGTGCTCTTTTGTATCCAATTCCCATTGCTTAATGGTTGTGATATTCATCCATATTTTGTGTATCAGTTCCTTTTCTTTTCGTAACAAGTATTCCATTGTATGAATATACCACAATTTGTTTATCCATTCTCCTCCATATGGACATTTGGATTGTTTCCAAATTTCAGCTACTACGAATAAAGCTACTAAGAACATTCTTATACAAATCTTTTTATGGACAAATGCACTCATTACTCCTGGATATTTACACAGGAGTAGAATGGCTAGGTCATAGGATAGGTTAATTTTTTAACTTCATTGAAACTGCCAAACCATTTTCCAAATGATTTGCCACTTTTTATATTTTCAACTTTTATTTTAAAATCATTGTAGATTCATGTTCAGTTGTAAGAAATAGTACAGACTGATCCTGTGTATCCTTTACCCAGTTTTCCCTAAAGGTAACATTTTAAAAATTGTAGTACAATATTATCCAGGATATTAACATTGATAGTCAAAATAGAGAACATTCCCATCACCATAAAGATCCTTCCTGATACTTTATTACCATAGCCTGCCCCCCCACAACTACTAAACTGTTCTCCATTTCTATAATTCTGACATTTGAAGAATGTTATATAAATGGAATCATACAGGATGTAACCTTTTAGAATTGGCTTCTTTCACCTGGCATAATTCCTGGAAATTCACCCAAGTTGTTTCATGTATTAATAACTTGTTCCTTTTTATTGCTCTGTAGTATCCATGATGTAGATGTATCACAGTTTGTTTAACCTGTCAAAGGAAATCTGGATTGTTTCCAGATTTTGGCTATTATAAATAAAGTTGCTGTGAACACTGTATACAGGTTTTTGTATGAAAATAAATTTTCCTATCACTGGGATAGATGCCTAAGAATGCAATCGCTGGGTTGTATGGTAGTTGCATGGTTAGTTTTATAAGACACTGCCAAACCGTTTTCCAAAGTAGCCATACAATTTTACATTTCCAGTAGTAATATTTGAGTGATCCAATTTCTCCACATGTCTGCCAGCATCTGGTGTTGTCATTATTTTTTATTTCAGCCATTTTGGTATTTCATTACATGTTTAAATTACATATTCCTAATAGGTAATGATGTTGAACATCTTTTCATGTGCTTATTTGCCATCTGTATTTTGCTGACGTGACTGTTCTTGTCATTTGCCCATTTTTTAATTGGATTGTTTGGTTTTTAACTGTTGGGTTTTGAGGGTTTTTTTTTAATTTTTAAATTTTTTAAAAATAGGCTCCACACCTAAAGTGGGGTTTAAACTCACGACCCTGAGATTAAGACTCACATGCTCTACCAACTGAGCCAGTCAGGAATCCTGAAAGGTTTTTTGTTTTTTTTTTATGCTCCAGATACTAGTCCTTTGCTGGATATGTAGGTTGCAAATATTTTCTCCCAGGCTGTAACTTGTGTTTATACCCTTGTGTGATGAAGTCTAACTTTTTTTTCTTTTAGGGATCATGTTTTTGGTCAGCCCTAGAGCCCAAAGATTTTTCTCCAGTATTTTTAAAAAGTTTTATAGTTTTACATTTTACATTTAAGTCCATGATCCACGTGGACTGAATTTCTATGAGGTTTAAATTGAGGTGCATGGTTTTGCCTATGAATGTCCAATTGTTCCAATACCATTTGTTGAAAAGGTTATCTTTCCTCCATTGAATTCCTTTTGTTCCTCTGTTAAAAATCAATTGACTATATTTGTGTGGGTCTATTTCTTGGTTCTCTATCCTGTTCCACTGACCTAGGTATCTATCTCTCCAATATCACACCCTCTTCATTACAGTAGCTATGCAGTAGGCTTTAATATTAGGCAGAGTGATTAGTTCCACTTTATTCTTCTTTTTCAAGATGGTTTCAGCTATTCTAGGGTTGGTGCCTTTCCATATAAATTTTATAATAACCTTATTATCTCTGTATCAAAAAAACTGCTGGAATTTTGATAGGAATTGCATTAAACTTATAGAGTAATTAGGGGCATCTTTACTATGACAAGTCTTTCAATCCATGAACATGGTATGTTTGACTGGTCTTTAGGTTCCTTCATCAGTATTTTATAATTAATTTTATGTATTTTATAATTTTCAGCATACTGATTCTATACATGTTTTGTTACAATTATACCTAAGGATTTCATTTTGGAGCATTAACTGTAAATTGCATGTGTCTTAATTTCAGTTTCCACATGTTCACTATTAGTATATAAAAATACAACTCATTTATGTACGTCGATCTTTTATCCTATAACCCTGCTGAATTCACTTCCTGGTTCTATGAGGTTTTTTTTTGCTGTTGTTTTGAAGATTTATTTATTTATTTGAGAGAGAGTGCACGCATGTAGGGGGAGGAGCAGAGGGAGAGGGATAGAGAATCTGAGGCAGACCCTGCACCAAGTGCAGAGCCCTACGTGGGGCTTGATCCCATGACCACAAGATCATGACCTGAGCCTAAACCAAGAGTCAGATGCTCAACCAACTCAGCCACCCAGGCACCTGAGGATTGTTTTTGTCTTCTCTTTGAGATTTTCTATGCAGACAATCTGTAAATAAGGACAATTTTATTTTTTCCTCTACACTTTACATACCTTTTCTTATCGCAGTGGTTGGAACTTCCAGTGCTATGTTGAATAAGTCCTGGCCTTGTTCCTGATCTTGAAAGGAAAGCATTCACTGTTAAGAAGATGCTATTGTAGGTTTTGTGTAGATTATCAATTTAAGGAAATTCCTTATTTCTAGTTGCTGAGTTTTTATCATAAATGGGTGTTGAATTTTGTTAATAAATGTTTTTCTGCCTTAATTGACAAAATCCTATGATTTTTCTTCTTTAATTTGTTGATATGATGAATTGCATTGATTGGCTTTCAAATGTTGAACCACACCTGGATTAAATCCCACTTTGACCTGCTGTGTAATTTTTTTAACACATTGCTGGAATCAATTGGATAATTTTTTTGAGGATTTTTGCACCTAATTTCATGAGAGATAATAGTCTATATTATATATATATTTTTGTACTGTCTTTTTCTGGGTTTGGTAGCAGAATAATACTTGCCTCATACAATGAACTGGGAAGTATTCCCTCCTACTTTCTGAAAGACATTTGTGTGAAAATAGGGTCAATTCTTATTTAAATGTTTGATAGAATTCTCCAGTAAAACCATCTGGGCTTAGAAATTTCTTTTTCAGGAGACTAATATTACAAATTCACTTAAAAAATGGTTATAGGGCGCCTGGGTGGCTCAGTCGTTAAGCATCTGCCTTCGGCTCAGGTCATGATCCCAGGGTCCTGGGATCAAGCCCCGCATCGGGCTCCCTGCTCAGCGGGAAGCCTGCTTCTCCCTCTCTCACTCCCCCTGCTTGTGTTCCCTCTCTCGCCGTGTCTCTCTCTGTCAAATAAATAAATAAAATCTTTTAAAAAAATGGTTATAGAACTATTCAGGTTCTTTTTCATCTTCTTTGAATTTTGGTAGTTTGTGCTTTCTGAGAAATTGCTATAGTTCTTCTAAATTGTCAAATTTATGAGCATAAAGTTGTTGGCAGTAATTCTTTATTATCCTTTTATAGCTACAGCAACTGCAGGAATATCCCCTTTCATCCTGATATTGGTGATTTAGGTCTTCTCTCTTTGTCAGTCTTGCTGGAGGTTTATCAATTTTATATTTTTCAAAGAATTAGCTTTTTGTGTCATTCATTTTCTCTGTTAACAGTTTTCCTGCTTTCAATTTCACTAATGTCTGTTCTTTATTATTTTCTTTCTTCTGTTTCATGTAGGTTTATTTTGCTTTTCTTAGTTTTTTTAAAGAAACTTAGATTATTGATTTTACACCTTTTCTCTTTTCTAATACAAGCATTTAGTGCTATAAATTTCCCTCTCACCACTATTTTACCTGTGTCTTATATATTTTGATATGTTGTGCTCCCTTCTCATTCAGTTCTATACATTTTAACACTTTCTCTGAGACTTCCCCTTTAACCTATGAATAATTTAGAAGTTTATTTTCCAAAAGTTTCAGGTAAGATTCCTCATTAGTTTATACTGATATACTTTCAATCCAATTCAGGTCTATTAGGTCATGACAATCTCTTCTATCTTATATTCATATCTCCTTTCCCCCATGCTGAGAATCCCAGTTCTCAAGGATACCAAAGATGATACAAATAAGAGTATTACATGATTACTCATTTGATTCATTCCACATTATACTCACAAATCTTGGGTCAAAAATACCAACATCTTAGGAAAAAAACACCAACTGAATGCAAAGAACATTTGTTTAATTTTATCTTACATTTTAAAGGATTACTTTCTTTAGTATAATCTTGTTTTATAATGATGCAAAAATATTTCCAGGATTCCAATTACAAATCTAAAAACATGGTATAATCAAAGAAATCTAGCTTCTATTTCTCTTCTCCATCTTATTCCCCTCTTTCCCTTTATGAATAACCTCTTCTTCTTTATTTTTAATGTTATAGCTGATCTTTAAAATGGTACATCTTTAATATAAACAAATGGAAAATACAAGAATGGACCCAAGCATAAATGGGAATTTATTATGTAATAGAAACCACAATTCAAGTCAATGGGGAGAAGATGGATTGCTCAACAAATGACATTGAGATAACGGATTATCATTTGTAAAAATACAATTTAAAAGGTGGATCTTTACCACTCTCCATTCATCAGATAAATTCTTGATGGATAACATTTAAATATATATTTTAAATTAAATCATAAAAGAAGTAGGGTAGTTTTTTACAAAACTAAACACACGCTTATCACACAACCTAGCAATTGTACCCCTTGGCATTTACACAAAGGAATTGAAAACTTATGTCCACAGAACAACCTACACAAAATTGTTCACAGTAGCTTTATTTATAATTGCCAAAAGTTGGAAGCAATCAAGATGTCATTCAGGAGGTGAATGGGTTAATAATCTTTATATCCAGACAATGGCATATTATTCAGTGTTAAAAAGAAATGAACAATCAAGCCATAAAGAGACATAGAGGAATCTTAAATGTATGTTACTAAATGAAAGAAACAGTTTGAAAAGGCTACATACTGTATGATTCCAACCATATGACTTTGGAAAAGGCAAAACTAAGGAGACAGTAAAAGGATCAGTGGTTGCCAGGGGTTAGCAGGCAGAGGAATGAATAAATGGAGCACAGAGGATTTTTAGTACAATGAAATTATTCTCTGTGATACTATAATGGTAGATACATAACATTATACATTTGTCAAAACCCAGAGAATACATAACACCAAGAGTGAACCCTAATGTAAACTATGGTCTTTGGATGGTAATGAACATTGATTAAGGTTCATTGATTATAACAAATGACCACTCTGGTGTGGTTGTTAATAGTGGGAGAGGTCATATGGGGCAAAGGCAGGTGGGGGTACGCATGGGGTGTATGGGACAGTTAAGCGTCCGACTCTTGATGTTAAGCATCCGACTCTTGGTTTTGACTCAGGTCTGACCTCGGGGTCATGAGATTGAGTCGAGCACAAGCCCGCTTGGGACTCTCTCCCTTTAAAATAAATAAATAAATCTTTAAAAAAATAAATAAAAAGTCAGGGTGTTATTTAATAAAATCTTAGACTACAGAAAGTCTTTCTAAGAATGACTTAAAATCTAGAAGCCATAATGGAAAGGCAAATTTGATTACTTTTTAATAAAAATTGAAGACTTCTTTAAGGCTGTGGTATTGTGATTTATAATAAATATATACTTGGGTTTCGCCCGTGATTCCTGGCACAGAGTTCCTAAACTCTTGTAATTTCCTAAGTGATAAGAGAGCACCTTTTGTTTTAATATTTGGTCTTTGACCCCCATTCCTGACACAGAGCTCTGAAATCCGTTCGAATTTTCAGGATGATCAGAGTGTCTTTTGTTCCATGAGGTGACTCTTGGTGGGCTCCTAGATAGCTTCAGGATGGGGACTGGTCACCAGAAAGACCAAGCCATGATTAGAAGCCTGGAACTTTCAGCCCCACACCACATCCTCCTGGAAGGGGAGAGATACTGGAGATGGAGTAAATGATCAATCATGCCTATGTGATGAAGCCACCATAAAAATCCCAAATATATGGGGTTCAAGGAGCTTTTGGGTTGGTGAATACACATACATGCCAGGAAGGTGATATAGCCCAGTTCCATGGGGACAGAAACTCTTGCACATGGGAAACTTTTGGGCCTTGCCCTGTGCATTTCGTCATCTGGCAATTCATCTGCATCCTTTCTCATATCCTTTATTATATAATAAACCAGCAACTGTGAGTAAATATTTCCATGAGTTCTGTAAGCTGTTCTAGCAAGTGATCAAACCCAAGGAAGGGGTGATGGGAACCCCAATTTCTAGTGCTAGGTCAGAAGTACAGGAGACAACCCAGGACTTGCAATTGGCATCTGAAATGGGAGGTGGGGGAAAGGGAGCTTTGGGGACTGAGCACTCAGCCTGTGAAATCTGATGCTATCTTCAGGTAGACAGTGTCAGAACTGAGTTAAATGGCAGGACATCCAGCTGGTGTAGCAGAGAATAGCTTGGTGTGTGGAAAGCCCACATCTCTGCTGTCAGAAGTGAAGTGTGACCACAGTGTGAGAGGAAAAAAGAGACAAAGGAAGAGCAGTTGTGTTTTCCCTTCACAAAGGCAAAAAAAAAAAAAAAGCCATAAATAAAGTCAAAAATCAAATGAAAAACTGAAAATGAATAGATAAAGAAGCAGACAATGGGCTAATCATTTAATAGCCAAATAGCTCTTAGAAACTGGTAAGAAAAAGATGAGAAACTAAACAGAAAAAATGAGCAAAGGACAGGAATAGAGTTAATAATAAAAAAGAAACACAAATTCCAAAAAAACGCACGAAAAGTTGTTCTAATCTTACCTATAATTATCATGGAACAAAGTAAAACAAACTTCTCCCATCTCTCAGGCTGATAAAAATGTACAATTTGATAACACTCAGTATTTGCAAAGATGAGGGATACACTTTTGGTGGATATAAATTGGTGCAAGTTTGGGGAGAACAATTTAGGAGGACTTTTCAAAATGAAAAATAAATATAATCTTTTGGTGATCCCACTTCCAGGACAGCATCATATAAAATACGTATAGAAGCCATTATTACAATATTGCTTTTAATAGATAAAAACATAAAAATAGGGATGCCTGGGTGGCTCAGATGGTTAAACATCTGCCTTCGGCTCAGGTCATGATGCCAGGGTCCTGGGATCGAGCCCTGCATTGGGCTCCCTGCTCAGCAGGGGGCCTGCTTCTCCCCCTTCCTCTGCTTCTCCCCCTGCTCATATTCTCTCTTTCTCTCTGTATCTCTGTGTCTCTAATGAATAAATTAAAAAATCTTAAAAAAAAAAAAAGATTCTAAAAAACCCAAAAATATTCCTAAATGGGGCTCCTGTGTGGCTCAGTTGGTTAAGCGACTGCCTTGGGCTCAGGTCATGATCCTGAGTCCTGGGATGGAGTCCCGCATGGGGCTCCCTGCTCAGCGGGGAGTCTGCTTCTCCCTCTGACCCTCCCCCCTCTCATGCTCTCTCTCTCTCTCATTCTCTCTCTCTCAAATAAATAAATAAAATCTTAAAAATATATATTCCTAAATGATTACCAACAGGGGGTGGCAAAATAGATGAAGAGTCCTTTCTGCATCAAGAATACAGCAGTTATACGTACTGATAGAGAAAGGTATCCATAATCTACAGTTTAGTGAAAAAAGATTTGGGACAATATACATTAAATGATTGCATTGTTTACATAAAAAGATGTCCAAGATGTATTGCTTAGTTCAAAGCATGCTGTGCTGTAGAGTAGTATATAATGAATTTTACCCTTTAGGTAAAAGAAATGCATGGACACAGAAAATTTCCCTCCCAAATCTTTAAGAACCTAGTTAGTAATGGATGCCTCTGAGGAAAGGAAAAGAAGATGTATAGGGAAGTAAGAAGAAACTTCTGTTTTTTCACTCTTTACCCTTTCATATTCAGTTTAAACTTTATCCCGTAATTATCTTCCAACTTAAAAAGAAAAAAATACAAACATGAAAATAAAAAAGGTCTTTTAAGCATGAAGTAATGATGCAGAAAAAAAGTAAAGGGATGATGGATTAGCATGATTAGAATAGGTATAATTTCCATTTCCCTAACAGCTTTGATGAGCTCAAATTTTTGCAAATATAATAAATGATATGCTAATAAGCCCGAGGATAAAAACTGTTTACTCTTCATTTAGCAAAATAATAAACAGAGGCAGTAGGAAATAAACATTTTTCTTCCATCACTAGCAATTTAGCAACTCACAACTAGACTGAAGGCTTCGGTCAGCTTTAATTTTGTGTGAACCAATTTGTAGCATCCCTATCTGTTGCTATAGAAACAACTGTGACCAAAAAAAATCATAACACTTATTGTTGAATCTCCTCAAACAGGAAAAGAGGAAGGTCTTTTGAGGTGGTGAAAAGCTACATATAACCTTATTAATTAACAAATTTAGTAATAAAGGTTCCGGACAGTACGCAGAGAGAAAACATATCCATGTCTAAGTGTCATACATTTGCAGGCTTTTCTTAATTTTGAAAGTACCACAGGCAAGCACTGTTCTGCTTTTGAAAGCCCTATTCTGCTAAGAATTTTACTTACTGCTTTTAGATCATTCTTTCATTTGTAGAAAGAGAATAAAGAGGTTTCTATTTAAAGTTTTTAAAAGATATTTTTAAGCACCCCTCATCTGCCTAACCAATCAACAGTATCATTTCTATTTCATTCTTATTAAGAACATGAGAATTTTAATGTAGATGTAGTACATTTGGCAACAACAATTAGATTTTACTCTTCAGCTTGGTAGGTGTTGTCTTCTGCCACAAAAGCAGATTTCTGAAGAGGACATATTGGGCTGCATCAACTGTTCCTGACGGTAATAAGAGGAGGTGCTTGTCAATAGAATGATGGAATCGTGCCACAATACAGTAGTAATGCACTGAAAAAGGAAAATCCAGCTTTAAGCTTCTTTTGAGAGAAGGATACCATTTTTTGCTGATATAAGATGCTGAATGATGTAAATCAATTACACTGGGTTTCTCCCAAGTAAGAAAAAACAATAATAATGAGAATTTGAAGACTGATACAAAAAAGCTGGGTGGCATTTTATGCCTTTGTTAGGGTCCAAAGCATATAAGATTATTCAAGTCTATTTTCCCCCTTATAAACCAGCAGCAGCAAATAAAACTGATCTCAAATTTAAAAATCATTTTGACTTAATGTCATACCTTTTAAAATAATCTAATATAGGAAAGACATTAGGGTTTGAAGCCAACAGCCAAGAAGGAAATCTTGAGGGGCGCCTGGGTGGCTCAGTCGTTAAGCGTCTGCCTTCGGCTCAGGTCATGATCCCAGGGTCCTGGGATTGAGCCCCACATCGGGCTCTCTGCTCAGCCGGAAGCCTACTTCTCCCTCTCTCACTCCCCCTGCTTGTATTCCCTCTCTCGCTGTATCCCTCTCTGTCAAATAAATAAATAAAATCTTAAAAAAAAGAAAGAAAAAGAAATCTTGAGACATCTTTGGTGCAAAAATGTGGTTTTATGAAAGCATGGGGATGGGACCCATGGGCAGAAAGAGCCACACGGGGGTCATGAGGAGTGGCCCATTATAGACTTTCAAGTTGGGAGGGGGTTAGGGATAGTGTAAGCCTCCCAGGTATTTTGGAAGCAAGGTTTCTGGGATCCTGAGGGGTTAACTATTGTTGGGAAAGGTCATTTATTATCGTTTAGTAAACCCTCAGTCATGAGACCCTTCAGATGTATATCGGTGGGTCATATGCTTGGAGGATGATTGCCAACATGTATCTGAGGTGGGGGGGGCGGGGCGTGGGTAGAGGTAAAGGAAGTTTTCAAAGGAATTTTTATATGTTAAAGTAGACTCACAGGGTCCTGGAGGTTGGGCTAAGATTACCTTTTGACCTTTTGCCCTTGGCAAAGTATTAACATCTAGGCAGCTGAGTCCCTGGAGGAAGGTCACTCTGCCTGTTTCAAGGACTTGTCAATGGGCTGTAAGTAACAAGGAATTTAATAATTTTTCTTCTGCTTTTGTTTCCCACATCATAATCTACATATTTTCAGTCTGTGGGCTGCTATGCAATTAAGGAACAGTGAAATTTTAATTTTATGTACTTTTCCGAGCTGCTAGAAAATCACGTAAATCCAATACCTAACTGGGTTCAGGAAAAGGGTTGGGAACAGAAGGTCAATAAATAATTCCAGCCACTCTCATAGGAACAGTGGCAGGGAACACTAAACAAAGCTCTCCAAGCAGGAGACCAAACAAGCCTCTTTCACAAGAAAGGGAGAGAAGGAAGTTAATATGGAGTTTCTACTATTCAATCATTTCTTCATTAACAAATATTTGGCAAATAAAGATTCAGTAATGAATAAGACTAAAATGGTCTCTACTCTCAAGGAGCTTTCCTTAGAAGGAGAAACACACATAAAACAGAAAAACAAATGAGTGAATGAGATAATTGCAAATAGTCTTGAACAGGACAGATTTCTAGTCAAGATGGTTCTATAAGTTCACACTTTGGGGATACCATCCTTCCCCAAACACACAGCAATGACAGAGAAAATACAAATGTGAAAATTAAAGACACAGGCCATGCTCAGAAACAAGATGAACATCTTCATGGATGAGAGCACAAATAGAAACATAATGGTATCCAGAACATATAAAGAACTCTCAAAATGTCAAAAATGGTAATAAACAGTCCAATTAGAAAATGGGCAAAAGATCTGAACATATATTTCACCAAACAGAAGTTATGATGGTACAAACGAGCACATGAAAAAATGCTCGACATCATTAGCCACTTGGGAAACACAAATTAAAACCACAATGAGATATCACCACAAACTTATTCGAATAGCTAAAATAAAAACGGTAATGGCAAAAGCTGATGATGCAGAGAAACTGGATCTCTCATACACTGCTGGTGAAAATGTAAAATGTTATAGCCACTCTAGAAAACAGTTTGACAATTTTTTTTTTACCAAATTTAGTATGCATTTACCACACACCCCAGCAATCACACCCTTAGACATTTATCCCAGAGATATGAAAACTTCACAACCTGAATGGATCTCAAGAGTATTATGCTGAGTGGGAAAAAAAAAAAAAAAACTATCTCAAAAGGTTACATATTGTCTGAGTCCATTTACATAACATTCTAGAAATAATAAAACTATAGAGATGGAGAAAAGATTAGGGTTATCAGGATATGAGATGTTGGGGGGTGGGGAAGAGATGGGGTGGATAGCACGATAGACCTCTTTGGTGTGGACATAACATTTCTGTATCTTGATTTTGGTGCTGGTTACATGAATCTATACTTGGAATAAAATTGCATAGGAAACTGCTCCCCGCCCACCCGACAAACACACACACACACACATACACATAAATGCAGGTTAAAAAACTGAATACTGAATTGAAAATTTGGAAGCTGAATAAGGTCTATAGTCAGTCAGAAGTAACATATGGACGGCCATCTCCTTGTTTCGATATTGTACTATGGTCATAGAAGATGCCAGCAGGGGGGTGCTGGGTACTCGGTACGTGGGATTCTGTACTATTTCTGCAGCTTCCTCCAAGTCTATAATTTTATTTCACAATAAAAAGGTTTTTTTAATTTTTTAAATTATTTTTTAAATATTTTATTTATTTATTTGACAGAGGGAGAGACAGCGAGAGCAGGAACACAAGCAGGGGGAATGGGAGAGGGAGAAGCAGGCTTCCCGATGAGCAGGGAGCCTGATGTGGGGCTCAATCCCAGGACTCTGGGATCACGACCTGAGCCGAAGGCAGACGCTTAACGACTGAGCCACCCAGGCGCCCCAAAAAGGTTTTTTTTAGATGAGGAGAGAAAGATGACTGTTCAATAAATAAAATATTGTTTATCCACAGGGGTGCAAAGACAATAAAACCCCTATCTTACACTATATAGTAAAATTCTAGAGGGCACAAGGATTTCATTTAGAAGAAAAAGTAAGAGATCTTTATTATATTAGGATAAAAAGAATTTCTTAAATAAGATGTTTTTAAAAGCATCAGCTATAAAGGAAAACTTTGATAATCTAACCTTATTCTTATTTAAAACTGTATATAACAGAAAACAACAAAAACAGAGTACAAAGACAAGCACCGTTTCTCTTAGAACACATGAAGCTGAATCTGGAAAGGACAAGGAAACAAATTCTCCCTTCGGGGCCTCCAGAAAGGAATGCAGCCTGCAGATGCCTTGTGAGCCCAGTGAGACCTGTGTCAGACTTCTAACTTACAGAACTGTAAAATAACACATCTGTGCTGATTTAAGGCACTGGGTTGGTGGTGATTTGTTACAGCAGCCAACAGGAAACTGCAACAAGTGACTTACCTCTGTGGATTTCCAAGCATTAATCTTGACTGGTAGTGTTTCCTGGGACAACACAGTCCCACTAGGCAGCTGAGTGTCTTGGCACTGCTCTTGTTTCAATCCTGCCTTGGAAGCGTTTTCTGTCAACAACATACAGCTAAGATTTTACTTTGGCAAAAAATAGCAATGTTTTTACATTAGCTCACAATTTTTAAGTTAATTACTTCTGAAGATCCATTTTGTCTGCAACATATACATCATCTGCTGACAGTCATTTTAATATATCTCTTTGTAATAATTGACAAATTCAGGCCCATTTAAAACTACTACAACTTTGATTCTAGCCTTTTCTCCCATCAACAATTTTATTGTGTGCTTTATTATTTGAGACATCTTTTTTAAAATAAGGCACAATACAGTGTAGAAAATTAGTCTGAAAATTATCCCTAGCAATGACAACTAGAATTATTCTAATTAATATTTAAAAGAACTTTATTACTGCAGTGGGAATTTCATGTGTTTACATATATGAGGTATAGGTTGTATGATGAGAAAGCACTTTTAAACAAAATTTTTAAAAAATTTTAAACATAAAAGAATATGCCAGTGAAAATAGAGATTTCTGGTTATATGTCTGTACTGAATTTAATGATTTTGTAGTTGCCATTTTCCTTTCTATCTTTTTTTTTCCTGGGTAGGGGAGGGGCAAAGGGAGAGGGAGAGAGAGAATCCCAAGCAGGCTCTACACTCAGCGTGGAGCCCGTCGTGGGGCTTGATCTCAGGACCCGGAGACCTTGACCTGAACCAAAATCAAAACTCAGATGCTTAAACGACTGAGCCACCCAGGCACCCCTCCTTTCTTTCTATCTGAATTACTGTGTAAACGAAGTATTAGCCCCAACTATCTCTCAACATATTATTGGGTAAAATAAGAAGTGTAAGAAAGCAATCTTCAAACTGGTGTTTGCACACCACTGGGGATACTTAAAGACTTCCCAAGGGCCAGGTGGGCATAGATAGTTTTAAAGGAATCAACGTCCAGACGTACCACTTTCATATATATTCTTTCCAAAAATGGATCTCCCTGAGAATGCGACTATGAGCAAGCATCAGGCTAGTTCTTTCCTCTTCCCCTTTCATAATCAACTTCCTCCCACTTTACAAAGAAAGACCCATCCTCTACCCATCTTATTATGGTGTATCTTCCCTTATGGACAGAAGGAAAGCACAAGCACAAGCACGGGAGGCAGGGCAGCTTATTTCATCAATGCAACAGAATTACGACAAGGCTCCAGCCTTAGCCATCTCCCCTAGGAAAAGAATTCAGGAATGTGAGCGCAACCACAGTGATGTTTATTTGAACGAAGTAAGAGGTTTTCTGAAAGAAAGTTGAAATCTGATTTGGCAGACCGTTTTGACAATAAGGGCTGGCTTTGCCAACTAGGTAAACATAGTCAATATTTTCCAAAAATGGACTGAACCAAATCTGTGGTTCTGAAGAGTTGCTGAAACATATTTAAAGCATCAGAAACAATAATTATCTCAAAAATTATTATACTGACAGATATACCGCAATGAATGTTTTTCTTTTTCCCACTTTCTGAGTATATTGTGTTAAAGTGTAACTGGCAATAATTAATAATCATCTGATAAATGTTAGTAAAGGTCTTTTTGATACTATTCCCAGAAATTGAGAAAGTCTATTACTCCTACTGACTGTTTAACAAATCTTTTTCTAAGTGGGTTTTTCCAATTCTTTGCTTCAACAACACTGAAGACAGACCTAATCAAGTCAACAGCTGACAAGAGATGAAAACCATTTTTATAATAAATTACTATATAATTCTGGAGTATTACTTGAAAGGAATTCATAGAACTGACTGACGTTGCTATAATAAAACACCTCCTATTCCCACCTACAATTTTATGTGAACAAGCCTTCTCAGCATTTACATCCATAAAAATGTAAAAGAGAAACAGAATTTATGCTGAACCCTGCTTATTTCCAGCAATAAGTAATATTCATAGGTGGGTAAACAAGCAGTTCCATGTATCTCATAGAAACATGTATTTCCAATAAAATGGTATTCTTTATGTTTAATAAGTGTTTATAAAAATTTATAATACACTTATGTAGTTTTGGTTTTAATCAATTGTGTGGTAAAAGTAATTGTAATGATAAATCAATCTAGAAAGATATTTTACCACTTAAAAGCCTCTGGTCATGGGGCGCCTGGGTGGCTCAGGTCATGATCCTGGAGTCCTGGGATCAAGTCCCGCATCGGACTCCCTGCTGAGCAGGGAGTCTGCTTCTCCCTCTGACCTTCCTCCTTCTCATGCTCTCTCTCATTCTCTCTCTCTCAAATAAATAAATAAAATCTTTAAAAAAAAAAAAAGCCTCTGGTCCTAGAAAATGTAGAAAAATAATTTCAATTTATATACATGTTTGATGTAGAGAAGACTGTCAGGCATCAAAATACTTTCTATTAGGATGAAATCCTTTGAGGCATGTGGAGTAGAAATATGACTTCAAGGAGAAAAGGAAATTACATGATGTAAAGCTTCCAACAGTTAAAGACTGTGTTTTTTCAAATGAATGGCTGCAGGTAGCACTCACACAGTGTTTAGGTTCCATTAGATATGCTTAAAAGTCTCATGGAACTGTTTCATTTTGTTTTCTTTTGTCCTTAATGTCAATATTTTGAATTATGTCCTTTGCAGTGACTTACGATACAGTCACATGTCAACTTAAAAACGCATCAGGAGGTATATAATTTTTCAAAATCATTTTAGGGGCTATGCAAGAAAAATAGCTTGAAAACCAATGGTATAAGATGAGGTGGTCCTCGCCTTCGGAAAGTTTATAGCCTGACTCCGGAGATGAAGATTGACACACAGACTTATGGGAAACAATTAGAGGAAAACAAGACCATGCCGAACTTTCTTAAATTAACTAACTTTAGGAATAAACATTCTAAGGAGGGAAAAAAACGGTGTGCACTAGAGTAGTCAGAAAGGGCCTCAAATAGGAAGTAAAATTTGAACAAGGCTTTGAAGGATGGCTAGGATGTAGAATGAGATGTAGAATGTAGAATGAGAAATTATCCCAAGTAGAAGGAACTACGTGGGCAAAAAGAGCGAGTATGATATATGCCAAAGACACTGAAGAAAGAATAAGAACTTTGCAATTATGGCTCTAAATTTTCATCTTCTCCTAATGTCACATGAAAATGAATAATTAAAATGAGCTTATTTTGGGGCCTGGAGATTTTTAATGAATACTGGCAAACAGTAGTGGTTTGAGGCTTAGATCATCTATGTACTTTCATGTGATTCATCAGGAACTACCTTTATGATCACTCTTTGAGTATTCAGCATCAAAATTATCCTTGAAGTGATATGGACTTAGAGTTAGACATCATAGAGGTAGATTAATAACAATTGCAGGAAGTCAAGTTTGAAGTAAAGTGTGAGGAAAACTGAAGGATAGCAAGAACTGTGAAAGAAAAACATATCTTGACTATTTAGAGACACATTTTACGCTAGAATAGCTAAACTATTCTAAACCTATATTAAATAATCTTCTGGAGGAAAGAAGGAAGGCAGTTAGAGCATGGTGATCTATGGAAATTCATTGAGACTTTTATTTTAGTACCAGCCCAACACTGGAAGTGGGGTGTGCTTAATTAAATTAGGCGATTACACAAGATTTATTTCGGGGATTTTCACAAGCAGATGGAAGGGGAGAGCACACGTTTCATTTCTTAGTGGAAATGAAGTCCCTTTGGTATCATAAGCTATTTATCAGTTGAGACGGTGAAGTCACAAGCCAGGAGGACTCGTGTGCAAATGTGAAACCCCAGAGGGAAAAGTGAAGACGCTGAGGCAGTGATGCTATCGGGTCATTTGAAGATGAGAGGTTAGATACCAAGGCTGGGGGTGCTGGGAGGAAACCATCGAGAGAGGCTGTAGATTTCATTGAGCCTGTACAACTCAGATAATACCACAGAGCAAAACGGGCAGGCCCTGTGATATTTCTTAGATGAGATATCAAACTGACATTCAAACCATCAGACATTAACAAGGCAAGCGCACACTTTGGAATTGAAATGCGGCACAAATTGAGTAAATTCCCAAATTGCTCCACTTATTATTTAGTATCTAATAAATACTGTTGCTATGTATTGACAGTGTCATTTCAGGTGTAAGGCATTTACTTAACAAAATCAGCTTTAAAAAGAAAATGTGGGGTGCCTGGGTGGCTCAGTCCTTAAGCATCTGCCTTCAGCTCAGGTCACGATCCCAGAGTCCTGGGATCGAGCCCCACATAGGGCTCCCTGCTCCGTGGGAAGCCTGCTTCTCCCTCCCCCACTCCCCCTGCTGTGTTCCCTCTCTCGTTGTGTCTCTTTCTGTCAAATAAATAAATAAATAAATCTTAAAAAAAAAAAGAAAATTCATCCACCAAAGAAAATACTCTGTGGGCTAATGAACTGATAAGATATGGAAGTCTCATAGTGATTATCTTTATATCTAACTTTTGCAGAATCATGAGTTTGGAACCTTAACAACTTCACTGTCTTGGAGCATAATTGCACTTAAAACATCTTCAAGTAATAGATATTTGTCCTAATTTTTTAAACTTCCATTTTGTAATCATTTCAAACTTATGGAAATATTGCTGCAAGAATAGTACACAGGGATGCCTGGGTGGCTCAGTCGGTTAAGCGGCTGCCTTCAGCTCAGGTCATGATCCCAGGGTCCTGGGATCGAGCCCCATATCGGGCTCCCTGCTCAGTGGGAACCTGCTTCTCCCCCTCCCTCTGCCGCTCCCCCTGCTTGTACTCTCATGCTGTCAAATAAATAAATAAAATCTTTAAAAAAAAAAAAAGAATAGTACACAGAACTCCCATAAACTTCATCCAGGTTTACCCATTGTTAACATTTTGCTCCATTTGCTTTATAATTCTCTTTCTTCATGGATATACACATATTATGATACTCCTATATTTTAAACCTTGAAAAAAACCATTGTCATAGGTGGGGTTCCCCAGGAAACAGATCCTAAGGCTCATATTTGTATGAGGGAGATTCACTGGGGAGTACTCTCTGTAACAGGACCCGTGAGGAGCCTGGAAGGCAGGACTGGGCCATGGGAGAAACTGATGTGGCTGCAGCAGAGGCTGTGACTCATCCTGCCAGGAGCTGGGGAGCTGGGATGGCTCTTCCCGGTTGTCCTGCCTTGGAGCAAGGGAGCAGCCCAGCCACAACCGCAGCTCACTGTATGCTGTTTCCCTCAGGAAGGGGCTGGGACCTTGGGCGAAGAGGCTTTCTTCACCTGTTAGGAATTCCCAGAGAAGGACTGAGCTGAGACCCCTCAGACGCCAAGCCTCCCAGCAGCCGAGGGAACGAGTGCCTTGATCTCGAAGAAGGGGTTCTGCGGGGGCACCACAACGTTCACTATTAGACCCCACCTCTATGCTCCTCTTCACTTTGGAGAAATGCTGCAGAGGGACTGGAGGTAGAGTGTGAGTACTGTAAATCTTTTTTGAAAGGTGGATTTTGAGATTAGTGGAGAAAAGCCTTTTTTTTTTTCAATGAAAACAGAAAAAGAATAAGAAAGCAGAGATGTTTAAGCAGTTTTTTAAAAATTAAATTTTAAATCGGTAGATAAGAAAAGTGAGAAAGGACAAATTTTTGTTGCAGGAAATCTTAAAAAGGGAGTTAAGGCAATTTTATTTCTGTGTTTTGCTAACGATAGCATACAGAATTTGAGACATTGCCAGTAGTTCTTACTTAAGAACAACAGGGAACAGGAAAACGCACAGACTGTGTTAAGCACTCAGCCACAGAGACAAGGAGCACAGAGTCACTACACAAGCAGGATTAAGGATGCAGGGGCTGGATCCTAGGCTGACAGTACATTGAAACTGCAACACATCTTTACTGCCCGCAAAACACACATTTCCATCGCCTAAAACTTAAGAAGTTTAAAAAAAGTCAAAACTAACCCAAAAAAATTTACAACAGCGATCTAACACAGAAACAGGTACAGCTAAAAATTTTTAAAAGGAAAATGACTGGTGGCCAAAGAAAGCATCCCCTTTTCCCCAAACGTGATAGCAATGAGTTGATAAGATTCTGAGATTTCTCATCACCATCCACATGTCTGGAACAAGGAGAACTGAGCGGACAATGCTTTTCTCACTCCTTATGACTGAGAAGAGGTGGAAATTGGTAAAGGGGAAAAAAAGAGGTGTACCAGAGTGAGTAAATACAGATGCTAACACTTTCATGGAAGTGAAAGCTACAGTTTCACAATGAATTGGGTGGATGATCTGAAGTTCAAGAGCATCTCCCCGCCCCAGGGCAGCAGGACACATTTCCCAGCTAGACAGGATGAGCAGGATCCTGTACAAAAGGCTCAGAGGACAGAGCAGCGTCCAGGTATTCTAAACGAGATCGCATATGGCCTCATGAAGGCTCCCATTCCTCACTGCTGCAGAAAAATGAATAAAATAAGAAACAGAACACAAACTGCAACTTGGTGAAGAAAACAAACCGGTCTCAGACATGGTGGGAAGAGTCAAGAAATCACTAAGTGTATCTGAGCCAGTAACTGCCGAATATGACCGTGCTATA
Organism: Mirounga leonina; assembly: GCF_011800145.1. NCBI lineage: Eukaryota > Metazoa > Chordata > Mammalia > Carnivora > Phocidae > Mirounga > Mirounga leonina. The sequence continues at coordinate 5,641,160 of NW_023270739.1, read as the reverse complement.
CCTGTATCACCTCCTTTACTTATGACAACTCTGTAATAGAAACTATATTATTCCCAATTTACAGAAGATAAAATTGGGGCACCAAAGGCTTGCATGTCCAAGGGCACACAGCCCACACAGTCTGAATCAGGATTCAAGTCCAGTCAGTAAGGTGCCAGGACCTAAGCGCTTAACCCTTACTCTTCACTGCCTTCAAAACACACTGCCTGGTGAGAGCTGTCTAAGCATCAGCAAGATGGAAAGAGACCCGGCAACTAAACACATTCCAGGGGGAAAATAGGAAAAGAGGAGGAGGAAGGGAGGGGGAAGCAAGAGAGAGAGGGGAAGATGGCATGCAAAAAATAGACTCCAAATGTACAAGAGAATGTACTTCAAGGAACAGAAGGATGTTCCTCACAATATGGCATTAGATGGTTTTGGAAGTTATTGTAAATTGCGTATTTTCATATATTTCATTTTAGAATTGTTGCTACTGTATATAACAATACAAGGTTGAGCATTTTTAAAAAAATGTTTCTTGGCCTTACATGTTTCCTCCTCTTTTTTTAGGAAATGCTTTCCATATCTCCTTCCTATTTTTCCATTGTGCTGTCCTTTTCTCCCTGATTTGCAGAAATTCTTTATATATTCTGGATAATCCTTTGTCACTTACATATGTTAGAAATTTTTCTCCTAGTTTGGGACTGTCTTCTTCACTTTTTATAGGGTGCTTTTTGACAGACAATTCTTAAATTTAATATAGTTTTAGAAGTTTTCTATTGCTGCCAAAAATTACAACAAACTTAGTGGCTTAAAACAATGCCCATTTATTATGCCATCATTCTATAGCTCAGCAGTCCAGGCAGGCTTGACCGGGTTCTCTGCTTTGGGTCTCACAAGGCCAAAATCAAAGTGTCAGCCAAGCTGGACTCTTCTCTGAAGACTCTGAGGAGCAATCCACTTCCAAGATCATTCAGGTTGTTGGCAGAATTTGGTTTCCTTGTGGTTGTAGGACTGAGGTTCCCGTTTCCTTGCTGGCTGGCAACCAGGGATCACTCAGCTTCTAGAAGCCACTTGTGTTCCTTATCACTCCATTTTCAAGCCAGTATGGGTGCATCAAATCCTTCTCAACTTGGAATCTGTGACTTCCTCTTCTGCTACCAGCTGGGGAAAACTCTGTTTTTTGTTTTTGTTTTGTTTTGTTTTTTTAAAGATTTTATTTATTTGACAAAGAGAGACAAGTGAGAGAGGGAACACAACCAGGGGGAGTGGGAGAGGGAGAAGCAGGCTTCCTGCAGAGCAGGGAGCCCGATGTGGGGCATGATCCCAGGACCCTGGGATCATGACCTGAGCTGAAGGCAGACGCTTAACGACGGAGCCACCCGGCGCCCCGAAAACTCTGTTTTTAAAGGGTGTGTGATTGGATTAAGCCCACCTGGATACTCCCTTTTTTTTTTTTTGAATGTTAAGTGACTTCATTAAAAAGTTTGTTTAATTGAAAATGACTACAAAATGGTAAGCATTTTACACCAGTAAACAAAGGATATCCATTATTTTTATATTTATTATTTATTTAAAATAAATCAATTAACATATAGTGTATTATTAGTTTCAGAGGCAGAATTTAGTGATTCATCAGTCCCATATTACACCAGTGCTCATTACATCAAGGGCCCTCCTAATACCCAACACCCAGTTACCCCATCCCCCACCCACCTCCCCTCCAGCAACCCTCAGTTTGTTTCTTATAGTTAAGAGTCTCTTATGGTTTGTCTCCCTCTCTGATTTTATCTTATTTTATTTTTCCTTCCCTTCCCCCCATGTTCATCTGTTTTGTTTCTTAAAATCCACATGAGTGAAATCATATGATACTTGTCTTTCTCTGACTGACTTATTTTGTTTAGCAAAATACCCTCTAGTTCCATCCACGTCGTTGCAAATGGCAAGATTTCATTCTTTTTGATGGCTGTTTTGACATATAATGTAACATAATCATGGGAGTGAGAACTCTTCCCATTCACAGGTAATGCCCACCTCTCAAAGGGGAGGGGATTACATAAAGACAAGGATCATCGGGACTTTTTCTCAGAATTCTCCCTACCACAAGAGTCAAACTTACAAATGCTTTTCTAATAGTTGGCACTTTTTTCAGTTATGTTTAAGAAATCCTGGGGTGCCTGGGTGGCTCAGTTGGTTAAGTGACTGCCTTCGGCTCAGGTCATGATCCTGGAGTCCCGGGATTGAGTCCCGCATCGGGCTCCCTGCTCGGCAGGGAGTCTGCTTCTCCCTCTGACCCTCCTCCCTCTCTTGCTCTTTGTCTCTCATTCTCTCTGTCTCAAATAAATAAATAAAATCTTTAAAAAAAAAAAAAGAAAGAAATCCTTCCCTATCCCAGCGAAAACAAGATTTCTCCTTTATTTTCTTCTAAACATTCTGACGTCTATTTTTTCTCCTTTAAGTCTTTAATTCCTCTAGAATTTGTTTTTGTGCATATGAGGTAGAGACCTAATTTCACTTTTTTCAATATGAATAAATAATTGCCCCAGCATTATTTATGAAGGAACTCATCCTCTCCCCACTAATGTGGAACACCACTTCTGTCATATACACTAAGATAACCTAGTTGCACAGTCTGTTTGCTGGGCTCTACAGTTTGTTCCATTGGCCTAGGCACCTATCCCTCCATCCATACCACACTGTCGTGATGACTCTTGCTTTAGTCATGTCACCCAGAAAGGCAAGCCTTCCACCTTATTCTTTTTCAGGAATGTTTTGGATATTCTTGACCTTTTGATTCTTCCAGATAAATTTGGGATTCAGCCCATCAAATTCAATTTTTAAGATCCTTTTTGGATTTTGATTATAATTGCACTGAATCAGTGGTTCTCAACTGGGGGCAATTTTGGACCTCAGGAAACCTCTGACAATGTCTGCAGACAGTTTGGGTTCTCACAACAGGAACAGATGTGTACTAATAGCATCTGGTGGGTAGAGGCCAGGGATAATGCTAAATATCCTACACTTACAGGACAGCCCCCACAACAAAGAATTATCTGGCTTAAAATGTCAATATTACCAAGCTTGAGGAAAACCTCCACCAAATTTGTGCAATTTGGAGAGAATTGATATTTACATTTCTGAGTATTTCTATAAACAAACATGAATATCATTCTATTTATATAGGCCATCTTTAATATATTTCAGTTAAGTGTTATAATTTTCAGTGTACAGGTCTTGTACATCTTTTTTCAAAGATTTATCCATAAGTAGATAATGATTTTTTACTATTATAAATGGTATTTTTAAAAAATTATGTTTACTGTTTGGTGCTGATACATAAATATATAACTTGATTTACATATTTTGATCTTATAGCCAGCCATCTTGCTAAAACTCTATTTCTAATATGTCTGTAGATCCGTTCAAGTTTTCTATATGAAGATCCTATCATCTGCAAATACAATTTTATTCCATTTCTATATTTTTGCTTTTAATTTCTCTTACTTTATTGTGGTGGCTAGGGACAGTACAAAGCTGAACAGAAGCAAGGAGAATGGGAACATTTTTTTCTACCTGATTCTCAATGGAATACTTCCACATTTAAGTGTCTGAACATTTTAATTTACATTTTTAAAATTCAAACTTAATTGCATTTTTGCTAGAAAAAGTGGTCTGTGCAATATAGATTCTTTGAAATGTTAAGACTTTCTTTATAATATAATTATAAAATCCATATTTTAAAAAGATGTTTTATTTACTTGATCTATCAATAATTGAGAGAGAGATTTTAAAATCATTACTATAATGGGATATGTTTCAATTTCTTCCTGTAGTTCTACCATTTTTTGCTCTATATACTTTGAAGTTATTTTATTCAGTATACTCACATTTAGAAATGTTATGTCTTCCTGGGGATTTAAGCCTGTTATCACTGTCCTTAATAATGCTCTTGGCTTTAAATTCTACTTTATCTGATATTAATATAGCTACATCAGCTTTCTTTAGTATATGTCTGGTTTATCCTTTTCCACCCATTTGCTTTTAATCTTTATGTGAACTTATGTGTACAGTATATATCTGGGCTTCTTTTGCCCCAATCTGATAATCTCTGCCTTAAAATGAGTTTAATTCACTAATATTTATCATGATTATTAATATATTTGGACTTATTTCTATGATTTTTACCTTTTTTATTTCCATCCATCCCACTTTATCTATGCTTCTTGCTCTTTTTTTTTTAAGGTTTTATTTATTTATTTGACTGAGAGAGAGAGAGAGAGAGAACAAGCACACAAGGAGGGGAAGCAGCAGGCAGAGGGGGAGAGAGAAGCAACTTCCCTGCAGAGCAGGGAGCCTAATGCGGAGCTTGATCCCAGGACCCTGAGATCATGACCTGAGTCAAAGGCAGATGCTTAATCCACTGAGGCACCCAGGCGTCCCTATGCTTCTTGCTCTTTATAAACTTTTATTTTCTCATTCTATTTTTTCACTACTTTGGAATTTATGCACTCTACTTCTCTTCTTTTGGGGTTACACCTTTCAAGTTTATGATGCACATTTACTTTTAAAAGTTGAGGGTTGGGACACCTGGGTGGCTCAGTGGGTTATGCGTCTGCCTTTAGCTCAGGTCATGATCCCAGGGTCCTGGGATCGAGTCCAGCATGGGGCTCCTTGCTCAGTGAGAAGCCTGCTTCTCCCTCTGCCTGCCACTCCCCTGCTTGTGCTCTCTGTCTCTCTTACAAATAAATAAAATCTTTTTAAAAAATAAAAATAAAATAAAAGTTGAGGGTCAAATAATATCCTTACCCTTCTCTCAAAAAATATAAGGATCTTAGAACACTGAATTCTGTAGACTCACTTTCAACTTAAATACCATGGCTACCCACTACTTTAGTTGTTTTTCAAACTCAAAAGTAAGATTACTATTTTACACAGAAAGTGTTTATTTTATATACACGTTTATTACTTGTTAGTCACTCCCTCTTGCATTTCCAACCATTCTTCTGGAATAATTTTCCTTCTTTTTGAAGTATATCCTTTAATGAAGGTCTCTTGGTGGTAAGCTCTCAGGTTTTTATTTATCTGTAAGTGAAATATTTCACCCTTATCTCCGAATGACAGTTTTGCTGGGTACATAATCACAGGCTGTTATTTTCTCTAAGCACTTTGAAAATGCTGTATCACTGTCATCTGGCCTCCACTGTAGCTGAAGAGGAGAGGTCACTGGCAGGGTAACTGTCATTCTCCTGCAGATGTGTCCTGCATGTCTTAACACTGCTTTTGTGTTTTCCTTTTCCTTTGGACAGATCTTCTAGTTCACTAAACTAAGTTTTTGATTTCAAATTAAATTTTTGATTTCAATGGTTTTTCTCATTTCTGTAAGTGTCCATTTTTCAAATTCATATATGCATGCCTAATAATCCATTTTTCAAAAGATTTTATTTATTTATTTATTTGAGAGAGAGAGCAGAAGCAGGGAGAAGCCGAGGGAGAAGCAGACTCGCCGCTGAGCAGGGAGCCCAATGTGGGGCTCGATCCTAGGACCCCGGAATCATGACCTGAGTCAAAGGCAGACATTTCACCAACTGAGCCACCCAGGTTCCCCATAATCTTTTTTTTTTAAGTAAAACAGTTTTAATTTTTAGAGTTTGGTTTGGCCCAAGGAGCCAGGCGATGACAGATATAACTGACATTTGAATAGCTAGATTAATTTAGAGAAGGATAAATTCAGTTTTGACGCTTTTGCTTGTGTGTATGTCTTTTGAAGACTTTATTTTTCAGAGCAATTTTAGGTTTACAACAAAATTGAGAGGGAAGTACAGAGATTTTCCTTATACCCCTCTCTGACACATGCATCACCTCCCCATATCAACACTGTGCTTACACCCTTTATTTATTTAGATATTTAAATGCATATCTATTCTACATCATGTATCTGACCTTTCTACTACCTACAATCTTTGGGGGCTATTCATTTTTTCCTGGTTGGTAATATGGATTGCGAGCTCATTGCCTGACTTTAATTAGTGGGAATCCTAACTTGTGAATCCTAACTTGTGAACTGACCTTTTTTCTTCCAGAGAAAACTACCTTGAATCACTTCAGCCCCACCTGGAGTGTCTGGGTTCAGCACAGCAAACCCAGGCTTTCCTTCCCAATGCTCAAGTCAGGCCCCAAACCATTTTCTTAACTATTGACAAGTGCCGCTAAACAATTCAACTCCGACAGGCACCAGCTCCAAGTCACTCTGACTCTAGCTCACATGTCCTGTTCTTATTTTGTTGATTAAATTAAATTAATTAATTCAAATTTTTGGAAGGCAAGATCTTTGAAGACTTCCCCTGCCCCTAGTGAGGCCAGAAATGTCGTGATGGTTCATCATTTACAGCCTTTGGTTACTCTGCAATAAATGAGTTTCTTGGAGCCCCGAGTAAGTCTTATCACTAGAAGTAGACCCAAAATATCTTTTAGTAAAAAAAAAAATGCATCCAGTACAATGCCATTTTTATAAAAATAAGTTCTCTCTAGTTATCCATTTTCTATATGTATATATGCACAGAAAGATGCCTGGAATTTACACTCATCTGACATGAATTATGGCTATTTCTGAATGATGAGATTGGAAATGATTGATTCTTTAGTGTTTTTGAGCCTGTATTGTTTTTACAAGAATAGAGCAATTTTTTTCTGAAACAAAATAAAAGAAGGAAAATAGGGGCACTTGGCTGGCTCAGTTGGTAAAGCCTGCGACTCTTGATCTCTTGATCTTGGGGTTGTGAGTTTGGGCCCCCCACTGAGTGTAGAGATTACTTAAAAATAAAAAAATAAAAATAAAAAAGAAGGAAAAGAACCAGACTGGAAGTGAATATTCTAAGATGTTAACGGTGGTTGGTTTAGGGTGATAGAGATTGAAGCTACTGTTATTTTGTTATTTTCTTTATTGTACATTTGTTTAAGTTGAAAAAATCACTGCTTGACATTCATCAGTGCAGATGTTTTAGTAGGAACTGCCATTTGTACCGTAAGCCCTGCTATCTAGACTCTGTGTGACACAGCAACCAAGTGTGACTCCACATTGACTCTGTTAGTACAAGGTTCACTGTAGGAAGTAACATCAACACTGGTGTTTGTGCTTATAAAAGCATGACAACTACTTTGAAGTTTTACTTTTGGTCCAACAGGAAACATACATGATTTTTACTACATTTAACCTAGACCAGAGTAATCCTTCTCTAATACAAGTAAAGTTCCATTGCAAAGAATAATATCACTAAAGAGCTCTTTATGGAAGATCGGATGACCAACAGAGGTAATGCTTTGCTGGTCTGGTTGTAAGCAATATCTCTGGTGATGGTTTTTACAATTATCACCTCCAAGGAAAGGGTGTGACACTGATGCTTACAGCTCAGAGAAGCCAAGTTGTAACTGTGCACATGTAGTTTTTGTGTATTTCTGCTCTCTTGGAGGTTATATCTAGTGATAGCTTTCAGTCTGTTTTTAAGAAAGGATGTTCAAGGGGCGCCTGGGTGGCTCAGTCGTTAGCGTCTGCCTTCGGCTCAGGTCACCATCCCAGGGTCCTGGGATTGGGCCCCACATCGGGCTCCCTGCTCAAGGGAAGCCTGCTTCTCCCTCTCCCCGTCCCCCTGCTTGTGTTCCCTCTTTTGCTGTGTCTTTCTCTGTCAAATAAATAAATAAAATATTTACAAATAAATAAATAAAGATGTTCAAAAAGTTTTGGTGAATGAGGCATCATGGAAATGAATTTGTAGTAAGAGTACATGTACATCAAACAACAATTATCATTCAATCCATCTCTTCCTTCAAACAATAAAATCACCTAAACAAAAATTTTCCAAGCCATCTACCACAATTAAAACTTCGGGGAAAACATTTAGGAATAGAAAAAAAAAAGGAGTAGAGGTAGTAATGTGTGCATAACACCTTCTCCAAAGTACATTTTCCCTTGCTAATTTACCACAAAGAAGCTAGGCACAGCTGTTTCAGCTCTAGATCCTAAAGCCTGGGAATCACATTTCTAGCAATGCATTCAACTTTACATTTCAATATAACTAAATAATTTAGAGATGTCTTTAAATACCGCCTGATGGAAATGCACCTGCGTAATATCATCACTTGCCTCTCTAACTGAAATGTTAGCCGTTTTCAATTTCTCTTTCTTCTCCAATACATCATCTACTTACCCCATTTCTTCTCTATATTCTGTCTTTACACATTACCTTTCCCTCATTTCAATAACCCTAGAGCGAGATGCTGGATTGAAACAACGGTCTCTTACAGAGCTTCCCTCCAATTCGTATCGCCTTCATTTCTACACAAAGCAATAAGAATTATCTTCCACCAACAGCTGTTTTCAGTAATAAGAAAGCTAAGTTCTGTGACTAAGCTAAACATCCCTTCTGTTCTCCGAGGCCTACAGTAGTTCCTAGCTGCTAGTGGTACTGAAGTGAAATCTCCAAATACTGCTCATTATGCCCTTTATTAACTCTCAATGACCTGTCTACAGTTTCCGACATATTCAAATTTATGTTTTCTATTCCATTTAGTCTGACAACCATGCATTAACATGATTAATTTGTTTCTTGTTTTCTTTACCATTACAGTAGGAACTATTTATTCTCCCATATATTTATTCTCTCCTTCCTTAACAATAGATACTCTAACTTTAATCAGGGCACAAGGCTGTCCAGGATAAAGCCTACATTTTTCAGCCTCTCTTGCAGCTAGGAGTGTCGAGTGACTAAGTGCTAAAGAATAATATGCAAGCCAACATGTTATGAGCAACTTCAATAAGTGTCTTTAAAGGGAATGAGTATTCATATTTTTTTTTTGACTTTATTTATTTATCTGAGAGAGAGAGAGCACAAGCAGAGGGAAGGGCAGAGGGAGAAGCAGACTCTCCACTGAGCAGGGAGCCCGACCCAGGGCTCGATCCTAGGATCCCAGGATCATGACCTGAGCTGAAGGCAGAGAGTTAACCGACTGGTACCCCTAGAATATTCATATTTTCAAGGTCTTCTTCCTACTGGCTAGAAGTCAGATGTGATGGCTGGAGCTCAAACAGCTATCTTGGATCATGAAGTGGAAGTTACATGATGAGTCTGGTGGAACGACAAGACAGAAAGACCCCTGGGTCCCTGACATCATGAAGAGCCATATCAGTCCTAGAATATCTAGTTCTGGATTATTTCTAGAAGAGAGAAAAAAATCCTGTTATGTTTAAGCTGTTAACATTTTTGTGGCCTCTTCTACCATCACTTCTGGGAACACCTAATTCTAATCGATGCACCTTTCTCCAAGTTTTCATTTGCTACTTCTGTCCCACTAAGAATGCTCCCCCAATTTATTTTCTTATCTCCCTCAGCAACCCCCCCCACACACCAAATTGTCATTTTTCTTTCTTCCTTTAAAATACAACTTCCGAGGGCACCTGGGTGGCTCAGTTGTGAAGCATCTGCCTTCAGCTCAGGTCATGATCCCAGGGTCCTGGGATCAAGCCCCGCATCAGGCTCCCTGCTCTGCTGGAAACCTGCTTCTCCCTCTCCCACTCCCCCTGCTTGTGTTCCCTCTCTCACTGTGTCTCTCTCTGTCAAATAAATAAATAAATAAATAAAATAAAAAATCTTAAAAAAAAAAAAACAGCTTCTGGGGTGCCTGGGTGGCTTAGTCGGCTAAGCACCCAACTCTTGGTTTCAGCTCAGGTCATGATCTCATGGGTTGTGAGATCTAGCCCCATGTTGGGCTCCATGCTCAGCAGGGAGTCTGCTTGAAGATTCTTTCCCTCTGTCCCTCCCCCTCTGTGCGCACACGCTCTCTCTCTCAAATAAATAAATCTTTGAAAATAAATAAATAAATAAATAAATAAATAAAATACAGCTTCAGATTCAATGCCTACATGGAAACGGTTAGTATTGCTAAGCTTAATACAATTACTCTTTTTTGAACGCACACACATCTATATAGCTAGTATGCATATGTGTATATATACATAGTGATGGATAAACGAAGTTTTTATTTTATTTAAATAAAAATATTTAAAAATATTTTAAAATTTTATTATGTTATGTTAGTCACCATACATTACATCATTAGTTCTTGATGTAGTGTTCCATGGTTCACTGTTTGCGTATAACACTCAGTGCTCCATGCAATATGTGCCCTCCTTAATACTCATCACCGGGCTAAGCCAACCCCCCATCCCCCTCCTTCTAAAAGCCTTAGTTTGTTTCTCAGAGTCCATAGTCTCTCATGGTTCGTCTCCCCCTCTGATTTCCCTCCCTTCATTTTTCCCTTCCTACTATCTTCTTCTTCTTCTTTTTTTTAACATATAATGTATTATTTGTTTCAGAGGTACAGGTCTGTGATTCATCAGTCTTACACAATTCACAGCGCTCACCATAGCACATGTCCTCCCCAGTGTCCATCACTCAGCAACCCCCCATCTCTGCCACCCCCCCACCACTCCAGCAACCCTCAGTTTGTTTCCTAAGATTAAGAGTTTCTTACGGTTTGTCTCCCTCTCCAGTCGAAGTTTTAAAATAATTTAACAGATTTTTAACAAATTTACTAAGTTTTTACACCCAAACATTCACTATTCACTTTCAAATAGTACTCTTACTACAAATTCATTTTGATGACTCTATCATTCACCAAAACTCCTTTTGAACATCTTTTTTTTTTTTAAACAGGCTGAAAGCCATCACCAGATATAACTTCCAAGAGAGCAGAAATACACCCAATTTGGTTACCAGTCCTGGAACAGTGTCTGGCATTTAGTAAGTAGTCAATACATGTTTAGTGATATGAAAAAAAAATTGTAGCAAAACTTCATTTGAAGGTAGACTGACTTTTTAAAAATAGTTAAAAGTCATTCCAAGCTCAGTTTAGTGAATAAGATGTGTCATAAAGCTAGCAAATATCATTTGGGGTTAAAAAAAAAAAAAAGCAGTGACTATAAAGCAATAAACTTGATTTCCTTATATGAATCATAAAAATGGCTCAGGGCTGGGCTACTTCTTTGGCAATTTAAAGATTCATTTCCTAAGCTTACAGGTAAGTAAGCCAAGCTCCCTCCAGTTTGCACCTGGAGTTTCCTTTGCCTGGAACATCCCAGATATACATGGATTGTCCCCTCACTTCATTTGGGTCTCTGTCTAAATTTCTACCTCCTCCAAAAGGCTTTCCCTCACTCCCTGACCTAAAGTAAAGCCATCCTTGTCACTCTCTGTCCCCTAATACTGCTTTCTTTTTATTTATAGAACTTGTTCCTAACATAATATTTTATATCTATTTTGTTTATGTGTGGTTAGTAGTCGTCTCTGTCACTAGAATATTTGCTCCATGATGAAAGGGACTATGTTTTCCTCACTGCTATAGCTCCAAATTTCTGCTCGATATCTAGATTTCAAATAAATTCCATAAATATAAGTTTACAATGAAAGAGAAAGGAAGAGAGAAAAGCAGTGGAGGGAGAACAAGAAAGGCAACAGAGAAGTAGCAAAAGGAGTGAAGAAACTCTGGGTGAATTATAATTGGTGATTTTACTCCGTATAACACAAGCTGTGTTAGTTTGAACTGAAAGCTCCCATGAGAAAATTTCGGAATGGATCTCTTACCACTCCTGGTTTATTTCAAAATAAAATGGCTACCCTAAAGAAAGAGGTTTCACTACTTTTAGAAGCATATAGATGGCATTTGCTGTCTTTTACTGTCTTTCCATCTCTCCAGTCCACACAAGCACAAACTGAGTGAACATTTGAGAACTCCTGACTGAGTCAGAGAAGTACTTCAGTGATTTTTAGCAGGATTGCTCCATGTTGGTATTACTATTAACATTCTTAATTTCCATACTTAACTGACATTTGGAACATTTGTTCATACTGAATACCTGCAGTTCTTTCAGGATCTTGCTTAATAGAGTTACATGATAAAGCTAGGAGACAAGCCTCTGAAAATACTTTTAACTCTATGTTACTCCTGCTGTGTCCCTCACTTACAGCACCTGAAGTTTAGTTCCTTTCAAGGAACAGTGAGTCAAGTCACATTTCTTTAATGTTTTTTGCTTCCTCAAACTGGCCATTCCTTATACAAAACTTATCAACAGGGTTTGTACTGGAGAAGACAGAGCACAATGGCATTCTTTTATATTTTAGCAAATTTAGTAGAAAAGATAATCGCATTTTCCTACTGACTTCTATAACATTACAAAAAAATCCCTTTTCTAAAAAAACGTTCAGTTCATATTTAAAATTTTAAGCAAAGGAAAGAGTTATAAAATACGAGGCACTGTCGTCCTGTAGGAGTTTTAGAGACTTTCAGAATTCTGAGGCACATTTAAGAAAATGTTAATTTCTTGATTGGTAGGATCAAACAGCACAAAATGCACAGATACCTAGACCTTGAGTCTCACATTCCAGTTATGATTAAAATCTTAAAATGAATTATGATGCCAAATAAGTAGTCACTACTTTAATACCATTTAAGCTCAAAAATCCCATTTTATTTGAAACCCAGATAAACTGCATTCAGAAAATAGTCATAAAATTTTCTACTATTATTCTTCATCTTTGTTTTATACAGTACAATGTCTAACATAGTAATAGGAGTACTCATACAGTATTAATATTTCAGTACTAAAACCTAACGTTTTATATTTTTTAATTGTTCTTAAATGATACCTACTACACTGTAGGACAGTGTTCATTATACGTACTTTTATTACGTAGCCTTGCAACCTTGAGAAGCTTACGTTTCTTCTCTGAAGCAGGAGTTTCTGGTGTGTGGGCAGAAGCACATGCTGTTGGTGAGTTAGCTGTACCAGGTAATCTTTTAGGAAATGTCATAGAGTAGGAGGTGCGCCGTCTTGTCCGACATGCTACTTCCCTCTCTCTATGCAGCAACTGTTCATCCATCAGCAATGTTATGACTTGCTTAGACTTTTCCCGGATATAATAACCTGAAAAATACGTTGAATTTGCATAGGTAAGAAAATATTCATTGAGGTTACAATTAATTTTTATTCTAAAGAAAATTAGGGAAAAAAATGTAAGCAATGTAGCAAAGCAAAAAAAATCTGTAGCAAATGTACAGGGAAAACTAAGTTTCATTGGAATTGTCAGTAAGTACTCCGTTTCTTACACTTTAAGAAGAAAATAAATGTATGATGAAATCATATCACATATTGACATGAAAGTTTTCACTTTAAATATGCTATTTCCTTTTAAAAGCAATATATACTCTGCAATAAATCAAACAATACAGTCATAAAAGAGAAATGAGTTAGATCTAGATATATTACCATGACATATAGCTAAAGATTTAAAGTAATATGCATGGTATGATTCAAATTGGTAAAGCACAGAGGAAAATCAATCATTGTGTATGTATAGGAGAGAGAAGTTGATAGAGAAGTACATGGGTGGGTGGATGGATGGATGGATGGATGGGCAGGCAGACGACCAGCTGGGTCCCCACATGTTAATATCTGCTACCTTAAAGGAGTACAATTGGGGTGGGGCAAGAGTAGGGAGGGCAATTAGATTTTCTTTGACATAACATCTTATCAAAACAACTTGGTGCCATTAATAGAGTGCCAGAGCACAGTCTAAGACCAGACCTACGACAATGCTGTCCTTAACCATCTGTGTGACTCTGGTATGTTAGGCGGTCTGTCTGTGCTTGAGTTTTCTATGTGAAAACCAGTAGAAGCGTATCTGTTCAGTGTAATTCACAGATATAAAAGTATACTCACTCCAGTATATAGTATTATTGTTACTATTCTCAATCCCCTCCCATGAAAAATGATGAAGGAAAACCACTTCCCTCTCCACATCTTCAGACCAACTCATATTATAACATCTCATGTTTTCCCAAGTCTTCTTGCAGAAGTGAAATGAAAAGTGCCTAAAGATCCACTACTATGTTCATTTTGGGCTCTAAGCGTGATGAATTGAAATGTTAATACATCCAACTATAACTTACTAGCAGTGGAAGTAATGAGAAATGGTCAAATGCAGGGTGCATTTAGACAAAAGAGGCCAACCTGTTCTCTGCCAGTCATTTCATTAAGGACTGCTATGGACAGTGGCAGAGACCTTTGCTCAAGTTGCCGTCTTTCCCAAGATTATTTTATCTACTCTTAATCTCATTTTTTAGTCACTTACTCCTTCCAAACTTCTTTTATAACAGCTGTGAACTGTATCATTCTTGATACCTTCAATTTCCTATGAGTTAATTTGTAGTCCATAAACAAAAAATCCCGCAGTGTTTTGGGTTACCACTCAGTGTCGCCTGATAGAAGCCTGCTGGGACTGTCAGCCCTTGGGGACAACGTGCCAGACACGACTTTTTCCCTGGAAAACTGCCGTAGCTTGGTTTGGGGAAGGGGTGAAAAACTTGTTTTTCCATTTCTAACTTCACAAAAACTCATCTCCTTCTGCTTCCTCTCTCTCCCTCTACCCTAGCCACTCTGACTGCCTTCTTCTGTAATCACACCAGGCTCTGTGTCTCCTTCAAGCTGTGTGCTAGCTGTTGCTTCCTCCAGGGACTCTGCATGGTTAGGTCCCTAATTCATTCAAGTCTCTACTCAAATGTCACCTCCTCAGAGAAGCCTTCCTTCTGCCCACCCTCTCTAAAATAGCCCCATTCCCATCACTCTCTATTCTCTTACCTACATGTGTATGTGTATATATAAATGTATATTTTTGTGTATATTTATTTGTATATATACATAATAATATATAATAATATTTTTATATACATTTGTTTATTTGTTTACTGTTTATTTCCTCACCTACAAGTTCCATGAGGGCAGAGAGCCTCATTCACCCAGTATCTCCAGTGTCCGGAAGAATGATTGGCACATAGGAGATACTCAATAAATCTTTACTGTGTAAATGAATTGATAAAGGAGTAAATTACCAAAAGTCTCCATTTTCTCCTTGACATAGTGCAAATGGAACCAGATGGATGAAAGATACTGAATACCAATTTACAATGTAGCTGCCTGAGAAAGTTGCCTGGCCTGAAAGAGTTTCTTGCAACACCCTAATTACAAAAGGTCAGAACTAGAAATTATGGGACAGATGTGGATTATTTCACTTGAAGTCTGCATGAATTGGTGGGACTTGAAAGCAGCTACAAAAGCTCAAAGGTCCAAGCAGGTACATCAAGCAGAAAGCCACAATGACAAAGCACTTCTCCCTGAAACATCAGGGCTCCTCCCTGAGGGAGCAGGTTGACAGATGGGGAAGGTCAAGCCACAGTGGTTTACTTCTCACTCCAGGTTGTGCACAGCCCTGGCTACCTCCCCACCACCCTCGAGATGCTGGAGAGTAGAAACCTGGCTGTTCTAAAGCATCGAAGTTGAAAGTGAAAAAAAAATCCAAGAACCCAATAAACATACTTCAAGGATGAGTTAAATAATAACAATAGTACTAACAAGATGGCATCTCCTCCTTACTAAAGCAGAATTGTACTGGAATAGAACACATGTAGGAAGTAACCCTTTGTGTCTGGAAGAGAGAAAGAAAAAGGGAGGGGGGGAAGAAGGTGGGAGGGAGAGGGAGAAAGACAGGCAAAGGGAGGGAGAAAACATGGATTCTCTGAAATGAGAAATCAAACTATGAAACAGATCAATACCCAAAGATATATCAAGACGTAAAGCTTGTCATTGAGGTGAAGGGTAAAGTAAAAATAAAGCTATATTCTGTTTTAATTAGGAATCTTTGGGTTTTAAGTGACAGAAACTCAAATGGAACTGGCCATGGGAAAACCAGGGGTTGTGAAACTGGGCCTCAAGTACAAAAGAGGCAGAGACTGGAGAACTACCAGGACTCCTTTTCCCTCTCCCAGCCCTCTTTCCTTTGTGTAATACCTTCATTTTCTCCTCCTGCAGACTGGCTTCCTCCATCTGACTGTGGACATGGCCACAGACAGCTCATGCCTCACACTCTGCCACCTGAGAAGCCTCCCTCTTCCTTCATTCAAATTGGAAAAATCCAGGAGAATGACTTGGCTTGGCCCAGCTTGAAAGTCACATGCCCATCCCCTTGGCCTGAGGGTGGTATGCTCCATCAGCAATCCCCATCAGAAAGGCCCAGTGGAGGGGAGAGTCAACAGGATAAAAAAATGAACGAACAGAAAGCCAACTTGCAGAGGCATCCCAAACTCAGACAAAGGACAAGGACATACAAATCACCAGAGCAACTATGTGCCAGACCAATACCCAAGATACTCACTTATTCACTCAGGCAGTCATTTGATCACTTCTTGAACACGTGAGTCAGGAATTGTTCTAGAAGCACAAGTGAGGAAAAAATAGACGAGATTCCCAAGACAAGATAATTTCAGAAAAATAAATGCTCTGAAGGAAATAAAGAACAGTGAGGTGCTAAACATCAAGTTGTGGTGCAGTGAAGAAAAGTCGTATCACCTGCATCTTGAACAGCAAGAAAAAGCCAGCCCTGCAGACATCCAGGCAGAGGGAATAGCTTGGACTTCACTTCTTCAGGAAGCCTCCTGTTGAGA
This sequence comes from Mirounga leonina, assembly GCF_011800145.1. Classification (NCBI taxonomy): domain Eukaryota; kingdom Metazoa; phylum Chordata; class Mammalia; order Carnivora; family Phocidae; genus Mirounga; species Mirounga leonina. The sequence goes on along the minus strand of NW_023270739.1, from coordinate 5,624,636 downwards.
GAGAGCAAGCCCCTCCCAGCTCGGCCTGCACATACGTGCTCAGGCCTGGTTTCCACACTCAGGCACCTGCACTTGTCTCTTACAGAACTTCCACAGCTTGTAATTGCTTATTGATTTGATAAGTGTCTTTTTCCTCCATTACAGCATAACATCCATGAAGGCCAGAATTATACCTGTTTGCTTAAGAGTTACTTCAGAAATGTCTGTTAAATAAATGAAGGAACATGCTGAGGAAAAATGTCCCAAATGCAGGGGAGGAGTGTCTGTAAATGCACAAATGAGCATCATGTAAAGGGATCTGGAAATACGGTAAATTCAAAAATGTTGGGCAATGAGATGCGCCAGCAGCAAAGACACACACCAGACTTCTAGAAAAACATGTATCAGGCTTGAAACTGTGGTCATAAAATATCTAACACCCCTCCCTCCATACCTGACCCACTAACCAATCAAAATTTCTTCTTCTTCTTCTATTCCTTTCTCAATGAATTTTATCTCCATTCTAAGCCCGAAATATGAACATTCACCTCCCCACACTCAGTACCCCATGTCTACTGATGGTACCAACTAAGTATCTTCTAACACATCCTCTCTTCTCTATCTCCCTTAATTCAGGCCCTGCTCATATCTTGCCTGTGGAGTTCTGAATTATTTACTTATCTCGAGTCTCCTTTACCCTCTACCCTCCACAATGTCTCTGAAGGTGAGAGTGAGTGTGGGCGTAGGGAGGGAGGGGAGAAGTATCCCCAACAGTGTTATTTTCAAGTTAAAAAAAAAAAAACCTTCAAGCTGGCACAGTAAGTTCATGCTTCAAAGTACCCCTCTGCTCTGCTCCAAATACACAGCAATAATAGACATTGCCAGTCTCAAAAACAAGATAAAAACCTCCACAAACCAGAAATGTATGAGAAATGAAAAGGTGATGAGCAGGGCTGAAGCCCCAGGGCTGCTGGGCTCTTGATCTGGCAGCCAGGAGCTCAGCTCCTCAGGTGTTAGGGAGCCAGAGCTGGTCTCACTCTTTGATGTTAGGGGGTATCCATGTTTGTGAGAAAAGGCTGAAAAGAAAAAGAAGGGAAAAAACCAGCTGCTAATTGCTTCCTGGGCTGTCACATATTTGTAGCTGTGGGTCCGGAAGCCAGAAGACAGGTGTGCAGGCTTAAACCGAGCCATCCCCGCCTCAGTGACTGCATCTAAGACACTCTGGTTCTATCACAGGGCATGAGCCCTGAGATGCCTTTGTAAGGGCTGTACGGGAGCCTCTAAGGACCTGGCTGGCAAGAACTGAAAACCAACATAAAAGGGTGAACATAGATGATGGAGGAAGAATCTCCCAGTCAAAACAAGATAGAAAACTAACATTCCAAAATAGTTTTTTTTTTAAATCTAATGCTTAAGAAAGATGGCTGATAAAAGCAGCAATCAAAACACTATTTCACTCTAAATGAAATCAATGTTCTGTAGGATTCTGTAAGATCTTCTATAAATCAATATTCTATATTGTTAGATTTTAAAATTGTAAATGAAGATTTTTATTCTTATGTATTTATACATTTATTTGTGTATTTATTTATTTATTTGAGAGAGAAAGATCATGCATGCATGAAGCGGGGGTGGGGGGGTGGGGGGGCAGAGGGAGAAGGAGAGACAAAATCCCAAGCAGGCACCACGCGGAGCATGAGCCCGATGTGGCGCTTGATCTCAGGACCCTGAAATCATAACCTGAGCTGAAATCAAGAGTCATACGCTTAACCACCTGAGCCACCCAGCCGCTCCCTAAACAAAGATTTTTAAGTAAATGCGATTGAGAGAGATTAATATAGGAATCATATCCACAACAAGAAATATGAGATTATGAAACAAAACAAAAATAGGCAGAAATGAAATAAAAATAGATGGATATGAAAAGAGCCAATTAAAAATCCTAGAAATGAAAACTATAGTCAGTGGGATTAAAAAGAAAAAACCCTCCACATCCAAGATAAACTCCAGAATTTAACAGTTGGAGAGATAATCGAAGAATAGTTGGTAGTTGAAGAATAGTATTAAGGAATTCTTCCAAAATACAACGCAGAGAGGCAACAAGATTAAAAAGATTAATTAAAAGTCATAAAGGACAGATGGCAAGGCCCAGTATTCACTTAGAAGAAGTTTCAAAAGAAGAAAATTATGGTAATCACAAAAAAGCAATATTCAGAGCAAAAGGGGCTGGAAATTTTACAGAAAAGACATGAATCCTCACATCGAAAATGATCTCCAAAGACTAAACAGGACAAATAAAAATAAACCTATATGTAGAAACACTGTAGAAAAACAGAAGAACATTTAGGATAATGAGAAGCTCTTAAAACCTACCAATGGAAAAAAAAATTCAAAAGTTTCCAAGCCCACCTTCGGACCTACAGTACCCACTAATCAGCTGTTCAGTCAGCAAACATTTATTCGGCATCTCCACCAAACCGGGTGAAGAAACAGAGATACCAGTAAAGTAACTTCCGCTCTCTAAACCCTGCAGTCCAGTGAAGGAGACTGACAGGTACTTGGGTCATACAGCAGCATGCTTCAACAGATGCGTGGGCAAGGTGCATCGGAGGAGCGGAAACTGCGGAAACAGGGCAAAGTCCTTCCAGTGAATGGTTGCACTGAGCGTTATTTGGACATGAACATACACTGCAGGAAGTAAAAGTAATAAAAGTAAAAATACGCCAAGGATTAATAGTATTAGTCAATACTGACTGATGACTTACTAGGTGTCTGACTTTCAGACATTATCTCCGGTCCTCACTAAGTCCATTTTGCAGATGAGAAAAGTAAGTTTAGGGGAAGTAAAAAACTTTCCCAAAGTCATAAAGGTAATAATAAGCTAGAAGGTAGAGACTAGCTCTATAGAAAGACCACAATACAGACTTTAATTTCTTTGACTGAATTTAGCATACAAATGTAAGCTTTTTTATTTGATGAGAACCTCGAGAAGAGAGTGATTGTGTTGACATAGCACCAAAGTGCTAAACTGGTTGTTCTCCCTTGTTTGTTTACTGTACTTTGCTGTCCACGTGTGTACAATATGTAAAGAGAAACGTGGGAAGACTGGCTGGACTAGCATATTTAAGTTTAAATAGATTCGTGGTTTGTTTCTTGCTGTTGTGATGACCAACGACTATATTTGTTCAAAGGAGCAAAAGGTGATCCAAAATACTCAACTGTTTTAGGTATAAAGGTTTTGTCTGAACTCACAGTAATATAACTTTTAAGTAACTTTCAACAATAACAGAACAGGCTTATGATGACCCAAAGCCTGGGTGTTTGTTTAAAGGAAATTCATTTGTTCATCAAAACTATAAGAATGTTTGTTACAGGAAATGACATTTGTTCAGTGGCCTTGTGTTAATTAACCCACCTCTCTGAAAATGAGCACATCTACCTCGCACTAATGAATCCACCCACCACCATCCATCGGGGTGGGGGGGTTCTGTTAAAGAATTCCGACTACTGCCATAGAGAGAAAATCAAGTCTGATGCACTGGGAAGCTAGATTCTTCCCACAGTGCTTAGCCACTACCCCGCACGCCTGGGAACTGCCTGCCTCACACCGCCCCCCCGCCCCCCCATATTCTGTTCCTCCTGTACAAGAAGGAATACCCTCAGATTTCAGTTATTCAGCTTTTAGTGTCTTAACACAGCTAACCAAAATCTAAAGCAACTCTTTTACACTTTTAAATATTTTCTTTTTCTTGAACTCACTCTTTCCAGATATCTTGGCTCTGTTTAATTATTATAGTCACCTTGAAAGGGAAATTCCAATCATTCTCTTTTTCTCCTACTTGCCCACTTTCCCTCTTTCTCTAAACCCTTTCAGGGCCCAAATTCCTGGTGTTTCCTCCCCTTCTGTGAGAACCTGCACTCAAAAAACAACCTCCTGCTCCTCAAAATATATGTAAATATATAAATGTATATTATATTGTAAATGTAAATATATAAATATATAAATGAATCACATCTTCCAGAGTCTTTGCTTTTTACATTTTGGTTTATATCTCTTAACTCTGGCTTACAAGGCTTACTTCCTACTCTAAGACATTCAGACTTCAGTGAGCAAATGGGTAGGGCCAATCCTGGAGGCAGAGAGGTAGGCTGTGCAAAATCAGCCATGGATATAAGTGTGAAGCATCTAATTCCCCAAATTAGATGACCGATAATGATGGTGGAAAACTAAAATGGCAGTAATGTCACCAGTGCGTACTAAGTTACTTCTAGTAAAACTGCTTAACATAACCTTTTTTAATACAGATTTTATTTACTTTATTTGAGAGAGAGAGCGTGAGCAAGAGAGAGAGAAGGAGCAGGGGGGAGAGGGAGAAGCAGACTCCCCGCTGAACAGGGAGCCCGATGTGGGACTCCATCCCAGGACCCTGGGATCATGACCTGAGCCAAAGGCAGTCACTTAACCAACTGAGCCACCCAGGCGCCTGAAAATTTGTACCTTTTAAAAAAAAAAATCTACTTTTAATTTAAATATGAGTGTATGTACATATAAAATGGCCCATTTAAACAAAATTAACTGCAATCTCATGACTTACCTAATTGAGAATAAAGTAGTACATAAATCTATAATGCACACATTTCCAAGAACCTGAATTGGTTTTATAAAAAGAATACCATAATTTGTATAAATAAATAATTTGATGGTATGAAACATTCAACTGGGTATTTTTCAGACAATTTTAATTAAGTTCACTCTAGTAGTTCAGTGAAACTTTGTTAGGATATTTTTAAAAACTCAATTAGGAGAGGCTGTGTAGCATAATAATAGAATAGGACTAAACAGTATTAAGATATATGAGCTTTAATCATGTTCAGTCATCAATTAGCTGTGCAACCTTACCTAAATAATTTAATCTATCTGAGCGTTAGCTCCTCATCTCTGTAAGAGAGATAACACATATCTTTCCTTCCTCTAAGATGTTGTAAGGCTCAAATGAGATAACAAACATGAAAATGCTCTATTATTAAAATCTAATAACTCAAACAACTAGATACCTCATGGAAAAGAATGAACTTTACTTCTACCTCACAATATACACAAAAGTTAATTCTAGATCAATCATAGACCTAGCTAAAACTGTAAGATGTCTGGAAGAAAACATAAGAGAATTCCTTCATGGCCTCGGGGTAGGCAAGTTTCTCAGACAAGATACAAAAGGGTTCAGCCATAAAGGGAAAAAACACACTGCATTTCATCAAAAGACATTTAGAAAGTGAAAGACAAGCCACAAACTTGGAGAAAATACTTGTAATCCATGTATCTGACAAAGGACTCATATCCAAAATGTATAAAGAAACCTTATGAATTAAATCAAAAATAAGCAAAAAAAATTGATAATAGGCAAAACACTTGAATAGGGAAAAGATGTTCATATGTCCACAAATCATACAAAAAGATGCTCAACAACTCTTCAGGGAAATTGAGATTGAAACAACACTATATACCCATCAGATTGGTAAAATAAAAAAAGAATAAGAGTATTTAAGTACTAACAAGGATGTGGAGCAACCAAACTCTCAAACACTGCTGGTGGAAGTACAAAATGGTAAAAACCACTTTAGAAGATTGAATATACACCTGCTCTATGACCCAGAAATGCCACTCCTAAGCGTATGCCCAACAGAACTGAGTATGTATGGCCACAAAAAGACTTAACATAAGAATGTTCATAATAGCTTTATTCATATAGCCAAGAACTATACACACACCAAATGCCCATCAACAGAAGATGGGCAAACAAACTGTGAGATGTTCATATAATGGAATAGGACTCACCAATAAATAGGAATGATACTACTGATATATGCAACAACATACATGAGTCTCAAAATCATTCATTAGTGGAGATAAAGGAGCCAGAGGCAAAAGAATACATATGTTTCCATCTGTGTGAATTTCAAGAACAAACACAACTAATTTATGCAGCAGAAGAAATTAAAATAGCAGTTGCCTCTGGGAAGGAGGGAGAATTGACTAGAAAGGGGGATAAAGGAACTTTCTGGGATGATGGAGATGTTCTTTATCTTGATATGGGTGATTGGTTATACTTACCAACATTCATCAAATTGTACACTTAATATCTGCGCATTTTATAGTATATAAACTATATCTCAATAAAGCACTGTTAACATTAAAAATCTATTTTAAAAAGTAATTTATAGTAAAGAGATGGAAATTTTATGGTTAAAGGAGTCAACTTTGACATTTATATTTTTTATATTCCTAAAAGAAAGTCAATTGCTATAAATCCACTAAAAGTATAAAAGTATTAAGGTATTAGTCATCCATTCATCTAATATCTATTGAGTAATCCTACTCCCAGGCAATGTAGTAAGTGCTAGGGATAATGTTCTTGCCCTTTAGAAATTCAGTTTTGCAAGAGATATAGGCATGTATATGAATGTGTTCTGACAGATGCTGTGCACATAAGGGAGAGAATGTCAAAGAGATTCGGGACTATCAGTTGGAGACCCTGAATCACCTGTAGGAACATGGCACCCTTTCTGATGAGTTTGAGTCTAATTTGTAATGGGCCCTAAAACTGAGATAAAAGAAACGGGCCCAGCCATGCCAACTGCATCTAGCTATTTGTCCAAGACCACAAAATTAGTTAGATTTGAGTGAAGGGTATTTTAAGCCATGATTGCTGCAAGTAAAGAGTATTAAGTATACATTTCTTGTACCATCTTTGGCCTAAAATAACTGAAACAGATGAAAAAAAGGATAAACTTCTCAGTTCCTGTCCCAGATTAATGAACACAACTAGTTCAGTTCTCAGGTCCTTCCTATGTGCTCCGTTGACAGCATGCAGAAGAGAGAACAGCATGAGCAGGATGGGGATAACATCATTCATTCATTCAATCATTCATTCAACAATACAGTATTAAGAACATGGATTCTAGAGTCAAAACGTCTAGTTAATAATCTTGGCTCTGCCACTAACTAACTGTGTGAACTAGCTATTCAACCTCTTTGTATCTTACTTTCCTCATCAGTAAAATGGGGCCAATACTGCAACCTGTCTCAAAGGGTTATTATGAAGATTAAATGAGTTAATACATGCAAAGTGTTTAGAAGAGTCTTTGTCATGTAGTTAAATGCTATAAACTTGTTTGCTAATATAGGGGGTCCAAAAAGTTGGGGAATACAGAATAAACTTATTCTTAAACAGTATGTTGGTTACATTTTAAATTAATATGTTCAATGTTTTTCTATAGATTCTAGACACTGTTTCAGGTAAAGTACCTCTAAATTTAAAGCAATGTGTTCAATTGTCAACCTAAAAAAATCCAAAACTATAATACAATAGAGTGTCCCCAAGATCTGGAAACACAATGAAAATCATGTATTTATTGTAAATTTTTTCAGTTTAATAATTAGACTCATTGCTTTAAATTTACTTTATCTGAAAAGCTGTCTGGAGGTTGAAGAAAAGCATACTGAGAACCTTATTTGAAATGTTAACTAACAAACTATTTGAAAACAAGTTTCTCCTGTTCTCTAAGTTTTCCGAATTGTTTTCTCAACCTTTCCCCCCTATAGTCCAGTTGCCTCCCCTTAGCCGTGAGGAATACTTTCCAAGACCCCTGGTGGATACCTGAAACTGTGGATAGTATCAAACCCTATATGTGTTTTTTTCCTACACACGCATACCTACAATGAAGTTTAATTTCTGAATTAAGCAAGTAACAGATTAACAACAATAAAATAGAACAATTGTAACAATATACCGTAATAAAAGTTATTATAGAATGGGGTCTCTCTCTCAAAATATCTTATTGTACTCTACTCACCTTTCTTCATGTGATGATGTGAGATAATGCAATGTCTATGTGATGAGATGAAATGAAGTGAATGGCGCAGGCATTGTGATATGGCACTAGGCCCTACCAACCTTCTGAACAATATGTCAGAAGGTGGATCATCTGCTTCTGGACCACAGGTAACTGAAATTGTGGAAATCAAAACCACAGATAAGGGGAGACTACTAAAATACTTCTATTAATTACTGGGCAGGCACTGTGTGATAGGCACTGTTGTAATGTTGGAGATAGAACATGGACAAAGCAGACATAAAATAACCCTGCCCTCATGAAACTTACATTCTAGTAGGAAGAGATAGAAAACAAATAAATAATAAAATAAAATATGCCCTATGTCAGAGAAGAAAAACTATGAAGAAAAATAAAGCAGAAGGTGGCTAGGGTATATCAGTGCAAAGAGAGGGATAAGGCTGATTTTTCATAAATAGGGTAGATATAAAGGGCCTCACTAATAAGATGACTTTCCCAGCAGAGAGCTGAAGTATGTGAGAAAGCAGTGCAGGTATCTGGGGATGAGCACTCTAGGCAGAGTAAAAACCAATCAATCAAGGAAACAAAAAAAAGATCTTTTTTCTATAATTTCTTATGCTTTTATCTTTTTTCTTTGTCTCTTCTTCTTCTTTTTTTTTTCTTTGTCTCTTCTTGATAACCTGTATCTCAGGTAGGATCCAGCTATAGATTACTTGGATCACTGCAATTTCTCTCTCATTAATTTCTCAGTATAAACTTCACTCTCTTTTTTTCTCTTCTGATCCAATAAGATCATTCTCATTGAGTAGTTTTTCAATGATCACATTTCTTACCTCAAGCCTCCTGCTTTTTTTATGACTTCTACTCAATAAAAATTTACCCATGTCTAGTATGTACCAAGGCCTGATGGTAAAAAGATGACTATCATATGACATAAACCATTCAGAATCTAGTCAAGAATATATCTGTACATATATATGTACATGTATACACACACATGCACACATATATGACATACACATATACATCAAATGGATATACTGTAAAAAACACACACTGATATTATTAATGAAGTGCTGCAGCAATTAATTCTGCCCAGTGAGGAAAAGAAGAGACAGTTGGAGATATACAGGAAAAGACCTCTGAGCTAGGATTTGATGACTAAGTAGGAACCCAACAAACATATAGCAAGAAACGACTATTATAAGGAAGAAGAAACATCTTAAGCATCAGCACAGAGAGGTGGAAGCAAATAATACTTTAGTAATGCTAGACGTAATGTATTAGATTGAAGACTAAGGAAATAAGAGTAGAAAGGTCAATTGGGAATATGCTAAAGAGCCTGACTTTAACCTGAAAGCCAGTGGTTCCCAAATTATTTTGACCGCATACCCAATTAGTAACAAATTTTTGTGCATGCATCAACCCCCAATATACATATACATTTGCTTATGTATAAATTAAATTATGCCAAGAGCTACTATTCTAATATGTTACACTCATTAGAAAACAAACACAAAAAGATAAATGCATAAAAGATAAAAATGAAATAAGTAATATTATTCTTGTCCTCTTGGTGCTACCAAATCATCAAGAGTATTTACAAAGTCCAAGATAGTGTACTTGCACATACTTCTTTGATCCTAGGCTCAACTGTTAGGAAATCTGAAAGACCGTTATGATAGTGAGTTTAAGCATATCCAAATATACCATACTTTGTACACATAAAAGGTATAAATGCATAAATAAGCTTGTTTGTTTATAATTTCATACTTATCTATTTTATCTCTCAAAATAGCTCATAAACTCTTTAGAGCAGGGGCTGATCCTCTCTTTCCACTTAAAAATCATCAAAGTACTTAGTACAGTGATAAAATAGCTGCTCTGTAAAGTAAAAAAATGATTATATTCCATTCACTATCATCCAAACTATTATGCCTTTTTTTTTAAACCTAATTCTTGGGGATGCAAAATCTTAATTAGTATTTTATTTTAATTTTTAATAATAAATTTAATCCTCATGGAGGTTGATGCCTTTACAATTTCTAGACTAAGAAGCACAGCATTATCAAAACCCAAGAAGATTTTCTCCAATTTCATCATTAAACCTCAAACCTGGGGCGCCTGGGTGGCTCAGTCGGTTAAGCAACTGATTTTTTATTTCAGCTCAGGTCATGATCTCAGGGTCATGATATCAAGCCCTGTGTCAGGCTCCACGCTCAGTGTGGAGTCTGCTTGAGATTCTCTGCCTCTCCCTCTGCCCCTCCCCCTTGCTCATGCTCTCTCACTCATGTGCGCTCTCTCTCACTAAAAAAAAAATAAAAATCTTTAAACCTCAAACCTGACCTTAAGTAAACAGTTCAAAAATAAAGAGGCTATACATTATGACCAAGTGAGACTTATGCTAGGGATGCAAGGCTGGTGCCCATATGGAAATCAATCAATGTAATACACCAGATTAATAGAATAAAGGGGGGAAACACATAATCATCTCAATAGATGCAGAAAAAGCATTTGACAAAAGTCAACAGCCTTTCCTCATAAAAACACTCAACAAACTAGGCATAGAACTCCAACAACCTTATGATAAAAAACATCTATAAAAACCTACACCTAACATCATACCTAATGGTGAAAGACTGAAAGCTTTCTTCTTAAGATCAGGAACAAGACAAGAATGTCTGCTCTCACCACTTCTATTCAACATTGTACAGGAGGTTTTAGGCAGGGAAATTAAGCAAAAAGAGAAATAAAAGACATCCATATTGGAAAGGAAAAGTAAAACATCTCTATTTGCAGATGACATGATCTTGCATGTAGGAAATCCTAAGGAATCTTAAAAAAAAGAAACAAGTTCAGCAAGTAGTAGGACACAAGACCAATATACAAAAATAACTTGGTCAGTTGTATTTCTATATATTAGCAATGAATAATCTGAAAATGGAATTAAGAAAACAATTCCACTTTCAATAGCATCAAAGAGAATAAAATACTTACAAATAAATTTACCAAAAGAAATGTTAAGACTTGTGCACTGAAAACTACAAAACATGTATGAAAAAAATGAAAGAAGACCCTAAATAAAAGGGAAGACATCTTGTGTTCTTGGATTGGAGGAACGGATGTTGTTAAGATGGCAATATTCTCAAAATTGATCTACAGATTCAATGCAATCTCAATCAAAATTCTAGTTGTGTTTTTTACAGAAATTGACAAGCTAATGCTAAACTGGATATGGAAATGCATGAGACCCAGAAAGGCCACAACAATATTGAAAAAGGACAAAGCTGGAGGACTCAACTTTATTTTGAAATTTACTACAAAGCTACAGTAATCAAAATTGTGTGGAACATAAGGATAGACACAGAGATCAGTAGCACAGAAATGGGAGTACAGAAATAAACCCTTACATCTATGGTCAACTGATTTTCATAAGGCTGCCAATATAATTCAATGAGGGAAAGAATAGTCTTTTCAGCAAGTAGTCGTGGGACAACTGGATATCCACATGCAAAAGAATGAGGTTGGACCTCTACCTCACACCATACACAAAAATTAACTCAAAATGGATCTAAGATCTATATGGAAGAGCTAAAACTATAAAACTCTTAAGAAAAAAAAAACATAGGTATGAATCTTCATGAACTTAGATTAGGCAGTGATTTCCTACATATGACACTTAAAACATAAGCACCAAAGGAAAAATTGATAAATTGGACTTCATGAAAATTTAATAAGAAAGTAAAAAGACACCCTATAGAATGGGAGAAGATATTTACAAATCACCCATCTGGTAGGCGTCTTGTATCCAGAATATATAAACTCTTAAAACTCAACAATTAAAAAAAAAAAAACAGTTAAAAATGGACGAAGGATTTCTACAGACATTTCTCCAAAGACCTATAAATGGGCAACAAGGGCATATAAAGATACTCAACATCATTAGTCTTTAGGGAAATGTGAATTGAAACCACATGAGATACTACTTTTCACATTCAGTAGAATGGCTATAATCAGAAAGATGGACAATAACAAGTGTTGACAAGGATGTGGAAAAACAGGAACCCTCTTACATCTTTGGTAAGAATGTAAGATGGTGCAGCCGCTAAGGAAAACAAGTTACTGGTCCCTCAAAAACCCAAACATAGAATTGCCATTTGATCCAGCAATTTCACTCTTAAATATACACCCAAAGGAATTGAAAGCAGAGACTCAAACTGACACTTGGATGTTTTCATTCATTGCAGCAATATTCACAATAGCCAAAAGGTGAAAACAACCCAAGAATCCACCAACTGATGAATAGATAAACAAAATGTGGTATGTTTATACAATGGAATGTTGTACAACTATAAAAGGAATGACGTTTTGATACATCCTACAACACATGAACTAGAAGACATTATGGTATGTGAAATAAGCCAGACAGAATAGGGCAAATACTATATGATTCCACTTATGTGAGGTACCCAGAATAGGCAAATGTACAGAGACATAAAGTAGATAAGAGGTTAGCAGGAGAGTCATTGCTTAATGGTTATGGAGTTTCTGTCTGGGGTGATGAAAAGTTTTGGAAACAGTGGTGATAGTTGTGCAACACTGTGAATGGAATCAATGCCACTGAACTACACACTTAAAATGACAAATTTTGTTATTTACATTTTATCACAATTTTAAAAAATTAATAATATACCTAAAGCCACAGGATCGTATACTTTAAATGGGTGAACTGTATGGTATGTTGAATTGTATCACAATAAATTTGATTTTTAAAACATGAAGAAAAAAAAGAAAGGCACTCTGGGGCTATAAAAGGACATGGGAGAATCTTAAATGCATACTGTCAAGGAAAGAAACGAGTCTGAAAAAGCTTCATATTGTATGATTCCAACTATACAACATTCTGGAAAAGGCAAAACAATAAGGACAATAAAAAGATCCGTGGTTGCCAAGGGTTCTAGGCAGGGGAGAAAAAAACCAACAGGTGGAGCACAGAGCATTCTCAAGGCAGTGAAACCATTCTGTATGATACTGGAATGGTACCTACATGACAAGCATTTTTCAAAACCCACAGAACTGGAGAACACAAAGAGTGAGCCTTAAGGGAAACAAAGGATTTTAATGTATTAACACTGGTTTGTCAACTGTAACAAATGCACCACACTAATGCAAGATGTTAATAGGAGAAACAACGCGTGGATAGAGAAGGGTTATGTGGGACCTCTGTTCTTTCTGTGTAATTTTTCTGTAAACCTAAAACTGCTTTTTAAAAAGTCTATTCTAAAAATGTATACTTAACACAAAGACTGCACTGAATTTTATCCTCTTCTCATGATTCATAAGACTATTCACTTTAAGCACAGATTATAATTTTACATTAGACGAGGAGGAAGTGCTGATTCTTTTAGCATTGTAGATCTCAGACACTACCAAATCATCTCAGTTCAGTATTCCACACACCCTTCCCCTACTTCACCTCCTCCTCCACCCCCGACAAGATTACTTTATGACCTAAATTCTTGTATTCATATAAGTACTTCCGTCTAGATAGTCTTTGAAGATTCTATAGTCTTTGGAAACACTTCCTTATACTTATGACTGAATTCCAGTCTAATTATAATTACGAATTACAGTGACATTATTATACCAAGCCGCCATGCCTCCTGTTTTATTCACTTTGTTCATTTTCTATGAGGTATCATTTTATCAGGAACCTTGGTATGTTAGTTTTACACATCTTTTGGGGGGAAAAAATTGTTCTTGAAGGCCCTCAAGAGTCAACACAAAGGGAAACTATAGCTGTCCCAGAAGAAAGATGGCCAACACATTTAAGAAGAACTTTTCCCCAGCTCCTGGTTTAAAATGATCCCCTCCCAAACCTCTAATCTTTATTGGCACACTGTATGCATTTCTTTTACCTTGGTCTTTTCCAGCTTCATCTATGTGTTGAAAATCTTTCAGCGTTTGAAGGTTACAGAACCCCTCTTTGCAATGCTGAATAACTTTCTTTGATCCATTCTTGATGAGATAATCCATTAGCGTAAGGGATTTATACACATGGCGCCAGTTCTTCCCATGATCATTGAGTCTCTGCCATAGCATATTCATAATCTCTGACAGAGAAATTGTGTTGAAGGTCAGGTCACTGATATCTAACATCAGAGAACTAGAAGGACCCCAAGGGTCATTAGAAGTTGCTTCTCTGACTTTTATTTCGGCATCTGAGTAATTTTTCACGAAGTTTTTCACTTGCCTCCTGAATGCCATAGGTAAGACAAGTTTGAAGGTGAGATGGGGATGAGAGCAATGGAATAGGAGTTAATATAATTGGTTTATAAAACTCTTGAGAGGCAACTGATCCCCAGTTCTGCTGCTCCCAAACACAAATGATTAATCTCCATTTTGACAAGGCATCAATTTCCTGCAAAGCAAAGCACAAAATATATGTAAGTTAAATACTTTTCGAAATGTCTATAGAAGACCAAGTCAGTCTGAAAAATCTAGGTTTACTTATAACTCAGCCCCTCACTTACATCAGCCAGAATTGAGGGCACTATCTAAATTCTCCTAGCATCAGTATGGGAAAATCTCTCGTAAGGGATTGGCCTATATTACTTAAATAAATATAGATGGTCTTCCTAGTCCTAAAAGTTTCTGCAGAAAATAACATTCAACCTCTTTGGCCAGGAATAAAATAATTTTAAAGCATTACAGGACAGTGGGCAAGTTAGGAGAAGAAAATGGGACTTGTACTCTGACATCTCATGCTTAAGATTTGTTGTCATGTATAAAAATAGTATGTCCTGAAGGTAATTAGGATGGTAACATCTGAGTCTTGGAGTCATCAAGTGACCCGAAGGTTGTATTCTTAGAACTACAAGTCACTAGAATCAGATCTAAATACGTTCTGCTTTCTTGTTAATCTGAAAGTAGGGAGGGTTGTCAACTATAACACAAGTAGTTGCACCACAGCAGACTCCACATCTAAGTCATGGTACCCTTGGCCAGTATTTTAGTCCTGGTAAGGTTAGTAAGTTCAAGGAAAAGGTTAAATTACTTTCTTTACTGGGCCCTAGAAAAGTATGCGTTTAAGGAGTAAACAATGTCAATAGCAGGATTCAAATTGGATAACAATTTCCCTAAAACCTGGAGTAATCAGCATGTTATCTGTCACATTCCAAAACAAGTGTACACAAAGAGAGGCCCATTTAGGTTGATACAAAATACACTGAAACCTAAAGGAGGTCTGCAGCCCCCAAACCTTAAATGATGCTTATGAATGATCAATTCATAGTTCATATGAAACCATTCCTTCCTTCTTTTTCATTGCTTCGAATTAAGGTGGGTCAGTTAGTTTGCAATTTCCCTGGTGATTCACCCCTGATGGCCACCAAGAGAGTGCACTAAATTGATTTCAAGCCCTGACAAGCATCCAGGCCCAATGAAGCCTTGACGATCTATAATCAGATTTTACTAGAGAAACTGCACGCACAAAAAAGACAGACATTAAAATCCATAACAAATTTGTCTTGTTTTCAGTTTTGTTTCTCTTCTTTGACCTTCGCAATTCCTAGCTCAAGTTTGATTAATTTCTGTCTGTGTATTTAAGGAAGACATAAATTTTCAGAAGCAAACTAAATGAGCTATCCTTTCTTTTTCAAAAAATAAGAGAAGAGGTAATTAACCTTTTTTTTTTTTTTGTAAAAGTACAACACATCCTCAAATGAGCAAGATGGAAAATGTATCAGTTTAATTAACATTTCTCAGAAAGAGACTATCATCAACACTAGGAAGAAAAAGAGAAGTTGTGTGTTTTTACAATTTTCTGATTTTCTCTCGTTTGCATTTCAAACACAGGCATTTTTATCTGACTCATTCCTGCAGCAAAAACCAGATTTATCATGTGTTTCAATAAGCCATTAAAATTTTCAATCATGAGGGTTTTCCTTTTCTGTTGTCCTTTTTTCCCTTCTACCAAGCTCACGCAATGCAGAGATGCACTGTGACATTGGCTTAGAGCAATAAATATTGATCTGTTTCTTCACAAGTCTATTAGGAAATATTAGGAAAAAAAAAACCTGTTAGGATCATAACCTGCTGGAATTAAACAACAGTCACCAAAACGCTATTTTTTTTCTTTTTTGGTGAGCTAACTATCTATATTTGGAGAGACAAAATCCTAATTTTTAGGTTTTCCTATATTCTCTTTTATTTTAAAAATGTTTTCTTAAATGAATTTTCTACCCCAGGAAAGTATCAAATAATAGGCTTCAATCCACTAGGGTAGTTTAAAATGGATGTCCTTAACATCATACTGAAATTAAATACATTCCCAACCATTAGAAAAACCATGAAGCACAAAGTCTGGATGACTGAATTAATACCATTTACGAATACACAGTACTTTGTGACATGACCACAGAATATGTAAGACATCATTCTACTATTGTTATCTTTTCAGATTAACAAGGAGTTCGATTGGTGTTAGTTGTAAATTATACGTTGGTTTTCTGTGTTTTAGACATGTGACTACATACAAATGTTGTTTACTCATACCATCAGAAACTTGAGATTGTAATTACAGTATGTGACATCTGAAACAAAAGTGGTGCCCAAGTGAGTAAATTTTCACACCTGAATCTTGGTTGTCTGGCTACCCAAATCCCTAGAATACTTAGAAACAGAGGCAAGTTAAGATATTCCATGTCACCAATCTGGGTCACCTCCTCTGAGAGGCCTTCAGAGAGCATACTAGCTACTTAGATCTTCCCAACATACTCTTTCTGCCCCGATTTATTTCCTTCATGGCACTTACCATGATCTGTACCTGTGTATTTGTCATTTGCTTTCTTCACCACCAGACCAGAAACTCCATGACAGCAAGGACCATGACCATCTTATTTACAAGGCAGTATAATCTTGTTGCCTAGTAAGTACCTAGAACATAGTAGGTACTCAAGAAACAGGTGTTCAGTGAATGCCCAAATGACTGAATGAATCTGCTTAGGATACACCTGCATTGATTCTACAGCTTTGGATTATAAATATGACATTTAAAAAACATATTCCAGCCTTGCAACTGTCAAGTAAAATTCTAGAGTTTGGAGTAATTATTTTCAAATCAATCAATCAATCAATATTTCTTGAGTATCTACCATTTGTACCGCTTTGTGGATGACATAAGAAATATAAAACATGATTCCGACATTCAAAAACCAGTGTTTGGGGGCTGGTGGTGGCGCCCGGCGGGCCTCCTCCCTCACGAGCCAAAAACCAGTGTTTGATTAAGGAGCTTTCTCCCTTAAATAATTCCAAAATAAACACATAATGAGGTAGAAAAGGTCTCTTGGTTTCCTTTTTAGGCTTACTCACTTCCACAATACTTTGGCAAAGGCTGTTTCCTCCCCCCAACTTTACCTTAATCATAACAGGAAATCATTTAAGTTATCAAGTGACATTGTGGAATTCAAACTCAAGGTTTTGGGTTGTTTTTTTTTTTTTTCAGACTTCTGAAGGGTAACACAGTGCCTATACCATATGTTACATGATACCCACAGTAAGGTGTGGGGCCACTCTGAACAAGCAAACACATTAACGTGACTGCAAAAAAAACTCGTAAATATTTGGAATATATAAAAACAAATGCCTCATTTCAATGCAGGCTTTGCTGCCAAATGAGTTGGGGGGAAAACTGGTCTTCAAAATTCTTTGGCTATCAGAACTGAGAATAAGGAATTGAGGAGCTGAACGGACTTTACCCAAAGACCTAGGACAATAACAGCAACACCTAAGAGGCTGAGTGTGAGAGGCATCTGGAAAGATGCATTTAGGGTAGAGAGAAGCTTTCCTCTTTGCACAGTTTCTGCCTATAGACTTAAGTTACTCAGGAGAAAATAAGCGCTCTGGCCAAGATTGTTGTGGGAGAATGATTATGGAGAATACCACGGCATTAGGAGGTGTTACTATTTGGATGGGAAGATTGCTACAAGAGGCCGAGAAATCAACTTTTTGGATCCCTCCTGTGTGTTCATTAATTCATTCAACTATTAGTTCTCTAGAGTTCACTACACGGCAGACTCCATTCTACCAAATGGAGAAACAGTTGCACAAGACACAGTCCCCGTTCTCTGGAATAAAGGGCTACTCTTTTTTGAATGCTCACAATGTGCTCACAGCGAGGCATTCACCTACCTCATCTCATTACTTTAATTAGGATTCCAAAGGCATGGACTTGAGGTCCTGCTCTGCCATTTCCTAATTAAGGCTCAACAACTTCGCTGAGCCTCAGTTCCCTCATCTGCAGCATAAGGACTAATCACCACATAGAAAGAACAGCTGAGAGGAAGAAATGAGATGCTTAAGAATTTGGAACATGAAGGGCGAAGGCTGAAAGAATCAACTTCCTGTAGACAGCATGTTTCCTAAGCATCCATTTCTTCAGAACAACCACTGTGTACAAGGCAGTCCCCATGCCAGGCCCAGAGCCACACAGATAAGCCCGACCACCGACTCCCCTCGGAACGCCCGCAGTTTACTTGGAGCACAAGGCTGGGCCACACAGAAGCTTCTAGAAGGAGGGAGTGTGACACGATGGCGTCACACAATGGGGACCTTCCCTCATGCGGACCGTAGTGACCTCGGCCCCCTCTCGCCCGCACCCAGTCAGCGACGGCACCAGCCTGGGACAAGAGGCGGCGAGCGGGCCCCTCCACGCCCTCCTGCACCCGCAAACGAGAATCTACTACCTGAGGGGAAAGTCCAGCCACAGCGTCAGGACCTTTTCCCGCTCAAATTCAAGCCCCTCGTTCCCAGGCCGATCGCCTCCTGCAGCCAGGCCCAAGCGCCCACGCCCTTCCCCACTTCCGCTTCCTCACTTCCGGCCCCTCACTTCCGGCCTCTCCGAGGTCCGGTGTCCGCTGATCCCAGGGCATCGAGCAAGAGGGACGCGAGGCGTTAGGCTTAAAATGACCCAGCTTTGGGGCCGGGGAAGGGGGGCCGTGGGGGTAGCGGATATCAAATGGAATGAAAGCACATGTCTTCATTTAACAATCCTTGGGGCTGTGGTGCTGCTCTCATGCTCTTTTCAAAGAAAAATTTTAGAGTTTGTGTTACTAATGTATTTTAACTGACTGGAAACGGCACCCGCAGCTGATCTCCTCAAAGGACAAAGAAGGTAATGGTAGTTTGCTCGGGATGAGAAGAGTAGGGTGTGTGATGGGCAGTGATGGAGTGCCTCCAGGGAGGGCCTCGGGCTCCAGTGATAGGTCATCGTTGAAATATTCAACCGATCTTCAGTGAGCGCCCCCTATGTGCCAGGCACCCCCACCAAGCTGTAAGGACCCGGAGATAAAGCATGAGTCCGATGCTGCATGAGTTTACAGGTTAGTGGAGCTGACAGGCACCGTCACAGAAGATTGTGACAAGATATGTATCTTGTAATAAGAGAGGAGAGAGCATCTAATTCTGCCAAGGAGTATTTAAGGGCAGGTTTCAGAGAAGACTTTCCATCTGTATCTTAAAGGACGACAGGGTTCAGTGGATAGACAAAGTGGAGGAGGCCATTAGAGGCAAAGGACACATCATGTGTAAAGGCTTGAAAGCTGAGAGAGCCTATTATCCTGGTAAAACTACAAGTACTGTAGTTACTCTGACTGTCTCAAAGGCTATTAGTGGAACAGCAGAGGGAGAGGAAGTGGCAGAGGAAAGTCAGATCATGAAAGACCTTGTCCGTGCTGCTAGGTGATTTTATCTGGTAGGCATTGAAAATATAATCAAACCCATGTTTTAAAAGCGTATGGCTGGCTGGGTGGACATGTCAATATTCCACCGGGGTGGAGGGTAAAGACTTAGACAATAGAAAAACTCTTCCTAGATGAAAGTAACATTTGTTTTTAGCTCCTACTACTTCAGTCATAATTATTATAACAGACATCATGATCAATACTGACATGTAGTTAGGTAATTATAATATAAAATTGTGGAAGATATGAAGGAAGTTGGTGTGTTTGAAATATGGCTTAGCTGGCTATCATATAGAATAATGGGCATAGTAGCCAGAGGGAATTTTGAAAGGTGGCGGGGAAACAGATTGTTCAGGGCCTTGAATGCCAAGCTAAGGTGTTATTCTATAAAAGAGTGGGGGACAAACAACAAGTATTTTGTTTATATAGTTATAGTTTATGAAGATTTTTTTTTTGAGTCATAGCTTATGTAAATTTCAAAGGAACTCTGAAAAGTAGGTATAACTATTCCATTTTACAAATGAGGAAGCTGATTTGGGGGAACATGCATTCATTCTACATTATTGAGCACCTGCTAAGTGCCAGGCACTATGCTGAGCTATGGGAATACAAAGAAGTAATAGTCTAATTAAAAACACAAAAATAAATTAGCAATCATAATAAGTTTCTGTGATAAAAGTGCTTTGGGAGTAAAAAGAGGATTTGTCTAAATCTACATAATTAGAGAAGTCTTCCTGGAAGAGGTGAACTTGAGCTGAGTTTAAAGGAACAAATAGATCACATGAATTGCTCAGAAATATTCAACTAGCAAACGATTTAGCTAGAACTTGATCCAAATTTGCAGTGTCCAATTCTATGCCCTTTCCTCTCCCCTAAGGACCAACTTTTGGTTCTTGATGTTGAGCTCCACTGACATTCTTTTTTTTCTTTTTAAGATTTTATTTTTAAGTAATCTCTACACCCAACATGAGGCTCAAACTCACAACCCCAAGATCAAGAGCCACGTGCTCCACCAACTGAGCCAGCCAGGCACCCCTCCATTGACATTCTCAGTCACAAATCTACCTGTTGTATTTTGAAAACATTGGAGATCCCAGTTTTTCCTTTTTAAACCCATTCATTTCCTCCTTTTAGAAGGAATCTTTGGGTGTATCTGAAAGGTTGTTGACAAGGCTCAGCAAAACTGTAGTGTTACCTACCTAGTGGAATTAACTTCGTTAAAGTAACATTATATGAGAGGTTCTTCTTCTCTGCTTTCTTCCATTTGGGGGCACCATAATTTAGTTGCACTCACCAAATACAGACATGGTTTTACAATAATAACTTGGTGTGTTTTTCCCCTGAACTCAGAGTTTGATAAAAGTGAACAAAGTTTTCTTCGCCTGGTTTCCAGGAAACCATTGCTCCTTCTCATCTCCTTGGCTGGTTTCTTCTCATTTCTCTGACCTCTCGACTTTGAAGGGGTCTGTTCTCTATCAATATTCATTCCCTGGTTGGCTTTATCCAGTTTCATAACTTTAAATAACCTTCTCTCTGTCTCTCAACAGCCCTCAAGTTTTTATCTCCAGCCCTAACATCTCCTGACCTCCAGACTCATATCTATCTTGACATCCCCACTGGTATTTCTCATAGACATCTCAAATTTAATATGCCCCGAACCAAACTTCTGATCTTCCAAGCTTGTTCCCTGTCTGAGTAAGGACACATTCTTGCTTCTGGTTTCTCAGACCATGAACCTTGGAGTCATCATTGGAGCCCCTCTTTGTCTCTCAGACTTCACATCATATAATCAGCTCACCTTTAATGCAGGGTGGTCACCAATGCGGTTGGTAGGTGATAAATGGTTTATTGATGCCATATTCTAATTCATGATAAAATAATAACATTTATGTTTCCAGACTTTATGGTTACCCCATATATTCAGAATTCAGTCACTTCCCACCACCTCCACTTGGCGCCACCTGTCCTAAGGTGCCACCTTCTCTTGCCAGGACTATTGCAGTAGCCTTCTAACTGGTCTCCCTGCTTCTGCTTTTGCTCCCTTACAATTTAATCTCAACACAACAATCAGAGCTATTCTTCTAAGACCTAAAACCCAAATTAGATCATGTTCAAAATCTTCCATGTGCTCCCATCTTCCTCAGAATGAAATCAAAGACCTTGCCATGGCCGACAAGGCCCTATGTGTTCCAGCCCCTGCTCCCTCTCTGACCTCCATCATAACTCCTCTCCTCCTCAGTCATTGCATCAAGCTTGCTCCCACCATAAAGCTTTGTACTTGCTAGTCCCTATACCTGCAAACTATCTCCCCAGAGAGCCATCAAGCTGGTTGCCTCACTTGGCTCTGGATTTAGCTCAAATGTTCTTTGATCTCCCAATGAAATCACAACCCCCCACCTGGGCTACACTTCCTCTAACTCTTGCCCCATTTTATGATTCTCTGTAGTAGCACAACCATCTGACATATGTAATTATTTCTCTCTCTGCCAGAAGATAAGATCCAGGAGGGCAAGGACTATGTTTTGTTCACTGCTATATTCCCAGCACTTAGAACAGGCCTAACACAAACTAGGTATTCAAACATTTAATGAATGAATGAAACAAGAATGTCTGAATCTGTACTATTGAATGAAAAGTACACATTTTACTATAAAGGTAAATTAAACATAATTAGGTACAAGAGATTCTGATATTAACAATGACCCCTCAGGGCGCCTGGGTGACTCAGTCGTTGGGTGTCTGCCTTCGGCTTGGGTCATGATCCCGGGGTCCTGGGATCGAGCCCCGCATCAGGCTCCCTGCTCGGCGGGAAGCCTGCTTCTCCCTCTCCCACTCCCCCTGTTTGTGTTCCCTCTCTCACTGTGTCTCTCTCTGTCAAATAAATAAATAAAATCTTAAAAACAAAAAACAAAAAACAATGACCCCTCAAAAGGAATTGCTGAAAAATTGTAAATGAGTATGGTTTTAAAGAAAATTCTCTGTTATGAGTAAGTCCACATTTCACAGATCCTTGAATCCTCGCAATTTTGCTGATATTTTCTGAGTATCCCATGATTGTGAAGACTGAAATGATGGCATTCTCACATTAGAGTCTTTATTCTTAGGTTCTGCCTTTGCACTTGTTCAATTACAGAGCATCCATGAAATAAACCACTAGAGTGGCCTCGCTCCCCTGTCAGTATGCTCTATAACACGTCTGTTGATCATTATTTGCTGCTTCTGAAATAACTTCTCTTTGAGATTTTCCTGTTCTGCCCCACACTTGTAAGGGGAGGGGTTCTATTCTGCTCCCTGGGGGGATAGTACCCTGTGGAAAAGTAGCTTCCTCATTAGGGTGCAAGCTGAAAATCCCATGATACTTTCTATAGAACACTATCTTTTCTCCTTTCTTCACACTCTCCAGCTGTGCGAGTTCAGGGCCTCACTGTTCAATCACTTCAATACCACTGATTTGGGATTAGGAGTGTGGCCAGAGGACTTCAGTGTCTGACATCTGGCTATGAAGCTGCTGGGCATAATTATGGGATCCAAGAACGTCCTTAGACCATGAAGACTGAAGAACACTGAGGCCCACATTAAGATGTTTATTGTTTAAAATCAGGGACATGCTGTTACCATTAAAATTCTATCTTTATAACATGTGGAAATAGTGAGGACCCTGTTCAGACACAACTCGGATTTAAGAAAATTGAACAAACCTGCATTAACAAAAAGAAAATCCTGTATTAAGGAGTTAGGAGTAGCAAATTCCTTCCTTTAACTCATTCAATAAATATTTATTGAGCACCTACTACTGTGACCAAAATTCTCTGATGATTCCAAACCAGATTCTTCTTTTCTATTTCAATAAAAGTGTTGAGAAAAAGAGAAATCCTCCCCCCAAAAAGGAAATTTTGAACAAGATTTAGGTATAAAGGGGGTGAAAAGATTAAAAAAAAAAAAAGATATCATCTCATAATGTTGAATTGAGTTTAAATTTTAGAACTCCAAACTGAGTCTTATATGCTACCCTCCTTAGCCTTCAAGGGATTAATGCTGGGAACATCCTGTGAGCCAACATTTCCCTCTTTCTCTTGGGCCCAAACTCTGACTGGTGCCACTTAGTAGGTAGCAATGTCTCTTATTTTGTGCAAAAGATGCATCGTTGGCAATCCATTTCTAGTAAGAGCAAAGAGAGGAAGAGGCCATCACAAGTTGCACTTGGTATGGAAACCTAAAGGGGAAGGAGGGTTTTCACAAATTCGGAAGTAAGAACTAAGGAAGTTGGCAGTGACAAAAACCTTAAGTCAGTGAAAAATCTTTAAATCCCAGAAATCCTTTAGCCTAACCAACTCAGGAGAAAGGGAAATCCCCAAGATCTAAAGAACCAGTCCTTGCTCTTGCCTGACTGGCCAAACTGGGGTTAGAAGTCATCCTGGCTCAGAGCTTTTCTTCTTTTGTTTTTTGTTAAGGGTAATGTTATGGATTAAGAGTAATATTATGGCTGAGTGTACTAAGAAAGCATTTTCTCTGGGATCTTAGCTTTGTGCGTGATCCCAGGGTGGTATTAAATAAGTTCTCCGAAGAAGTCCTAATTTTTTTCTCCGGATTCTTGGATGTAATAAGAGAAAATGAGAGTTTTCCTTCAGAGAGGCAGCCTGTTGATGGATCATCTCTAGGATTCAAAGTTTTCTTATGTGAACAAAATCGTTCAGGGGGGACATTGTTAAAATTGAAACCAAGCATAAAGAAGCAAAAGTGTTTCAGAGAACCTCCTGCGTTTTAGTTCAACTCTGGCAGCAAGAAAACAAAACCACATAATCTAAGGCTCACGCCCAACTCTCTGAAGCCCTGTGTCTGCTAGTTCCTGTGTGGTTTGCCTACAGACTGCAGGGCTGACTGGGGGTAATTTGGAGGAGGGAGTAAGAAGTAAGGCAGGAGGAGGCACTATTAATGGATCTGTGAACTCGTACCCTGTTTTAGCGAGGTCCTTGGAAGACAGCACAAGGTGGATCTACACTCTGAAATGCAGTAATTTTGGTGTTTGACTTCGTCTTCCTTCTTGGAAGAGAAGATACTATTAACTCGGTGTCAAAGCCAAGACGTAGACTCGACCTCTTCTCTTCAAAAAGGTATGTCATTAGACAACATCAGGCCATATACTCTAGAGATCTTGAACAGTTTTATACTTTGCAGAATGTTCTCTATGAGTCAAATCTAATGAAAATGAATCCCATGGGTTCTCTAAATATTGCTTTTCATATTTTGGTCCATCTGCGAAGGTCTGTAAATCTTTTGCTTTAACAATGCTTGTGGTGATGGGATTCGACTTCCAGCAAAGGAACTTGTTCCTTATCCAGCCCAGCACACAAAATTCCCTGCTAATTGGCTTCTGGGCCATCCCAGGGAGAGACATTAGACCCATTACAGAGGTGAAATCCCACCTCTCCATAGTCAGCATTGAAACCCAGTTGAGGATGGGGATGAAGGTTTGGGCAGCAATGAATGAACATTGGCACTGTGGGGCCAGGATTGTTCTTTTACTTATATTTCTACTTCTCTTAGTATTTATGGTGCCTTTACAAAGAACACCACTTTGGATTTCTTTACAAAAAGAGAACCTTTTGTTGAAATGGGTTTTGAGA
This sequence comes from Mirounga leonina, assembly GCF_011800145.1. NCBI lineage: Eukaryota > Metazoa > Chordata > Mammalia > Carnivora > Phocidae > Mirounga > Mirounga leonina. Next base: position 5,599,438 of record NW_023270739.1, on the reverse strand, counting down.
GAGTATTGTCTATCTTTGTCTCTTTATTAATAATTAGTGCCATATCCCTAAGATGGTGTCCAGTTCAGGCATTGAGTCTGAAGACAACTCCTTTGTGCTCTTTCCCCCAACTACTCCTGAATATGAGGGTTGAGTATACCCACCAAGGATTTCACTAACTTTAAAAATACTGTATTTATACACCTGGAATGAGGCCTTGTTAATAAGGTATATGTAACTTAATCTGCACATTACCCAAAATACTCATCCCCAGATAAATTGAGGGAAATGTTTAGATCTAAAATTCCAATGGAAAAGATTGCATGTGCTCATGTTATGTCATCTGAGGGTGGGAAACCTCAGGCTGAAGCATCTTTTGTTCTGTACAACTGCATTTATCATAGACTGATAAGTTCCTTAGTGGGGTCCCCCTTTTTTTCTTTATTATTTTTGGTTTCAGAAAGAACATTTAGTATAAGTAGACTCTGCTTGAACAACCCAGTATTGTTTATAAAACAATATTCATAATATAATTTTAAGGCAAACCTCTTTATAAGGGGATCCACTATTAAATAAAGAGCACTATGTAAATACAGAACCATCTAAGTGCATTTAAATTTCAAGTTTTAAAAATTATGATTTGTACTCTTTTTGAGAACTTTGTTTTTCTGTAAAGAGAGAAGGCCTGTGTCATTGAATAAAACTACCTTTTTGGATTGGACTTGGAGTGTCTCCTGTAGAGTAAACTGTAAGCTTATTTTCCCTAAATTGTAATAGGTTTTATTTATTTTTTAATGACTTTACCGAAGCAGAGGGGAGGCACGCTATCGATTTGCTCAATATCGATTTGCTCAATATCGATTTGAGTAATATCGCTATTGCTAATACGATATCCTTTGAATATCTTCCACATCTTTTGTCCTGATGAAAATCCCTCTTATTCTTTTATTTCAATTGTTCTTTGTCTACTTCACAGGGATATTATGAGAATAAATGATCTCACACAGATAGGACGTGCCTTAGGAAAAAGGCACCATGAAAATGCAAAATTGTATCATTATTAATTATTTCTTTGAATATTGATCATTTTCTTTCCACTTCTATACAAAATATATCTCACTTACTGCCTGAAGCCATCTCTTTTAGAACCATTGCCTTCTGGAAAAGTGGGAAATGATCCCCAATTCCCACAAGTTTATTGATTCTTGGAGAATAAGGCCTGCGAGTGTTGACGCCTTGTAGCACTCACGCCTAAACTTGAGCCGGACTTGCCTCTTTTCCTGGGCCAAGAAAAATCCACAATTGTTCAAAAATGTATCATTAAGTGTGATTCCATCAGGAATTCTTAAATAAGTAACAGTTGCTGCTGGATTAGTCCTAGGGCCAGATTCTTTATTTTCATGCTCTCCTAAAACAAATTCAAAATGTGGTCAAGAATATTTGTGACCTAAGTTATTTGAATCAAAAGATGCAGTTGATTGGCACCATTTTGTCCATCTCAAATACTTGCTAAAGCATATCTTGATCCACAAAGGAAGAACACAGCCTCATGTGTCCCTTTTCTTTCCTTCCTTTCTTTCTTTCTTTCTTTCTTTCTTTCTTTCTTTCTTTCTTTCTTTCTTTCCTTCCTTCCTTCCTTCCTTCTTCCTTCTTTTCTTTCTTTCCTTCCTTCTTCCTTCTTTTCTTTCTTCCCTTTCTTCCCTTTCTTTCCTTTCTTTCTCTCTTTCTTTCTTCGTCTTTCCTTTCTTTCTTTCTTTCTCTCTCTTTCTTTCTTTCTTTCTTTCTTGGCTGAGACCTTAAAATTCTCAGGAACAAAATAAATTTAACAAATAAGTATTTATAAACATTTATTGGGCATTTGTTATGTATCAGGCCCTGTATTAAGCACCAAACACTCTTCAACATTACTATTAGGTTTCAATAAGTTTGAGCCAGTAAAAATTCAGTAAGTGATTTTTAAAAAATTCTTTTTAAATATGCATTCACAAACATTATAGAGAACTAAAAGAAACTATGAATGAATATGATATGAATAAAAATCTATCTATCTATTACTAAGTACATGAATAAAAATCTCGTATGCTCTCCAAAGAAGATGTAAGACATTCATGAAGAAAGTGAAGAAAATGTCCAAACGAAAAAAAAGCTGAAATATTAGTACAATCAATACCTCTATACTCACCTGGTAGGCTCACCAACCGCTATCTTTCTGCCATATTTGTTCCATCTTTGTGTATTTCTTCATGAACTATTTGTAAGTTACAGAAAAAGTGATACTTCACTCCTAAATAATTGGATACACATCTAAGAATAGGGGCATTCTCCTGTAGAACCACAACACCATCATTATACCTAAGAAGACAGACAGTAATTCCTTAATATGATCTAACATTTAGACCATATCTAAACGTCACCACCTGACCCCCAAAGTCGTCTATGCCTTTAAAAAAAAAAAGTAGGATCTAATTTTTATAAAGAAAAGCACATTTTTACATTTGGGCTTTATGTTAGATCATTAGATTTTTTTAAAGGGTTAGGCCAGTTAACTTGTAGGATGTCCCACGTTCTAGATTTATTGTTGCCTCATGGTGTCATTTAACTTGTCCTTTACCCCCTATATTTCCTGTAAACTCCCAAGTTCAGCCTAAGCATTGATTAGATTTCAATTGAACGTTTTTTGTAAGGTGCTCCATATTGCATCTCATCAGGAGGTACAAAATGCCAGGTTGTCCCTCTATTTGTGACTCTCAGTTTGATCATGGCTCGAGGTAGTGATCTCACTCCAGGGAGCTCTCATTGTAAAGGTACTTTTTCCGCTTTTGCAATTAACAAGTTCTCTGAGTGGGTGACGCTTTGACCCTGTGGTAGTATCTTACTTCCCAACCAATGTCACCTAATGGCTTTAGGTGATAATCCTTGCCAAAATCGACTGTTCCATTGGGGATCATATACATTTTTTATACACTTTGAAGGAGGATTAGACATACAAATTCATCATTTTTAGCAGCAATAGCAGATATTATTGAGTGTATAAATTCAGGCAATAACTCCAACAATAATAAGGAACATGTATCGAGTGCTTGCTGTGGGTTTGAGGCCAATCCTCCAGCTCCTACTGGGCCAGATGGGACAAATTAGTCTTTCTGTGCCTTAGTTTCTTAAGCTACAATATGAGGGTAATAATGGTACCTATCTTACCCTATTGTTTTAGAGACTCAATAGAGTTGACCCTTGAACAACACAGGTTTGTTTGTGCGAATCCGCTTACACTCGGATTTTTTTTCCTATAAATACAGTGCAGTACTATAAATATATTTTCCTTATGATTTTCTTTTTTTTTTTTTAAGGTTTTATTTGAGAGAGAGAGAGAGAGAGAGAGAATGTGGGGGAGGGGCAGAAGGAGAAGCAGGCTCCACGCTGAGCAGGGAGCCCAATGTAGGGCTCAATCCCAGGACCCTGGGATCATGACCTGAGCTGAAGGCAGACACTTAACCAACTGAGCCATCCAAGTGCCCCTTTCCTTATGATTTTCTTAGTAACATTTTCTTCTCTCTAGCTTACTTCATTGTAAGAAGACAGTGTATAATACATAGAACATGCAAAATTTGTGTTGATCGAGTGTTCATGTTATTGGTAAGGCTTCTGGTCAACAGTTGTCTACTAGTAGTTAAGTTTGGGGAGAGTCAAAAGTCATACACAGATTTTTGACTGAACGGAAGGTAGGGGCGGAGGACAGTGCCCCGACCTGCACCTTATTCAAGGGGCAACTGTAATTTATACATGTAAAGTCCCTAAAATGGTGTCTGTTAGTATTATTTACCCAGCACTGGTCTATTCCTTTATAGGCATGAACTCCTTTGCTTTTCATGAGGGCCTAATGAAGTAAGGGCTATGTTATCCTTCTTTTGCAAGTGAGGAAGCACAGGGACAGAGAGGTTAAGAAACCTACACAAGGTCACTTAACTCGTAGGTGGTAGAGTCCGGATTTGAACCCGGGCAGTCTGACTCCAGAGCGTTCTCTCTGAAGACTGGCACTTAAAATGAGAAATGACACAAATGGAACTGAATAGGAAGCAGGACCCTCGTGCCACCACCAGCCAGGTTTTAAGTTACTCTAAGTTATTGAAAATCTGGGACCGGTGCTCCCAAAATAGATTTTAGGTTTTGTTCATCGGAATGATAGCATTACATTAAGCACAGATGAGTGCACTTACTGCCTTTATGTAGCTTAAGGCTCTGTATGAGAAACTTTAAACAAAAGAGATCACTAGGAACTGAAAAATAAAGAACTATGAAAGAATAGGGAGGGAGCAGACACAAAGGAGTATTACAAGAGGGGAATTACGAGTCCTCAGAGCCGTGGGGCAGGAGATGATATTTTGATATAGTCAAGAGGCAAAAAAAAATCCCTCTCATTTTTCACATTTCTGTACTGTATTAAGATTTTACCACTAAAACGCAGGAGTATAGCCATTGTCATATTTATAAAAGGCCCCACTGGATTTCTTTATGGGACGATGGATAAGTCTCCTAAGTAGGTAACTTCCTTAGTTGGTTATCTCATACCCTAGATATTCCAGAAGTCAGTCTCTGCTTCAGGAACATATAACTGTATACAGAAAAGGCCTTACAAACCAGTATCCATCCCTACCCCCTTCATTAGCATTACAAAAGGTTTCCAGCGTTGTCTTATTCACTCCCTCAAATGCTGTTACAGAAAGCTCTCAAGTGTAGTTTTCTAAACAGAACTAAAAATAAATGAGAAAAAAAATCCAACATTAATAATGTTTTTAGGCACTTCGAACACAGTCATTGCTAAATTCGTTCTGCTTTTTTATGTTTTTTAATGAAAAGCAGCCTAATTGATCAATTGGTCATGAATAATACTTTTTCATTTGTTTTTCTCTACGCTGCTCAGCCTTCTACAACCACGGGCATAATGGGCAACCTACAAAGGGCTTATGATTTGTGTCTTTGTCTAGTGCTTTATGGGAAAACGCTGGAAACAAAGTGCTGAGAACTCTGTAGGAACTCAGTAAATAATAAGGAGATAGTTCTCTTGTTAAATATGACTTTAAAAAAATCTCTTTCAGATAACCAGGAAATATCACTAGGGAAGTACACAAGTAGGAAAACAAACACCCTGGTTGCTTTGTAATTTGAAATTTCTATTCGTCATTTTATAGGCCGTAGATTTTTAATCCTTTATAGAGCAAAATGGGAGGTCAGATTAACTTCCCTCCCCCAAATAGATTTATGTTCTAAAAACACAGATTATTGAATCAGTAAAACCAGCAGGAAATCTCAACCATACAGTCAATACACAGAAACCGTTGTATTTTAATACACCAACCTTTTAAGTTGATCATAAATTTGTTGATATCCATAGCACATAGATTCTTACTGGCAGTGGTGAGGTAGGGGTAGGAGGAGAATGTCAGCCACCCATTTAGGAAGCTGATAGAAGCTATAGAAATTCCCCGGGGAGGGATAAAAAAACAAAAGGGTGCCTAGCTAGCGCTCATTCACACGCCAAAATTTCCAGCGGTCCATGAATCCCTTGGAGTCTATTCATATACCCTCGACAGGAAAAATTTCCCTTATCTTAAGTTATTTCACCCTGAGTCTTATAAAGGCTTTCAAAAGAGGTTTTTTGTTTTTTTTTTTTTTAATTTTATTTATTCATTTGAAACAGAGAGATACAGAGAGAGAGAGCATGAGCAGGGGAGAGGCAGAGGGCGAGGGAGAAGCAGGCTCCCCGCCAAGCCAGGAGCCAGGAGCCAGACGTGGGGGTCGATCCCAGGACCCTGGGATCATGACCTGAGCTGAAGGCAGATGGTTAACAATCTCAGCCACCTAGGCACCCCTCAAAAGAGTTATCACACATTATCTCATTTGATCTTTGAGGTAGACACACCACATATTTTACTCTCATGTTGCAGTGTGGGAAAAGCAAAGCTCGAGAATGTACGTGACTTTCTCAAGGTCATTTTGCTAAAGTCCGCCAAGACTTAAGACCAAGGCTGTGAAGTTGATACTCTGGGCTCCTTCTGCTACATTAGTCTGGGCACTGCGTTCTGAAGACGCAGGAACCCTTGATGAGCTCCTGGAAATCTGAATTTTGGCTCTCCTGGAAACTCCCTGCATAACTCTAAACAAGACATTGTAACCTCTCTGGGCCTCAGTTTCCTTCTCTGTCAAGTGAGATGTTAGACCGTAGGTGCTCTGAAGCCAGTTCTGTTGCAAATTACTTAATCCCACTGGGTCTGAGAACAGAAGGAAATGACCTTTTCTGTGATAGAGGACAAGACCCTTCACCCTTCCCTGAAGGTCATAAAAGCTGGTGTCCAGTTCGTGATGGGTTCCTTTGCAATGTCCAAATCCTGTTAGAAGCTATAAACATAATAGTGCTTTTGTGGGCTGCTTGTGTGTCGTTCTGCTGGTTGCATCATTTTCCTGCGGGGCTGACTGCCTCACCGTGATTTTGCTCTCTGTGCTCTGCATCAGACAGACATACCATGATTATTTATTATCCCTCTTGGGTAGTTCAGAGTATAATATGGAAATAAATAAAGATGATGGACTTATTTGGAGCTGATAAATCTTATCCTTCTATAAAGGTTATTCCTCTTGAAGGACCTAAACCTTCCATCTGATTTTTCATTATTAAGAGTTATTTCTTTTAATGTCCCTGCAATGTGCTTGGAAATTGGGAAACTCGTAAAAGGGCTGCAAGCGCTGAGCACAGAAATCCCAAAAGAAGAGAGGACATGACCGAGCCTTCACTTTGGGAGCTATCTGAAGAATCTTTGGGTCAGTATAATTAGGACGAATTTGTGTTAGCATTTGTTTCAGATTTATAAAAAGTGTCCATAGCATATGCTGCCAAGTACACAAAATCCATGATGTAGTTCCAGCTTAATTCTGAGTCTCTCCGGGAAGCGAAAACAGGCAGAAAAACTCTCCTGTTCTGTATGTCAGCTGCCAGACAGAACCCCAGAACCAAAGGTCTGCCCTGCATGGCAGGAGCCACCCTGTTCTTGGCCTTTGGACTAGTCTGAGCCAAAGACTATTGGCAGGGACAGGCTGGCTACCTCCATAATCGGGAAGGTTGCCACAGATCTTCATTTGTGATTAATAGCCAGAGATATGAAATTGGGGGCCCTGGTTTCTCAGCCCTTTTGCTCCGTGAATTTTCCAGATGAACTTCAGGCTGGCCAATGGAGCTATAGCAACTTCTTACAGAGAAGTGTATAATTTGCTCAGTCCTGTGTCAGGTCATTGACTGTGGGAAGAAATACTGTCCACTGATGAGAAATGCAGAGCATACACTTAACTCCTATGTTCTGTACTCTTTCCTCAGCCTCGTGGATGACTCAGTGGGCTCCATTCCCTCCTCTGTCCATGAGTGAAACAGTACTATTCTTTAACCTGCTACGCAGGACCCTTGGGAGGAAACATGCCTTGTTACCCTAAAAGCACTTTTATATGTTTGATATAATAGAAATACGCAATGTCTCATTTATGAAATTCGTAACATGGTGCTTTCTTATTTAGCCAAACTCATTTTGTGGTTTTTCTGTCTCTTAGACCAAGATTGTTAAGTAGACTGATTCACTTTATCAACTAGATACTGTACGATGTTGTGACTTGACACGGTTCCCTGTAAATACCCAAATAAACAAAGAAGGAGAAAGTGTGAAGTCAAAAAAATCCCCTAGCTGGAGAGCGATTCCCAAGACCTGGAACAAGGCAGATGGAGTGCTTAGATAGTAAACTTTTTTTTTTTCCCAGCATGGATACAGTTTTTATTTTTAAATGCAAGATGTAGGGAAAAGCAAGATTTACTACACAGCCAACTGGGTCAGCTCAAATTATTTCATAAAGTGAAGGGTCAACTAGGTGCTATAATCATCAGGAGAGCACATTATAATGCTCTGTCATGTAGATGCCATAAAAAATTACCCGTTTGGTTACTTTAATTCATTTTTGGGCTACCATCAACAGACATCCCCTCAACCCCTAATTCACGGTACCCAGATGTACTCAGAACACTTAGGGTAATAAAAACAAAACCAAAATGGATCCTTTCCCCTAAGGAACGTACAAGCTATTAGGGAAACTGGACAGATGAAACCTGTAGTACACAGCTTGTGCCAAGGAGATTAACAGAGCAAGTGGAGCAAGGAGGGCTTCCTGGAGGGGGTGCCCCTGCAGGGGAGGGAGGTAGCTTAACAAAGAGACATAACTGCATCCACAAATTTGCATCCTGCACAGAAATCATAGGAGGAATAGGGTCTTCTTCACCGATGATCCGTTTATTTTGCAAATGACAAAGAGTTGAGAAGACTCCCATGACTTTTTTTTCCTTGAGGAGCCAGAAATTAAACTTCTGCCACTGGAAACTGTTCCTCAAGCTCTTTTCCCAGATTGTCTGCTCTTCTCTCACTTCCAGTTATGTCCCTTTCCTCTTCTTCAAGCTTAAATATCCTTGGTTCTTTTAGCTACTCTCCTAAGATGGGGTTTTGCATGCCACCATCATTTTAAGTGCTCATTTCTGACAGACTCCATTTTAAGGTCCTGCCTGGACCGTGGTGCCCAGAATGAGACAGAGCTCTCCAGGAGCCATCTGACAAATGCAGAATACCACGGAGTTGTTGCCTCCCTTCCTCTATGCCTTATATTTCTATTAATATGGCCCAAGATTGCATTAGCCTTTTTGGCATTCATATCACAAGGCTGACTCATACCAAAATTGTGGTCAACTAAAACCCATGAGTTCCCATGCGTTACCATTAAGCCAGATCTTCCTTATTCTGTACTTACACTATTGATTTAAAAACAAATAAGCAAAAAACCCTAGGCACAGAGGTTTAAATGTAGAGAAATTTATCCCTATCATACTAAGTCATATTGGTAACAACCTATCAGACTATTTCCAAGCAGGGCACCTGGGTGGCTCAGTTGGTTAAGCATCTACCTTCAACTCAGGTCATAATCCCAGGGTCCTGGGATCGAGCCCCACATCAGGCTCTCTGCTCAGGGGGAGCCCGCTTCTCCCTCTCCCTCTGCCTGCCGCTCTGCCTACTTGTTCTTCTCTCTCTCTGTCAAATAAATAAATAAAATCTTAAAAAAATATTTCCAAGCTAGTGAATTAGTTCTCCCTCCTAGCAGGTGAGTATTTATTTGCTGCTGAGGGCACAGCTAGTCTCACACTGGATCCCTCCGGAAGGTCTTCATAGGGTCAGGACTTTATTATCTCCTTCCTATCAATAAATTTTCTGCAACCCTGGACAAATCTACATCTTTAGACAAACAAGCGAGCCTCGATCTTTCTGGCTATAAAATAGGAACAAATGTGAATGGCCATTTCCTTCCCAAGGATATGCAACAATGAGTCAGATGTCTGCAAACTCTAAAAGTTACTCAGAGGCACTATTATGTGAGAGGAGGAAATTTTATTTCAGGCTCTCAGCAGCTTTTGGAAGATTTGATTATGCTCACCACTATGTTATAGTAAATAACATTCATTTTTACAATTGTTTTAAACCTGTAGCTGAGTGATCTGATTTGGGGTTAGAGTAACATCATGTGATGTCAGTACAATTTCAGTGCACAATTTGTAATTTGAGTAAGCATGATCACGTGTATCTGTTTCATTGCAAGGCCTCTTTTGAAGTGATTCTTCTCTCTCCTTCCCCTCCCCCAGCCGCATCCTCAGCCCTAGCCTCTTCCGTTAGTAAAATAAGGACTACAAAGACCTTGAAGTTTAGGTTTCTGTCAGATCTTTGGAAACCCCTAAAAGTCTTGCCAAAGTAGCTTAGCAGTTCATAAGTTTTCTTTCCCAGCCAAAGCAGAGAACTGACAGCTCACTTGTGTAACTTTTATAACTTTAAGCTAATAGAAATGTCACATTTCAAAACCCATTCTTGTGAACCGTTTTGTTCTTATAGAAAGGTTCAGGGAGCATCCACATTTTCCTAATCTGTCATTCAGATGCAAATTTTAATGTTGCTCTCATGACCTTGTAATCCTCAAGATTCAAAGATCCCCACCCCTCCCCCTCCCCAGTGATTTTGATCTAGGGCCTTGAGACTCAACTATTCAACTACCAGTCCAGCTGATACCACCCCAGAACCTGTCATAAATGAGGATCTCCGACCCTGCCTCAAACCTACTGAATTAGAATCCGAACTTTTAAAAGACTCCCCTGGTAATTCTTATGCACACTAAAATATGAAAAGAACTGAACCTAGGGTGCAAGGTTTTCACCCCACATTACTCAGCATCCATCTTGTGTCGTAATACAATTCTAAAATTCCACTTGGTGTTAAGAGTTTAGAGTTGTTAGTTAAAATTTTACCAGATTTAAATACTTTATATACACCCAGTTATTTCTCAAAGTATATATAACTAGCTTTAAAATACTCTTGACTTTCTGAGTTCTTGTAGGACAGGGGCCCTCAATGGGGAGAGATTGGACATCCCCTCCCCGCCAGGGACATTTGGCAATGCCTGGAGACATTTTTAGTAACAATTTGGGGTGGGGGGTGCTACTAGCATCTGGTGGGTGGAGGCCAGCGATGCTGCTAAGGATCCTACAATGCACAGGACGGCCCCCCCAGCAAAGACTTAACCAGCCCCAAATGTCAATAGTAATAACGTTGAGAAACCTTGTTACCGAGGTATTTAGTTGGTAGAGAAAGATTCAGATGTGCAGCTATACATTATAGAATGCCATAGGCAGGTGGAGCCTCGTGGCATGTCATGATATGACCAAAGAACAGATAGGCAGTGGCCTGGGTGATGACAGTAGGGATGTGGGAGGAAGGGAGTGGGGGATCCAGCCACAGGTGAGAGGAGACATCTAGGACAGACAAAGACTAGACCCTAGATATGAACTGGGCAGGGGGGGGGGGGGGATGGGCTGGAGACACACAAAGCTTCAGTCGTAGAGTGGATACTAGATTATGATCCCAAAATCATGTTAGGCCTGGAAAACAAGAAAGGCTTTCAGGTGTTAGCCTGGGAGTATGAGGTGGATTTCAGGTAAATCCAGTAAAACAAGGACTTAAGAGCAAGACAAAATCCCATTCGCTGGAACTGGGACACCTCTGAGCCAGGGCAGCAGCAGGGGGTGACCTGATGTAGAGTTAGCCAAGCGTTCAGCCACAGTGAATGTCTTAAATCCCTCCCAACCGAGAAAAGGCTTAGTGCTGAGTCTACAGTATGGTTGACTTACAGGAAGGGGTCAAGTGCTTCCAGCTATAGAGAAAGAAAAGTAGGCAAGAATCAAACCAGGTCCTGACCCTGGCTGGTGAAAAATCATGGGGTCAGAGCTAGAATAGAGCTTATGAGGTTCTTGGGTCATTTCCCCGCTGTACCAAACCTAAATCATTTCAGAAAGATTATCTACTTTTCAAAGTAAAATTTCCAGGGAAATACTGCTTAAAGATTGTGTTGATGCCTTATAATCCATCTAAGTCAAGCCTTCTTCCCCATTCCTAACCCCACATCCTCTTCCTGGGATGTAAGTTGGCTCTCTTTCATCCCACTAGGGAGTCTATGTGCTTTCTAACATTCAGTGATGTTGAACAACCCAAACTACCTCCAGAATGGCCACACTCAGCCTTCCTCTTCCTGGGGTAGAGAATCTCAATTGCATTAGCACAACCCCAACCTCTTCATCCCTTTGATATTCTCTGGATCTTCTCCAGGTCCTGCCTGCTTGTGATAGTCACCACCAAAATGTATTTATTAAACATACACTGTGTGTTGACTGCCCTTTTGACAATGGAGGGCAGAGAAGAGAGAATCTATAAGAATACACATGGTTTTGTTGGTTTTTATTAGTCTCTCCTTTTTCTCTCGAAGGAGTTGTTGATCTTTGTTAAGTTCATAGTTGAGGTGGAGAGACAGTCCTTAGGCTAAGTGCCATTGTCACATTTCGGTGGTCCTGCAAATGCTTTCACTGTGACCCTCACCTAAGGACAATAGAGTACACTATCATATGAAACAGCTCTGATGTGAATTTAGCTGTAAATAAAAGTGGGATAAATACATTTGCTCAGTTCCAGAGAAGGCATTATACTGCCATGTGGATTTTGTTTCAAATGAGCTGCCAAACAAAATTCTTTTCCACGGAAAGGGATTTATTCAACTGAATTCACTCACTTTGCTGCAACTGGATTAATTTCATTTCACATCATGTCTCTAAGTAGAAAAGTAAACTGATTTGCATCAGGCTAAATGGATATGTTGATGTATCCAAAGTCAGTAAGGCTTATTCCAACTAGATTACAACAATCATGGTGTCCTAGCTGTTTTAGCTTCGATAAAGTAGTTACAAAAGTGCACCGATTCGGTATGTGAAAAGCAGTTTATAAAGTTACCATAGATGGAGATGTTGCAGAAGGAGAGAGAACGTAGATGTGTCAAACGAGATGAGCGTTCCTCCCTTCCTCCAGATTGAACCACTCTCTCACTCCTCAGTGTTATAAAAAATATTCATTTTATTCTGTACCCATGTTCTAAAAGTCACCATTTTATATTTTTGAATTGTGCTGCTGGCACTGCTCAAGATATATACCCAACCCCACTTATGGCTGAAAAGGTATTGACTATGGGCTTGCTGAGTGCTCAGTACTGTGCTAAGTACCACCATTCCCGCCCCCCTCGCCCCCAAGCAGTGGACCACCACCCTATGCTCACTCCATCTTCTACTTTCTTCATCACTCTCATTTCCAAAACCACAATCCTGTCGTCCCCCTGTGACTCTCAATCACTGTCTATCTCAGGACCCTTTCTTTCATTTCTCCCAAATTGCTGACTTTATCCTGGTGTGCACTTCTAACACAATAAGGCTGCTAGTGGAAATTTTTCTGATTTCTATAGCTAGTAGTTTCTATAAGTAGTAGTTACTTTCAAAGGAAATATCATGCAGAGATGAGCCTGTGGTGTCACAGGGCTGTTCTATGGATCAAATGTAATAATGTGTATAAAAAAAAGCCATTTATAAATTGTAACATGCTCTCCAAAGGTAAATTATGACTGTATTACATGATTTTAGGGTTTAAAAAGCAGCTGGATGATATATAAAAATTCAGTAAGACTTAATAGCAACTTGGTAGTTGGAAAACGAAATGAGAGAATTTAGGGCTTTGACCCCTCCATCAATAAGCTAGAGGCCCTCAACATTTTTTTACAGCCAGAGCATACCCATTTCATTGACAACATACACTTGGTTCCAAAAACCATGTCTGTTCAACATTCTGGAACAAGGCCTTCCCTCTTACTCAAGCTACCCCATCGCCCACATAGCCACCTTCCTAAATCCAAGCCAACCTTGAAGGGCTAGCCCCAAACCTACCCCCTCCCCAGACAGAATTAATCTTTCTTCCCAGCACTCATGTCAGCTTTATGTTAGAATTATTTATGTGGGCATCGATCCCCTCGAATGGACAGTGAGGTGCTGAAGGGCAGGAGCCCTGCTAGCATCTGCCCGGCCCTCCCCTCCCCCACCAGTAACAGCTCAAGGTGGAGTGGCCCGGAAGATAGAAGAGAATTCCACGCACCAAAAATGGCCTCCAAAAAGGTTTTATCCCCAGAGGCTGGCCTCAGACACAGAAAGTTTTTATCTGAGCAACTTTTGGACCCCTCTGACATGGAACAGGGTCAGTTACAAAGACTCATAAAAACTCTATGAGTGGTGGGTACATACAGGGTTTTTCTTCTTCTTCTCTGTACTTTTCTGTACGTTTGAAAATCCTATTTAAAGGTTACTGAGTTCAGTCACTTTTATTGTCACTTGATTTTCAGCCCTGAAGTTTCCCTGTAAGTTAAATTATAAAAATCATCCTTCAGTTTCCCAGCTTAGTTGTGTTTTATCTCCCGAACATGGTCCCCCTGAAATGGTTACTTCTTAGACTGCACTTCACACAACGCCAGATTGCATGGCACACTTATTGAAAGGACCTCCTTGTACAGAGTGGGGGGCTCTTGGAGGATGAAAAACACCACTTTTTAGCACATTAAAAAAAAAAAATCCTTGAGCTGTTTTGTTATTTTAATACTTTATCTTTGGCAGAGCAGAAAGTCTTTTTTAGGAATCCTCTCTAAAACGATTAGCCATATGACTGTTGCCAAGTACATAATAGGTGCTCAATAAATATCTTAAAAATAGATTAAAATACTATGCCCTTCTCAGTGAAAGATAACGTCAGTCATTTAAAACAGAAAGCAACGGGTATAGTTTCCAATTGCTCCTCATTAGAAATCATAGAAAAATGGGAAGATGGGGAAAAGTTCCGACAGTGTTATGGAAACTGCATTCATGAGAGCAGATTGTAATCTTGTGTATAATGGTTTGATGCACAATTATTCGAGGGATTTATTGTCATCACCGTTTAAAGCCATGTTGTTACCGTAATAGAAGATTGGCCCGGGGCCCTCATCTGATACCAAACTCTCTAGCGTCACCTCTGCTTTTTCATCAGCAGTCCACGTTCCCTCCCCTCTCAAACTCTGCACTGCAGCCTTGGCGTAGACCCCTAACCTAAAACTCCAGCCAATTCCTTAACAACAGACTTTCTCCCCTTCACCTGCCAGATGCTTCTTGTTCTCAAGCACTGCTCCCTGAAACCGGGGGCATTCGATGAGTTAAAAAGGGAAATATAGAATTACCTAGCTCTACCAGTATTTTAAGTGTTCTTGTAGACTTAATGAGAGCTCTTGTACAAAACCACTTGAACTCTTTCTTAAGATATGCTCGTTTTTTTTTTTTTTTTTCTCTCTTTGATTGAACTGTTAACCTTCTGGATATAGGACTAGTTATTACCTCAAGTATGTTTGGGACTATTCTTGCCCTAACCATTCTAAAATATAATTAGCATTAAGACATTATTGCAGGAGCACATCCCCTTCGGCTGGGATCTCATTAGACAGCACAAAGCGAACAGAATATTGTACATGCTCCACACTCAGAGAAAAAAAAATCTCTAAGAAAAATCTGTGGCACTGGGGAGAAGTTAAAACTGGTGATTTCGTGAGCCCTCTTTTGCTCGTTTATTTGATTTGTCTAAGGATCCAAACAGAGCAAGGATTGTGGTTCTTCTGTTTGAAAAATGAAAGCAACTCTTTTCTCAGAACTCTGTCTATGCAATGTGGCTGTTCTCACAGCTCCAGGTCAACCAAAACCTAAATAATCCATTTTAGAGCTCTAGCTCTTCCCCCTCAGAAATGCATCTCATTTTAAGGCATGATGCCATTTACCTTGGGAGCAACAGATGTGATAGAGAATGAATAGTCTCCAGGAGGTGGTGAACCAAGATGGGGAAACTGAGGCCCAAGCAGGTATAATATAACTCATAGGTTATTCGTGCTCCTCCTTGAATATGCGCCATCTCTTCCACTGTAGAAGAAGCCTTTTATTTTCTGAGTTGAAAACCATTTCAGGCTGCCTGCTTGTTTATTTTAGTGTGTTCCTAACTCTTGGACCAATCCCAACCATTATGAAATCTTCTATAAATAATAATGAAGCTCTTCATTCCTGGGGGTCCCAAAGGTTATCATTTCTAGTTCATTGCAGGGCACTTTGGATGCCCCAGTTGAGCCCTAAATGCTTGGAACCTTTGGGAGAAAGCTTGCCTGATTCTGCCATTCGCCTCCTTTATAAGTCTATAATGTGTTTTAATGTGCAGAGATATGTCATATAAACAGTAATTTCTCATTATTAGCACAACATTTTTCCTTAAATAGGCAAAACTATATCTGACCTGAATTTATTCTTGTCACGGCTTGTGTGCACAAGAAGAGTCTCGTTTGCCGCTACAATATGTTAATAATGTATTAATTAGCTTCTCAGGGCTGCCCAAACAAGGAACAGAAAGGATTTATCTAAATCATGAAACATGAAATGAAGCTAACACTTTGTTAATTATATTTTAAGGGCAGACTCGGCATTAGGTAGCAGAATGAAATGTAGGCCTAATTTTTGAAAGGAAGTAACAGAAAACAGCACTCGATTAAGAAAACATTTGTTTAGCACCTACTGTGTGCAAATTCTGAGACGCAAAAGAGGCTGAGACAAATATAATTGGCCCATTTAGTTCTACAGTCATAGTTAAAAGGCAATAAAGGGCAAGGTAATATAAGTATTTTGATTTAGTGTTAATTAGCTTAAATATATTAGATTGAACCTTATGAAATTGACAGTGTCTGACCATTTTTCACCAAAAGAAGTGGCAATTTCATATGAGTCAACCTAGTATCAATGTACTCTTAAATTGTACCAGCTCCTAAAACATTATATTATTCATTTTCTTTCCATTTTCTCAAATTTTCATTTCAAGTTGAAACTGTCACTATTAGAAAACCAATACAGGGGGCGCCTGGGTGGCTCAGTTGGTTGAGCGACTGCCTTCGGCTCAGGTCATGATCCTGGAGTCCCGGGATCGAGTCCCGGGATCGAGTCTCGCATCGGGCTCCCTGCTCAGCAGGGAGTCTGCTTCTCCCTCTGACCCTCCCCCCTCTCATGTACTCCCTCTCTCTCATTCTCTCTCTCTCTCCAATAAAAATAAATAAAATCTTTAAAAAAAAAAAAAAAGAAAACCAATACAGGGTAAATATAGGTCAGAGATTTGACTCGTTTTTTCTCTTTATTTTTTTTTTAAACTCAAAATTAACATATACTTTGCAGCTCTAAAATGTCTCATTATATGAGATTTTTTTTTTAAAGATTTTATTTATTTGACAGAGAAAGACACAGTGAGAGAGGGAACACAAGCAGGGGGAGTGGGAGAGGGAGAAGCAGGCTTCCCGCGAAGCAGGGAGCCCAATGCGGGGCTCGATCCCAGGACCCTGGGATCATGACCTGAGGCGAAGGCAGACACTTAACGACTGAGCCACCCAGGCGCCCCGAAATATTTTTCTTTATTTGATTGAGAGTCATGGACCCTGCTACCTGTCCCTCAATACCTCAAACTCAGTTTTTCATGCCATTCCCATTGTGATCTTCATGCAAAACCATCATCTCCATTTCCTTCTTTTCTGCAGAGATAGATGTTCGATTGTAGAACACTCTGCTTTTTTGAAATATTTCTCTATAGGAGATTAAATCTAACCCCTAGTCTGCCCCCAAATTACAGGTTACGGAGAAGTCAGAACAGGTTGCCATAAGTGTATTCCACTAAATCCATTCTTTTAATTCCTTCAACATTTAACAGGTAGTTACCAAGCACCCCTATTTTGCACAAGCATTGGAGTTGGTCCCCTGCCAAATATGAGATGTATGCATTAATATAAATACAAATTTCATGCTACCCAAATATCAGGCACCGCTCCAAGCACTTGACACTTATTAATCTATTTAACCCTACCCAACGGAGTGGGTACCATTGTCCTATCCATTTTAAAGATGAGGAAACTGAGACCAGAAAGGTTAAGTGAGCTTCTAGAACCCAAACACTTAACCAAGTCACCAATAATCTATCTAGTCATTGTGGGGCGCCCAATGTTAAAAAGCAAGTGCTTCTCCCAGACTATGGACTCAAAGTCTGACAAATTTGCAGTGTCTGCTGATGCCCTAAAATATTAAGTACCAACCCAGGCTGACTTGTGTATAATGTCAGAAACTATTGTGCCTCTGAGTCTCCTTCTGCTCAGGACACTAAAACATGCCTCCTTGAGGCCCTCAGCACTGGGACACACACGCTGACCTACACATTCTTGCAGAGTCACATCTTAACCCAAATCTTATCGCAACCCTGCCAAAGGCCAGGCACTATCAAGAAAATGTTCACTCATCTTCCCGTTAGGCCCCAGGTGTGAACACTGATAACAGATCTAAATTCGAAGAAAATCAACAGAAGTCATCTCAGTCAACCTGAAAAGTGTAGTGACTCATTCACACCCTTTCACAGGGCTCCTACTGGGCTGCCCTGGTTCCCCGGAACCAGCCTCCAGGCCTCCTGCAGCTGGGCAAGTGCAGCACGGGGCTTGATCACTCTCTCCTCCGAGGACCAGATGAGCCTCGACTTCCTGGTGCTAGGCGTCTGAACTGCTCAGCCAGCTGCCCCTGTTCTGGGCTGACGAGGACCCCACTGCTTCTGTCCCCGGGGCGGGCTAAACAAGGTTGCCTTAGAAAAAAATAACAGGGAAGAAGATGCTGACTTTTCAGCCCCGAGAGTATATTCCTTCACTCTGGAGGTAAAATCGTAACATCTAAATTTGACTCGACTTATGTCTGCTCTTATAAACTGTGTGTGCAGACTGCCGAAAACAAAACAAAACAATTCAACATCTCATTAGAAAGACAAGAGCTGGTAGGCCAACTTACTAGAACAAAGAAAAGAAAAACAGGTTTTTTAATCTCAACACACACACACACACACACACACGCAAGTTGCCCTGACGATGAAGAGCAATTTACGTATTCAAGGATTTTCTTGTTCAAATTTAAATGAGCCACAGGAACTTAACTGAGCTAGGCTTCAGGTCTCCATCCTGAGAGGAAGGTCTGGCTTCTATGTCTGCCTCGAGTAAAGCCATGAGCAGAGTAGATGAGAGCAAGGACTCAGGGGCCAGACAGCCCTGGCTGGGATCTCAGCTCCACCATGTTCCAGCTGTGCGGCCCTGGGAGTTACTTAACCATCAGTAATGGTGCCTCCACTTTCTCACTGGTAACAGGGGAGTAATACAACTGAAATTAACCTGCATGGGTTTGTCCTGAGGATCCAGGGAAATAGCACATGGAGAAAGGTGTAGAACAATGCCTGGCTCTGAGTAAGCCCTCCACACATGCCAGTTATTTATAAGAATAACTTGAAATGAGTTCCTGTAACCCACTTGAAATTGAGTTCTTTTTTGTTTTTAACTTAAATTTTGTAGCACTGTGATCTCATTTTTTTTTCTTCTTTTGTGTGCATGCAGAAGGAGGATGTTTAGCTGTCCTTGGAATAGTCTTTCATTAAAGAACCATTATTAAGCCTCTTCAAGTTTCTCTCCTGCAGTAGATGATCCAGATTACTTAATTGTTCTGCTTTACATGCTTTAATCATTTATTTGAACTTCTCAACCATCCAGAGTTAGTACACACAGAAATATCATCTAGGAAACTTTGATTTTGAAATTCCTTATCATCTGCAGTCCCTGAGCTCAAATGTTTAAAATTCATTGTTTGCAGTTCTTTACCTCATTGGTCAGCAGGCTTTCCTCTGCTATTTTGCCACAGTCCCCTCGTTCCCAACTGCATAGCTCAGCATAAGCCAAAACAGAAGAGACCATAGGTCATTCATTCATTCATCCAGTATTTATCGGGGGCCTACTACAGGCCAGGCACTGTGCTGTGTTATAAAATTACAAACAAGACACTCCCTACTTGGAGAAGTGTACAGCTTGGAAGGGAAGACATAGAAGTAAACAAACCATTGCAAAAATCTTCCATGAGATGCTGTCCTTGACTTGAGAAGGTGCCAGGATACACTTGGGGCAGAAGGGAGGGAGAACTCAGCTCTACTTGGTGGGTCTGGGAAGGTTACACGGAGAGGGTGACTTTGGAGTCATATTAACAGGTGGCAAGGACTGGGGAGAAAGAGGAGGAGAGTCTTCAAGGAAGAAGGAATACCTAGGAACAATCTGCACATCACATCACCAGGGAACCTTCCATGATGCTGTTATGAGTGGGGCCTGGGGTCTAGGAAAGATGCAAAGACAGAAGACTGCCCATCGTTTTGAAAGTCAGCAGGGAATGTCAATGTCACATGTGAAAAGCAATATATGTATTCCTTACTAGTTATTTGTTTTAAATACCCCTTCATATATATGACATATATAGGTAAATAATATTCATGGAGGAGTCTTCATTTTTTTTAAGATTTTAGTTATTTACTTGACACAGAGAGAGTGAGCACAAGCAGAGGGAGTGGCAGGCAGAGGGAGAGGGAGACTTCCCACTGAGCAAGGAGCCGGATGCGGGGCTCGATCCCAGGACCCCGGGATCATGACCTGAGGTGAAGGCAGACACCTAACCGACTGAGCCACCAAGGTGCCCCTTCATTTTTAATCTTCTAGGAAATAATTTTTCAAGTACAATAAGATGTTAGCATTATTTCCATATTGATGCCTGACATAGTATGTATCTACTTACTTGTTTACTTATTTATTAGCTGTCTCCCCCTACTAGGAGGTAATCTCCATGAGGTCAGGGACTTTGCCTCTTTTGTTCAAATCTGCATCCCCAGCCTCTAAAACAGTGTTTGACTCATGATAGGTACTCAGTAAATATTTGTGGAGTAAATGAATAAATTTCCATGTGGGTAAAAAGAAACAATCATACCCTTTACTAATGAGAAAAAAAAAAAAAGAAAGAAAGAAAGAAACCTGGACTTAAAACAGTTTTTCATGAACAGATCCAATTTGCAAAAATGGAACTGAAGTTTAAAAGCTATTTTTCTTCCTGGAGCTCTGCTTCTGGGAAAATCACAGCTGCCAGCTTAGATGGTGGTTTTAACTGCCCAGTTACAGATTCCGCACAGTTACATGTATTGGCAGAGCTCGGCTTCCTTAAATGCTCTTGGATCCGTAAGGAAATGGTGATTTTCCTTATTGATTTAATGCCAGTTCCTCTTCTGTGAAAAATCCTGTGTGCTACTCAGTGGAACATATACAATAAAAACCGAACACTGAAGGCCAAAAATTAAGTAAGTCACTCATGTTCCTCTTCAGTCGTGTGATGTTAAATAAACCATCGCTACTTTCGAGCTGGAGTGTTCAATCATTTTCCCCTTTAAATTTAGCAGAGTGATTATTCCTCCTGGTGGATTGTGCATATGCTCCTTCTGATGTGTGCAATAGCTCATTCCTGGATGAACTTTAAGCTCTGAAGGAACGCCTCTAAAATATTGTTTCTGAATCGTCAGAGAAATGTTTCACGTTCTTTTTACTCCAAAATGGTTACAGCAAACCACTCTCTCCAAGCTTCCCATTTTCCAAGAAGACGGAAAAAGAACTTTGGGCCACAGGGCTATGATGACACAATAATAATTCTACTTCCCGTGGATTTTACTCCGTGGTCTCCTAGAGGCTACAATGGAGGAAAACCCATCGTCAGCAATTATTTACCATGAGCAGGATACTGAGCTAGGTCCATAGGCTACAAAGAGGCGTGAGGCTTGGTTCCTATCCTCTGGAGCTTACAAATTAGCTGGGGAGGTAAGACACAAACCACAAAGTGAAATTCAACAACACAGTTAAGTGCCACAGAGGATGCCGGAGAGCACGGGGTCGCCAGACAGCGTTCCTGGGAGGGACAGTCTTGAATTTGAGCTGGACCTTTAGTGGGGGGCTGGAGGGAGAAAAAGCAGAGCAGTAAGAATCTTCATGGATGCCATTGCCTGGGGTCCCACCTGGCTGAGGTGGAAGTTACAGGGGATAGGGTAGGGGATAGATTGAGGATGGCCTTAAATGTCACTCTAAGAACTTAGTGCTTGATTCTATAAGTAAAGAGGAATCAGCAAGAGGGTTTTTTTTTTTTTTTAAGATTTTATTTATTTATTTGACAGAGAGAGAGAGAGAGAGAGAGCACAAGCAGGGGGAGCGGCAGCCAGAGGGAGAGGGAGAAGCAGGCTCCCCACAGAGCAGGGAGCCCGATGTGGGACTCAATCCCAGGACCCCGGGATCATGACCTGAGCCGAAGGCAATTGCTTAACAAACTGAGCCACCAAGATGCCCCAGTAAGAGTTTTTGAGCAGAAAGGATATAAGCTCAGCAGTGCTTTAAAGAAATGTAATCAAGCAGCAATCCGTGCTATTAATTTCATTGGGGGCTCTTCAGAATTGAGATAATGAGACCCTGACCCAGGCTGGGACAGTAGGATATCTCCATCATGCAGCACATTCTCGTGAAGACTTCTTAAGGGCTTCTGCTGAATTGCACTCGGTATGCCTGCCCATCTCTGCGCCGTAAGATGCTGTGTGCTGCTTGGAAGTGGCCTGGTGCCTTCAGAGCACCACGGTTTGCACAGGGAACAGGCCCAGGCGTGATCTGCACACAAACCTCAGAGACTCTAGGCAATTTACCCTCCAGAAGCCGGGAAGAGTCCTAGAGCCCACAGAGTCCACATTCTCAGTTTATTCCTGCAGAAGGCAGCCCTCGCTCGGGTTCCCACAGCTCATCAGTGACAGGTGCAGTGACTTACAACACCTTGGCTGTGCTTCCAGGGCAGGTTCAAATTCTGCTTTTTGGTGTGTGTATGCAAATTCTGGCACAATCCAGAAGAATTTTAGTCCTAACCGAGGTAGTTGAAGCTCCTTTCTTTACTCACCCCCAGGCCCTCCCGGCCAGAGCCAGTCCCCCTGCCTCAGCCCCCACTTCATCTTTGTCAACTCCTAGCCTCAGTGCTTTTCTGAACACCCCAGGGCTTTTAGATCTCTGCTCACACCCTGTGGTTTCTTGTGTCCTGCCATCGATTATGCTACCCCCTTTGGAATACTTTATAGCCCCAGCTCAGGCCTCACCACGTTCGGGAGACCGCTCTACACACATCATGGCCTCAGCCCCTCCCCTAGGTAGACTAAGGTCTCCCTCCTTAGCCCTCCATGCTACCTTGCACAGGGCCTTCTCCCCGTGTCTCTACAATGTCTTATTATTGCCTGTTTATGTGCCTGCCTTCCACCCTTCAACTGCGAGCTCCCTGAGGGCAGCGACTGTGGCTGTGCATCATTGAACACGCAGCATCTAGCACATTATTTTTTTTTTTAAGATTTTATTTATTTATTTGACAGAGAGACAGCAAGAGAGGGAACACAAGCAGGGGGAGCCGGAGAGGGAGAAGCAGGCCTCCCGCTGAGCAGGGAGCCCGATGCGGGGCTCGATCCCAGGACCCTGGGATCATGACCTGAGCTGAAGGCAGACGCTTAACGACTGAGCCACCCAGGCACCCCCATCTAGCACATTCTAAGCCACATACTGGCACATACCAGGCATTCACATGTCTGATGAATGAATGAATGACATTTGCCTTCTTGGTGCATTCATTTATTTAATAAACATTTATTAAGCAACTACTTATGATCAGCACTGTGGTAGTTGCATTTACATGTCAAAATATCCTGAGGCACTCAAGTTCCAAATTATGTGTGCATAAATTATGCACGTGGAATGTTAACACGCATATGCAGCGGAGATCGCATCCGCAACTACAAATACCAAAGCTATAGCAAATGCAGTAAACTGCGTGCCAGATGTCCCTGAAATTTACAAAGAACCAAGCACCAAAAATGACAGTTAGCTCCATAAGGCCTGTAAGAGAAAAAAAGAAAAACGTAAAAGAACAAAAGAACCTCCAGCAGAAGGAAGTGGCTATGGTTTATTTATTTTTTTTCTATGCCCTAGAGCTGGGGGTGGGGTAGATTTATAAAAGCATTCTATGCTGGGCAGGTTCATGTAAGTCTGAGTTCCTCAAGGGTTGGCTCTTAGGAGTTGTTAGGAAAAATCATTGACATGCACGAGTCGGGGGACTGGTTTTTTTTATTCCACCGGAAATTGTTCATGGGGACTGCATTAGTGGCCCCTTATTGCTTTGCCTGATAGAGAGACAGCAGGTTCACCCAAGCAGTTCTGGAGCTCTGATCACTGCCAATTAGGGGAGCATTGTCTGGCTGCCATAATCAAGTGAGTATAAATATATTTATTGTGATTGGAAGAGGGAAGGGAGACAGCAGGGAGATTGAGGCAGAAGGTACCACCCCTTGCCTGGCTCCCGCCTGGGTCAGACTGAGCATTTCTGTCCCCCTGGTGCTCAGTAAGTGGTCACTGGCTCTCTGAGGTAGACTACACTGTTGAGAATTCAAGAAGAGAATTGTTTTACCCAGAAGGGGCCTTTGCCCCTCCTTATTTTTTTTTTTTCCTTGCGTCTTCCTCCCCCTTTTCACATTTGTTTCCGTGGAAGCTGAAGAGAGAAGAGAAACCAGATGCCACGGTGATCACATTTTAATTCTGTCCTGTCTGCCCTGCTACCCCCACCCAGCTTACCTGCAGCTCTGAGTGATCTCAGGCAGGACTCACTGCCCTCGCTGCCTGCCCGAGTATTCGAGTCTGTCTGGCACGGGCTTTATTTCATTGTCAGCTGTGGAACTTTTGCAGGAATATCTGTGATGTGTCTCGGAGCTGGGGTTGAAAGACCCTGATAAAAATAGTTTCCTGCGACGGACTGATAGGGGAGGGATTTCTCACATTTAAACGGCTAAAAAAGGAGGCACATTTAGTCACATCTGGTGGCGTTCTTGTCTGACTGGAGAGCGGGGTCTGTGTAAGCATCTGCACAGATTTGAAAACGCAGGCTGCATCCAGTCAGTCCCAAACAAATGGCTGGGCCCGATACAAATGGCCGAACCACATTGTCCCAGGAGAGGTCGATGACAGAACGGATCTCAGGGCTGAATTTCAAACTGGTCAGTGCAGGGCCAGTCCATCAAACACATGACTGGTTTTCTCACCCTTGACTCTTTGATAACGGCATTGATAGAGCTGAGTTGATTTCAGCTGTTTTCCTCCAGCCTTATCCTGTGAGGGCTGCTGGGCCTCAGCACCTGGGGGTGGGAGACCCTTCCCCGTGGTGACAACAGAGTAAGGAGCCCCCTTCCCCCTGCCTTGTGTCCTGTTCCCTTCAGCCTATACAGTTTGTCTTCCCGACTGCGAATTGCCCTCAGTCTGTCTTCTCAAACTGGACACAACTATTTTATTACTGGTAGCACAGATATGGTACGTGACAATATAAGGGAAGGTGTAGATACACAAAATAAATTTCTAGAGCTCGCTCAGCCTGAAGGCATCTGGCACCCTTATCCAGCCTGTTCCTGCTAAATTGTTCCTTCCTCAGCTGCTCAGAAATTATCAAGGCCAATTGTCAAATTCCTTTCACCCAGCTACCAGAAATGAGTATTTTGCTGAATTTTCAGGTCTTGATGGACAAAACACTTCATTTTTCTGTTTTCTACTTCTTGCCAGATATACCATTTTTTTTGAGAACCAGAGCTCATTTATCTCCAAGGGAGAAAAAAAGTCATTCCATACTTATTGGTTAACAAATTACCACTTAGAGGAAAAATACAGAGGAAATCTCACTGTTAATAAATGGGTTATTTGCCTTGGCCGAACCCTGGCTGATGGATAGCACTGTTCCCTTCAAGTTGGCTTAATTTTCTCTCATTGGTTTTTGTTTGCTTGAAGCAGAGATGTCTTGATTCTTTCTTTGTTTGATTCTGCTTTTGAGGAATGTGCCTATATCCTTTGGGTCTGTTTCTTTTGTAAGCTGGTTCGATTAAACCCCTCGAATTTATTGAGCCTGTCGTATTGGGTGCTGTGGGTTCCTCTAGAATTGCCCCAGCTTGAAAGGTGGATGGAGTCACTCATCTGAATGCTAACTCCCTCCTAATCCATTGGTTTTCCGCTGTGTAGATGAGTGTGCGAAATAGCCATCTAGCAAGACATAGTGCCCTGTCAGAAACTGAGCCTAGGTTTGGTAGTCAGTGAGACCTGGGTTAGGGCACCTCCCTTTCTCTTCTGAGTCATACAGTCCTCGTTATAGATCCTGATGGGGACAGTAGGGCCGTCTGTTCTTCTGTTCTTTGCTATTCTCCATAACAAGAAGCCAAACAGACAGTGAAGAGTCTGGTCTGACCACATAATGTTAGTACAAGTTACAGATCGCTGTAAGAAGATATTTTTGGCCTGAGCATTGAGGTGGCATTTAGGTGCTGTATTTCATGCATGTCATTTAGTTATAGGGATAAAATCTCTTGAACACTCACAAAGCTCTGGATCTGGTTGGACATTACATCTTACCTCATTTTGATTCTTTTCACTCAGGGTACTTCCTGCTAAGAAATGATAAAAGCAAAAAAAAGGTCCAGTTAATAGTATTGTACCAATGTCAGTTTCCTGGTGTTGCTGTACCATGGTGATGTACGATGTCACCATCGTGGGAAGAAGATGAAGAGGACAGGGAACTTTCTGGATGAATATTTCTGCAATTTCCTGTGGGTCTATAATTATTTCAAAATAGAAAGTTTAATGAGAGAGAGAGAATATGGAATGGCAATTGGGAGAAGTGGGTGCTCATCTTGGTTTTGCTTCCTGGGGCTGAACAAATATTTACATTTTGTTTCCCTCTTCCTCCCATTTTTTGCATATAGATTTTGTGAACAGTCAGCTATAAAAGGGTTCATTTTTCTGTAGAAGAGAAAAAAAATGTAGAAGAGCCAAGAGAACCCCTGCCAACATCGGGTTAGAAGGCCTACTTCCTGTCTCTCTTCACCCTCTTTACCTACACAAACTTATCTTCTGCACTCACACTCACTTTGTCCTTCCTTCCCATTTAAGGGGAGATACCTACAAACGAATTCCTACACAAGGCATCCAACCCTTCCTTGTGTTTCCAGAGCTCAGTCCTTGTACATAATCACCCCATGTGAGTTCCTTCTAAGCCTGGGTTTTAATAACCATCTATATGAGAATAGCTTCCAACTTCCAGTATATGTCTACTCAGATGTCTATGCTGAAATCTACACCTATATATCCAACCCCTGCCTAGGAATCTCTATCTAGATGTTTCTCAAGCATTTCAAACTCCTTCCAAATTATCTTTTCTTTCCATAGCGCCCTTAGCTCTGAAAATGTTATCACCATCTACCATATTGTACACAGCAGAAAGATGAGAGCCATTCCAGATCCATGCTGGTCAATATGGTAGCTGCTAGCCACTTGTTCTATTAAGTACTTCAAATATGGTTGGTCCAAATCAAGATGTACTATGATTATAAAATGCACACCAGACTTAGTTCAGAAAAAAGAATACAAAATATTTCAGTAATATTTTATATTGATTTCATGTTGAAATGATAGTATTTGGGATATATCATGTTAAATAAAATAAATTGTTAAAAATAAAATTTTTTAATATGCTACTGAGATATTTAAAGGTACATGTGTGGCTCACATTTGTGACTTGCATATTTCTGTTGGAGAGCACTGCTCTAGACTTTTCTCTGCCTTTTAGCCATTGACAGTTGGCTGAAGTAATAGACAAGGCACGGTATTAGTTAAGTCCGCAGGCTGAATTTGAATCCTGGCTCCAACACGTTTTGACACATGTGACCTTAGACAATTTTCTAACCTCTTTGCACCTCAGTTCTCTCATATGTCAGATGGATAGAACAACAGGTCTTACTTCTCAGGATCTTGCAAGTGTTAAATGAGATAACATGTAAAGCACTTACTATCGAGACAAAAGCCCAAGGTCAAGGGAAGAAGCAAGGTCTCTTGCTGTCATATTTCAGGCCCCCATTGTTTCTGGCCAAGACCACTGCAGTGGTTTCTTCGTCTCCAGTTTTACCCCGCTCCCCAATCCTTCATACTGCCTCCAGATTAAACATTTCCTAATGCAGATGTTATCAACACTTTCCGTAATTGCCCCTCACCCGCGGCATGAGGTCCAATGTCCTTGGCATGCTGTGCAAGGTCCTCCATGACCTTGCCACCACCCAAATCACCAAGCCCAACCCCCACCAATGCACGGTGGTTATAATGAACCAAATGGGCTCCACAACTCCTATTTACACGTACCATTCCCTCCATTGGTGATGTACATGCCCTCAGCTTGTCCACAAGACTCAGTTTCTTTGTCATCTCACTTGGGAAGCTCCCCCTGGCCCCTCCTGTACCTGTACCTATTCCAGGCTAGATTAGGAACCACTCCTCTGAGCTCCTCAGCCACTTGAGGTTTAGCTCTGTTACCACACAGATCTCATTTGTTTGGTCAATTTGTCTGTCTTTCCTTCAAGACTGGGATCCAACTGAGGTCTAGGACCGCTTCTCTAAGCCACTTTGGATCTCCATGTGGAGCACAATAGGAGATACTCCCGAGAGAGACAAGGAGAGTGAAAGCCCTGTGAGGTCAAGCAGCAGAAAATGTGGACCAGACCGAGGAGAAGTCACCACTGCTTGGCCATGCAGACAGAGTAGGGAGAGAAAAGAATCTGGACAAGGAGTCAGTAATGGAGGATTTGAAATGAAAGAGAATAAAAAAGAGGGGTGCCTGGGTGGCTCAGTCGGTTAAGGGTCTGCCTTAGGCTCAGGTCATGATCTTGGGGTCCTGGGATCAATCAGGTCATGATCTTGGGGTCCCACATCAGCTCCCTGCTCAGTAGGGAGCCTGCTTCTCTTTCTCCCTCTCTCCCAGCTCGTTCTTGCTCGCTCACTCGCTCTCTCTCTCAAATAAATAAACAAAATCTTTTAAAAAGTGGGGGCGGGGCACCTGGGTGGCTCAGTCAGTGAAGGGTCTGCCTTTGGCTCAAGTCATGATCTCAGGGTCCTGGGATCAAGCCCTGCATCGGGCTCCCTGCTCAGTGGGGAACCTGCTTTTCCCTCTCTCTCTCTCTGTGCATGCTCTCTCTCTCTCAAATAAATAAATAAAATCTTAAAAAAAGATCGTGAAGGGAAGAGAACCACATTAGGTACTATTGGGGGTTCAGTGGCTTCCTCTACAGTGGTTCCAGGAAGAGGGAAGTTTTTAGAAAAGCACAAATCATATTTAAAAATTAAAAAAAAGATAAGGTATCAGCAGCCGAATCAAGGATTATTTGTCATCAGGACTAGAGACACGAGTAATATAAGTAAACGTCAACTTGGTGACTATGTGATGAGACTACTAATAATTCACTGGGGCCGGTGCCCAGGAGTTTTTTTTTTTTTTTTTTTACTGTGGTGCAAATGCCAAGCATGGAAAAATTTGACAAGTTATAGATATGAGAGTGCAGATAGTGAAGTTGCGAATAACGATGCGAAATGCCAGAATAATCACAAGAGAAGCGTCTGAATACGTAAGAAGGCTTAGAGGAGTCCTGCTTTACCGCAAATACAGATTACAAGAAAATTCACTTACAGAAACAGAAATTCCAATCTATCAAACCCACTTATCAAAACCCGTAGTATGCCAGAATGCTTAACAGGAAAAGTGTGCCTTTTGGCCCACACCTCGTGGAAAGTAGCAAATAACACACGAAAGGCAGAGCAGGTGGGAAGTATGACGTTTTGTGGCTTCCAGCATATATGAATGAGAGCATATTCACTTCCACATGCAAACCATAACCTTCGCGGGAACCGCTAAAGGCTTCATTCCAAGACTGCGAGTCTCCTGCCACAAGTTGGCCCACTCCCCAGTTTTTATGTCAGAGACCCTGTAAAGCAAGCATTGTGTGAGATGAAAAGCAGCGAGCAGAGCAGAGAGGACAGGGTGGAAAGGTCAAAGGACTCCTTGCCATCATTCCTAACAATACACCATTTACCCTTGTGAGGTTTTTGTGGACAAGGTAAACATTTGGGATATACTTATGCTAGAAAACGTATGCTCAAAAATTTGTCTGAAATTCAAGTTGAACTGGGCATTGTGTACTTTATCTAGCAGCCCTACCTAGTGAGGGATACACTTTCTCACTCATTCTTCCTGAGAGCCACAGCATGTCTCGGTCATTGGTAGTTATCGTGGAATATGCATAAAGTCGCGGTAGTTAGCAAACATAGAGTGCCTGCGATGTGACAGGCACCTACTCAGTGTTTTAGACAGATATCTCAAATATTCAGATATCTTCACAAGAACGCTAAGGCGGGTATTATTATTATTATTCCTGTTTTAAAGATGAGAAAAATGAGACTCAGAGAGATGAAATAACTTGCTCAGGATCACCCAGATAGCTAGTGGTACAGCCAGGATTTGAACTCTGGTAGCTGGACTCCAAAAGGCCACGTACTTGCCCACCTCACTGAACGTGGCAGCTGCACCAAGCAAGGGGTAAATACATTGAGTCCCCCAGGAGAGTAAGAGAGCATGAGAGCATAGGGTATATGACAAGGACAGACCCCGAGTGAGGCTTAGAAGGGGCAGTTGAAGTTAGACCTGATGCCCTTGTTTATGTTAGAAAAGTGTGCCCCTAACTTTAAGCAGATGCAGCCCCACATCAGGCCTCAAAACCTGATAGAAGAGCACTGGTTAAATTTTAGCCCCCACTGCAGCCTCAGCCATGTGCTCTTGTACAGTAAACAACCTGCGCAACTGTACATAGTAGCCTGAGTTAGGTAGCAGAAGGAGGACCAGTGCAGAGGTGAGGATGCGGAGGGAGTGCTTAGAGAATAATGCAAAGCCATCCTAAGGCATGTGCGCATGATATTCTGAAGTCTATTTAGAGAGATATGATGGGGAAGAGATTGCTAAGGCCTGAAATGGCAATAGGAGAGTCGTGAGTGGATCTGGGGGGTAGCATGACAATATGGCATCGACAAATTCTAAATGGGAAGATAACTCTCAGAAAGTGTGTGCCAGAAAGCTTCAACATACAGGAGTCCTTTCTCCAACAAGCAAGTTGGGATGGGGGGATGGAGAATGG
The DNA here is from genome assembly GCF_011800145.1 of Mirounga leonina. Lineage (NCBI taxonomy): Eukaryota > Metazoa > Chordata > Mammalia > Carnivora > Phocidae > Mirounga > Mirounga leonina. The sequence continues at coordinate 5,569,025 of NW_023270739.1, read as the reverse complement.
GGGCACGGGAGAGAAGGTGACAGCAGCCTATTTAAAAGACATAAAAAGAAACTCAACAGACTGGAAAAGTGGACAAGGAGTGGGGAACAGAAGACACAAAAGAGGGCAAGTGAGTGAAAAGACGAATTTCTTCCACATTGCATTTCCCCAAGCATGATCCTGAAAGAGTTGCTGACCCTGTTCTGATTTATGTTATTTTCCTATAAGGTTATTAGACAGCCATTTAAGGAAAGGGCACAGGCACAGCCCAGTTTAATCTCAGCAAGGCATTTGGTTGCATTTTTCATGAGACCCTAGAGAAGAAAATGCAGAAAAACATGGCAGAATGATAACTGCTTCATCTGGTGGATTTGGAGTTGATGCTCAGAGAGTGCTGATGAATAAGTTCATGGCAACCTGGAGGGAGTCATTCAGTAAGAAACTTGAGTTCAGAGATATAACCAGTTTGCTTATGATCACACAGCTGGTGAATGAAGGAGCCAGGACTTGGGCCCAGCTCTGCCTGACTCCAACGCCCACGTCCCATTTATTATGAAATAAAGGCCAAAAAGGCATTAAGCTTGCTTGTGAGAAAAGAGTCAGGAGAGAAACCAGAGGAGAGGAATACAAATCCATGCCCAGATGAATCGTGATGGACAGAAGAACTGGCCAACGCGAAGACCAAAACAAGATCAAAATCAAAAAGATTAACTTTGAACCTCACATTTTGGCTCCCAAAAGCCAATTGCAGAAGCAAAGTAGAGGGGTCTGGCGTGACCCCTCTTCGCGCTGGGGAGCATTTGTTGCTTTCGTCCCAGTGCTTGCTGTGCAACCCCGCATGGCCAATAGACTAACATGTTATTAAAGCTCCATGGTGCAGAGGAAGTGATTAAACAGTGCCCTTCCACTGAGCCCAGCTGAGACTGTTTCCATGGGCTGACTTCTAGGTAACACATTTTAAGAAGGACATTGACAAACTGTGATGTCACCTGAAGGAAATGACCAGGAGAGCAAGGAGTCTGAGCCTTGTCATGTGGAGGGTGGTGGAGGAGCCAGGGATAGTCAGGCTTAGAAATAAGAATTTGGGACTTGGGTGTGTCATCTTCACACATTCAATTTTTTTTTCTCCTTAGGGCAGAATTCAAACTGAAAATAATAGTGAGACACTTGGTTCGACAGAACCAACTCACCAAGCTGTTTAGTTGCTTCCAGTTCCATCTTCCCTAGGACCATTCTCCATCATCTCAATAAATTAGGGAAATACGGGGCCAACTTCCTGGGTCACCTCCAACTTGGAGAACCTAAGGTTTAGGGGCTCAAGACTGGCAATTAAAAAGGAAGAGACTACATTAAGCAAAGCAAATACAGATGTTCCTCAGTTCAAGCGAACTCAAATTATGACCTTAAGTTCCAAAAAAGATAAGAATATTATAATGTTTATCTGATGAAAGTAATGTGGAATAACATCCCTTCTATTGGCAGCTTTCTAGTACCTTTATGGGGTGACTTGATATATAAAAATGTAATTACCTCCAATGTTCAAGGGATAGACTTATTGAATGAAGCCAGGAAAACTGTTGTATGGGTTAGCGTCCACTTTGGCAAGCTCTGAGCCCAGTGAACTAAAAAATGACCCTCATTCCAATAATAAGTGGGGGCTTGGGAATATAAGTAAAAGTGACAAGAAGATTGAAGCAGTTGTGGTCACAGAGTCATCTAATCTCTGGTTTTGTGCTCTGCCCAAATAAGAATTAAGGTAGCACAGGGTGCAGACGGTGAAGGAAGAGAGAGAGGGTGCTGAGCGGACTCGTCGCGTTTGGGAGTGATACTACAACCCTGGTGATGACAGGGCAAGAAGATGGATATACAAATATATATATATATATGTATATATATATATATACACGATAAATGAGCCAAGCCTTCAGAGCCCAAATCAATAAACACAAACATGAAGTGAACAGACGGGAAGAGAAGGAAAAGAGAACATGAAGGCACCATAAAATCCTGGTGATATATTTAAAGAGAAATCATGATGTGAATAGAAATTAGAAAGTGAAGGGATGGGGGGAGAAGCCTGGGGATTTGTAAAATGTCCATCTGTCTGTCTGTCTCCTTCCTGCCTCCACTCATATCCACCGCCACCCCCTCCCGCCCTTCTTGTAGGACTCATTGAATAATTTCTGATTGGGGTGTGTGTATCTTTAATGCTTCATTCTTGTTTGGATTTCGCCAGCAGGATTCATGGTGTTTCTGTCGACAATTGTCATTGCTTTAGGGAACAATCAGGATAGCACAAGAAAATGGCAAGTGATACCTCAGTCTGGCGGCAGTGGAGTGGGGCTGGGTGGGCTCTTCCTGTTTCATTTCTGTCGCTGATGTTTTGGTTTGATGTTTTCATGGTGTCGTTTCAATAAGAAAAGTGTAGAAGATGTAAAAACAAAAAGATTTGAGGTACACTTGTTCTAACTAGATTCGCAGTAAGTCACTGGCATTTAGAGGAGAAAGAAAAAGAGCTCCGAACAAAAACAGACTAGATTGTGAGGAATGTTGATGCTGGGAGAGGTTAGAAACCCGTGACCTCGAAAGACAGAAAGAGAGAGAAAGGAACAGAAGGGAAAGGCAAGGAGAAGAACAGCCGCGTGTAGGTTTATTAACTGAGATTGCTTCCATTTCGGCAAATGGGCTTAAAGCACATGATTGCTTGGTCTGAGGTCAGCCGGGTTTATTGCAAACTTTGCTTTCTCAGACCAAGAAAGAATTGGCTTGAATTTTGTGCGTATCTGAGAATTGTGCCCATCAATTTCTTGGCTGAAGGACAGCCACCCAGGGAGGCGCAGGGGGCCCTGAGCTCGTTAGTCATTATCCTGAGCTAGTGCAGGACTTCCATTTTTGCTGGTGCTGGCAAAGGCAGTGTGGCGAAGGAAAGAGAGCACAGCCTCAGGGGCGAGCAGACACCTATGGTAATTGGGCCCCTCTGTTTCCCAAGTATAAAATGGGTGTGGTGGTCATGGTTGTACTAGTAATAATGATCATAATCATAATCATGTTGCAAAGTGCCTGTGAAGTCCTTGGCCCATGATAGACCATATCAATACATGGAACTTAGTCTCAGCTGATTCTTGTCTCTAGACTTGGGTGAGGCAGACAGACGGCAAAGCTTAGAAGCCAGATCAGTTTTCGGTTTCTCAGCCTTCCACCTCCCCACTGCCCTTTGGTTCATGCTGTCTTTTCTTTCTACTTACGGGATTGTCTCGATGACGATACATTGCGTCCTACCTTCTGAAATCGCTGCAGCCAGGACTCCATAGGGAGTAGAGAGAAGTTAGCATTCTCCCCCCGGGAAGGGGTATAAGCTTGGTGGATTTTTGAAAAATGGTATTTTGAAACTGTTTCCTCTACGAGAAAGGAGAGTAGATAGAGGAGAGATGATTGGAGAGACACTGAACTGTCAAATGCCGAGGATGAGCAGGGCGTTCCACACCCTGTCCCTGGCCACACTGAGAATGAGCATTATTATCTGAATTCTTGATGCAAAACCTGAGGCACAGGGGAGGTAGGGTTCCCAGCTAGCAAGGGAGCAGCAGAACTGAGATGTGAAAGCAAGTCTCTCTGACAGCCAGGTCCATGCACCTCCACTGTGACTGGCAACCTCACTTTGCAGAGAACGGCAAGTTAGGGGACGAAAAGAATAGAAGGTGCTTGAGTTTGATAGAACATAGACATTACACTGAAAGAAAAGGATATTCTTCTTACAAAAAGTTTGAGGACAAGTGACATTTTATGTGATGTGCTTTGAACTTGGAAAAAAAAAAAAAGAGGGGCGCCTGGCTGGCTGGCTGAGTTTGTGGAGTATATGACTCTTGATCTCGGGGTTGTGAGTTTGAGCCTCATGTTGGGTGTAGAGATTTCTTAAAAAAAAAAACACTTTTTTTTTTTTTTTAAAGAAAGTTTCATTTGATATACCAGACTGGTGTTGATTACAGAAGAGTAAGATGATAAGTAACCAGAAGAAGGAAGAGCAAATGACCCTCTGTCTTGGGCATCACTCAATTTAGAAGGCAGGGGAGGGGAAGGGACCTGAACAGGGACAGTCCCCTGATTTGTCTCCACCCTCTTCTACTCCCTTCTCCTTACCCTCCCTCCCCTCCCCAAAACAAAAAACCTTAAGCAGGAAAAGAGGAACTAATTAAAAAAGAGGAAAACATCCTTGAGACCGGTGAGATCTCCCTAATCCACAGTGACAGGCAGGGACCTAGAGAACAGCAATTTGATTAAATAAGGATATAAGGGATATAGAGGGACTCTCCAGTTGTGTTAAGTTTGTCTGTGCGTCTTTGAAATATATTTATTTGGCTTCCAAAACTAAAAACAAGTGCCTTCTAGCTGAAGAGATGATTCCCACTTAGAAAATAGGGAGACATCTCAAAGGCAAGGCCAAAGGGTGGACCGAAACCCTAAGCGGTTGGCAGAGGGTCGGCAGGAGGTGCACTGGGAGAGACAGCGTCCCAAGGTCAGGGTGCATAAAGGCAGCCTCAGCGAGGGGATTACAGGCTGAGCCTGAGACCCCTCCCAGTCTGGGAGGAGAGAATAGTACACCTCTCCTGCCTGTGTCTCAACTCTTGCTCCGGGACCCACTGCCCATTCGTTACCTGTCCTCAGAGACAGCTCTGTTGCTGCTTTCTGCAGAAGTGAAGCAGCCAGAGGATGATTGTGATGTGGGAAAGACACCTGCAGGGGAAATGGAGCACACCCTCAAGGCTTCTTCCTAAGCCATTTCCTTGTGTCCCCAAGACTGGCGTCAGCAGATCAGCCACTGAGGAATTGCTATTCTCGGACAGGCTTCGGAGGGCCCCTCGAGGTCCCCATGTTCACCCCTGCCGGTAATGCCAGGAGAATTTATGCCTTCCTGGGGCTTTGGAGGGGGAAACAATGAGTCACTTAAGGACAAGAGGAAAATAAGAATGTCTCATGTGTGCAAAATCATTTTAAATGGATGCTTTTAGAGGGTACTAAAATCTCAGCCAACTAGCCAGGAATGGTTTGGTGGAGTATATATATGCCACTTGTCTTTGCTTACTTTGGTTGCAATAAAGTCAGAAATGTTTATATCCCCTGGAGAGAACACCTCCAGGTCCTTCTGAGAAGGCTGTTTATTCCCCTGAGATCCTGAACCTAAAAAGAAATGGTCCGAGTCTCTGACTGGGGAGGTCTAGATAAGCGTAGGAGCTGCTGGTTGTAAATCTTTGAAAGCAGAGGCTCCTGATGGCCATTCCCAAGTCCATGGCTATCTGCAAGCTTGGTGCCGCCATGATTCAACCCCCACTTCACCCTCTACGTGTGGCCACAGATCCAAGTCTCCAGAGAAACCAGAAGGAGGATCTTACTAGAATAGGATTTGAGGGTTTCTATTTTAAAGGCTCCAGGGATGAGTTAGAAGTAATTCAAGAGCAGGCACAGTAAAGAAACATGTACGCCGTGTTAGACATTCAGCGAGCGAGAAGGTTAACATTTCCAACATGACCAGCTGATTAAGAGGTATTGTGTAAGCAGGGATTCTGCTGGTAGAATAGAGCAAAAATGTTGCCCTTTGAAAGCCCAAAATGAAGAAAGGCCAGCTCTTGATCTCTTTGGCCATGCTCAACCTTTTTCTTCCCTTTTTTTCCAGAATTGATTGATTTGGATCTCTGGAAGAATATTTAAGCAATAGCCAACAGGTGAATTATAGGTAGTTGTCCATCCTAAACTTACAGATTTTCAAGGAGGGCCATCTATGACCTTTCTCGGTATCCTGTTCTATGTCTAACGCCCAGGAAAAGGTGATAAACTAAGGCAAAAAGTCTCCAACCACAGCTGTAGGGTTCAGATAAAAAGAAAAACACACAGTAAGGGTTTCAACATAAATCATTAACCTAGAATCAAAAGCAGGAGTGAGGGACTAATCACTTTGAGATGAACGGGACCATCTTTCCAGGAGTCAGGGAATTCAAGCAGCAGAATATGAGTAGGAGCTGATGACTTCCAATTCTTTCCCAGCAAAGTCATTCTGTATTGTATGGGCTTTAGATTCCTTGAAATGTTAAAATATACATGCCTTAAAACACACAAGAGACAAGAAGGACAATTGGCCAAACCTGTACTCAAGATGCAAAAAAAAAAAGTTACAGGATGGAACCGACGGTTTGGGGTGCACCATTGCCCTCTGTTGGATTAAATAAATCAGCTTTCGTGTGGGTGTGTGTTATATTATCTCTGGCTGAGTTTGCTGAGAAGTCAGGGCGCCTTTGAGTGGGAAATTAATTCGTCCTTGTAAATGGGTCCTCTGCCTTCCCTGAGGAAATAAATTACAGTTGTAACTGATGGCAGGTCGCTTATCACGTTTTCATTCACTCAGCATTTACTAAGTGCCTACTAAGCACTGGTTCGATATTGTAGGGAATCTAAGAAGAAATAACACCAAGCCCTGCTACCGTTTATGGAAAGCCTACCGTGTGCGAGCATCTCTACACACGTGAACACGTAGCACCCCCGTGAAGTAGATGTGGTCACTCCCGTCTAATGGATAAAGAAACAGGACACTTGGAAAGGGAACGGCACGTCTTGGATTTAAATCCAGGCCCATCTACTCCTAAGCCCACACTCAGTCCACTAAGCTACAGCTCTCCCCCCTCAGGAAGTTTACAAACTACTAGGGGAAGTAAGATATAGATAGAAGCATCTATACCAGGAGTCCACAAACTACGGCCACAAACTATGGCCAAATTCCACCCATCATGTATTTTGGCCCATGAGCTAAGATGGTTTTTATATTCTTAAGTGGGGTTGGGGAAGAAAAATCAGAAGAACAGGAATACTTTGTGGCATGTAAAAATTATGTGAAATTCAAATTTCAGTGTCCATAAATAAAGTTTTATTGGAAGCCAGCTACACCCATTCAATACTATTCTCTCAGGCTGCCTTCCTGGCTACAACAGCCCAGTTGAGTGGCTATGGCCCTCCTTGAGTATCTGTAAGTTTACAGCCCGCAAAGCCCAAAACATTCACTCTCTGCTTCTTACAGAAAAAATTTGATGACTCCTATTCTATACTCCAGGGTAGACTGTTATCTATCAATAGGTGAGGTGTTTAAAAAGTGTTCTGGGAGTTAAGAAGAGAGGAAACTAACATTTATTTAACCCACGGTGGGAGGTGCTAGAAGGATATACACAGGTGTGCTCTGTTTTAAGACTCATAGATGCAGGAAAACCCAGATTTTAAAACAGATAAATTAAAAGGTAGTTATCTGCATAACAAATTTTCCTTTTCATTTTGTAAAGGGATTCACCATGGGGTTCCTTTGTAGAATGAGCCTCTATAATGCATGCTAATATGATGCCACTTACAAATACACTAGTCCTAATAACTTTTCAAGAACATATCCATTGTACAGTGAGGCTTAGCTATAATCCTTTTTTTTTTTTTTTCCTGGTAAGGTTTCCTATTTCTGAAAAGTAATGGAACTGACCTTGTTAATTCAGAGCGGGGAGTAAGCACTTTGCCTTCTCATTAACTCCGGAGGGACTTTGCCTGACAAATAGAAAGGCTGTGGGTTCCAAATCTCCACATTATGTGAAGTTAAACTGCTGGGAGAATTTTACATTTTTAGCCAAGCTTCTCTTGGTAGCTGCAGTCAAAGTCCTTTCATGTAAACTCCTCAGTATTCTATCACTGCATTTCATAACAAGATAAATTAATAAAAATTACATTTGTCATTACCGTCCTGATAAATATGCTAAAGCAATATTTATAAAGAGCAATGTTTCTCTCTTTAAAAAAAAAAAATAACTGAATTACAGCATAAACTGGTGCAAAAAGTCACAAAATATTTAAATTAGCGTTCTCTCCAGCAAAATAGGAAGTGGTGTTGCCGATTCCATTTAGGACCCAGCTCCTTCTTTCTTTGGGTCCTGAGCCTGAATCTTCCAACAGCTTTGTGGTGTTATGCAATTGCTCTTTTTAAGAGATGCATAAAACGGAAACCTTGGCTATTCATAGCCAACTTAGGAGGAGCTGAAATCTTTCAAGAAGTTTCTCGCCTGGTACGAGTTTTGAGGGTAACTACGTGTTTCTGAATACATCCAATTAATCTGGATTTCACATGGCGGCTCTTTTAAAGAGCTGTCTTGTGGCTTTTGTTTTCGTCTATGTGGTGACTGTATTTTAGAAGTAGACAAACATTCCTGGTATATAAGCCTGAATATTTTTCAGGGTTTTTTTTTTTGGTGGTAAAAGAAGCTTAAATGGAAATGCAGGGGCAGAGAAATCGTGCCTGGGGAAGTCCTGTGTGGTCCTGCCAAGTGCCGCAGCAGATCTGTGTCACGGGGCTGCTAATGGATATTGCACGCAATTCATAAAGGGGCAAAGGGAGAGAGACGCAGAGGGATGGTGAGAAGCAGAGCCAGCATTAAGGGCAGGAGCCCTGCATGGTTCCGAGGTAGGATTCTTGGACCAATGGCATCCTCAACAGGGTCGGGGTGGGTGGGGGAGCCTGCAGGAGGGGGCTTGACTGCCCCTGGACACTGTCACTTGTCATTCGCGTTCTGTAGCAGGCAGCATTTCAGCCATTTCTGAAGCTGATCACTGGACGGAAACGCACATTGAATCCATCCGTGAGGTTCTTTAAAGAGATGTCTCTCTCTTCATCTCCCCCCGAGGTCAGGAGCACTGTAACTGCACAGAGCAGCTGGAAGGTTCCATTGCGTTCTTGAACTCTTGAACTGGCTGCACTCTCCCCCCCGCCCCTCCCCTTTTCTCTTTTGTCTTGTAATTGTTGCTACCATGTTTTTAAGATAATATATATAGTAGAAGGTACAGACTATAACAAATGGATAAATACTGAACAAAATACGTTAGTTCAGTTTTCTTTTTCCCTGGTGTTGGTTTAAAAGTTTTCAAAATTAAGACTAATGGATATAGAAAAATGGGATATAAATTTCCATGCATTTTTATGATCAAACAGAAGATGGACCCCTGGGGGTTGGCACTGCTATTAGGGAAGCAGGGAATGGTAACTTGAAGGGGAGAAATTGCAAAGCCCTGGGTTTGGAATGAAAATAGAACATACCCCACTCCCCCCTGAACATCTCCTTCTTACCAAACAGCATCTGAGCAGATTTCATTTCACAAATGGAAATGGGAAATGGGACGCACCCACATTTTTTTTCAAAGTGATTTCGTGAAGAGTGGGCCTATTTAATTGGGTTTTTGGAGCCAGGATTAATATTATAAGCTAGGGAGTTCGGTGATGTGCCCGTGAAGTTGACTTTGCCATACCACCTGCTTCGTGGGGGAAGGCAGAGAAGAGAGCCGCTTCTCAGAAGCAATGCTGTTCTGCCTCGGCCTTCTCACCGAAGTCACGCACGGCCAGCCTGGACCAAGCACCCAGGCTGCATCCGAGGTACACGTAACGTAGGAAAGATCTTCCCAAGCTCAAGGTCATATCTAGAGCATGCCTTGGATATTTTTTCATCCCTAATTTATGTGATTTTCTAATATGTTTAGCATTTGCCCTCCCCTTGTCTCCATCCTGCTTATTAAGGTAAATTTGCATAGAAATGGGATCTTGGTTTTCAGGACCATTCACCTGACACTTGCTCTCCTGAGGTGACCAGTATCTGCTGTGGATACCATGACGGTGACCCGCAGACACCACATCTTCCCGCAAGCTCAAGGCAAGGCCTTAATTAGGGGAGGCCTTTCATGTTAAAGCCACAGGGTGAAGCAAATCAGCAAAAGCATTTAGCACTCACCAAGGAGGGCAGAATACTCCTTCCTGTCGAGTGGGCCATCCTAGGTCACAATTTTAATTCGCCTTAGATAGACAGATCCTGAATAAAGGGTACAAAAAGTATATCTATATTTTTGTTTGGAAATAAATTTTGGCTGGTGATAAAGCTCAGACAATTAACTATGACATTTTACTCTGGCTCCTGAAATATTTTTTGCTTAATATCTGCCTTCGGGATGGGTAATCATCACCTCTACAAATTGCCTTTGGAAGACTAAGCAAATGTGTAAAATCAGAGAGCCGAGCCCCTTGCTGTTACCACTGCGGCAGTTGGCTTTAATCCCCTGATCTCTGCGGGCTGCACCCTCCCACTAGCAGCCACCTTCCTCATTTACCCAAATCTTGTCACTTGGGTGGAAATTCCCACTGAGAGTGTGATTGTGGTCCTGGTTTATTGGTTACTGAAAGCCATTAGGTGTGAGGTTACTAGCCTAAAGGGTTTCAGACTTAGCCAAATTCTGATAAACGTAAATGCCAAACAACAGCTTCCAAGACTGTCCTAACAGCAAACTGTCTTACCAGAAAACCAAAGGATTTGCGGGTCATGGAGAATAAGCATCAAATTTCAGAGAGGAAAGTTCATAAAAGATGGGAGAAATCAGAAGAAAACTCGGGCTGCTTTTGGCCAGGCTACCTTTGCTGAGGATAAATTCATTCCATACAATTACTTTTTTTAAGGATTATTTATTTGTTTGTTTGTTTAGAGAGAGCACACGTGTGCACAGGGGGAGGGGCAGAGGGAGAGGGAGGGAGAGAATCTTAAGCCAACTCCATGCCCAGTGCGGAGCCTGACTCGGGGCTTGATCTCACAACCCTGAGATTATGATCTGAGCCAAAATCAGGAGTCGGGGGCTCAACTGACTGAGCCACCTCTATTATTAGTTGAATATTATGATCCTCACTTTACAGACGAGAAAACTGAGACCCCAAGAGGTTTAGTTATTGCACAAAATCATACAGCTTGTCACCAACAAAACCAGGACTCTGCTCTTTCTTACAGACATGCTTCAGTGTCTCCTAAAAAAAAAAACAAAAAACAAAAAACAAACCAACTATATTTCATTTGTAGGCTAACTTTTTTATTTTATATAGGTCTCGTGTATTCCTGGGGGGGGGCAGGAAATAATATTTTAACTTGATGCTGAAGTATTAGAATGAAATTTTTAAAAAATATACTTGGCTTACACTCTAATAATGAAATAAGGAATCTGACTAATCTAGTCCCCTGCCTCTAGAACCAGAACGCTTTCCACTCTCAAACCATGTGGAAGGACGCTGAGTTCCCCACTGGCCAATGCTGCCTAATTTTCTTAAATGATTCAGATGTAAAAGGGAAAATGGCATCTGTCTAATTAACACTGCCTGGTTAAATATAGCTGCCAAGGGACAGCCTCAGGACGATGTTTACAGAACAGTCTTCCAGCCCCTCGGGCCTCAAGTTAGAGATGATAGCGAGTCTTCCATCCTTATCAACCAGAAACAGGGATGCCCCCAGAAAGGGTGACAGGCCAGACAGGCAGAGGGAGATGAAAGGAATGGGAAAGGGGTTGCTGGCCTGTTCCCCGCTCCTGGCATGCGGGGATTCAGGGAAGAAAGGGAGGCACATCCTACAACTCCCTCCTGCAACAATTCCCCAGGATTCGAAAGCCCTCCCTGTAGGCCTGGGCCTCCCCCTCAGGCCTGGAGGCCTCGGACCAGGCGCCTACCACCTGCTCAGACTGCTATGCAGCCCGCAGCTCTCCTCTGGACAGAAGGGCATAATGAGCACATTACTTCTCTTCCAGCTTCCCGTCGCGACATGGAAGCCGTCGCCAAGTTTGACTTCACCGCCTCAGGCGAGGATGAACTGAGCTTTCACACTGGAGACATTCTGAAAGTAGGTGACATGGGGCCCCCTCGGGGGCCCTGGGGAGTTTGGGTTACTCTGGTCAGGTCTCCGAATTCACCTACCAACCCATGCCTTTGTTTCTTAAGAACTACACATAGCTCCTTTCAAAAAGAGAAGTTCACCTCAATCAAAAGGGTTCCTTCTGAGCCCTCCCGGGCACCAGTTTCCAGGCTGGGTGATGGAAAGAAGCCACCACCCTTGTCCTGAGATGCTCGTGGTCGGGGCGGGGGGCGGGGGAAAGCCATCCAAAGGGCTCTTACAGATATTCTTGTCTAAATGTTCAGGGAGCACATGTGAGGGAACCTTGAGAGATGGGGTCGCAGGAATGAGCCGCAACTTCCTTTGTCAGGGAATGCAGTGAGGGTGAGTTGGACTTTGACCTCAAGCTCGGAGGTGATGCGGGTGGAGACAGCCTGGGAAAGACAGCTGGAGGGGACGTGGGCCAACAGAGGCCTGCACATCCGGCCCCTCGAGGACGCCTTAGAACTCGCCTAACACCCACACTTGGGTTGTGGCTGCTTGCAGGGCTGAAGAGGCCTCGGACTCCCACATTCCACGCACCGCACTTACAGGCTTAAGTCCTGCATCTTAGCCCCTGTTTTGAGCAAAAGCACAGGCCCTTACACAGGCCCTTTGGGGAGTCTGTGATGCTAAGGCCCGCCCCCCCAGCCTGGCCTCAGAGCACCCTCAGAAATCCCCATCCCTGGTCCTCAGCAGCCCACGTGGGCCTTCTCAGACTGCACCGTAGCACTGAGGCTGGCCTCACCACGGAGAAGTACGCTTGCTGCGGAGAGAACCTTGTCAGTCCGTGACGGGGTGACTCAGAAAGTGTCCATGGAGCACAGACCAGGTAGGATGACTTGGTTTGGAACTTGAACACCCCCGGGACTCATCCTTCTAACTGTTGTCACCTTGCAAAGATCTAGTAATATAGTTGCGTAGAGGGTGCCTTCGATGCTGGAGCTTCTCAAGGTCAAAGTGTCCCCTGGGCTGCTGACCCAAGAAAAGGTGACCTTCATTTCTGTGGGATCTTACCAAGGTCACAGAGGGATCTGCCACATGATGAGCAGTCCCTCCCTTCTCTATGGGATACTGTGACCATGTGATTATCAACCGCTATAGAGTGTCCTCACTCCAAAGAGGCCGGGGGGCCAACTCTACCCCTTATCTTCCATTGCAAACAGAACCTAATATCCGCCTCGAGGGTTTCCTATCCCTCAGAAAAGGAAAAGAAAAAAAAAAAACCCTTTCCTCAACTCTGCTTCTCAGTCTACCTCCTGATTTCTTTCCTCTCCTTTGCTACCAACACTGGGAGGGGTTCTCTGTGCCAGTGTCTCCACTTCCTCACTTCCCATTTATTCCACTGGAACCTTCTGGAATCTGCCTTTTACCCCCAACACTCCCTGTATGCCCACCAGGGATCTCTTTAATGTGGAATATAATGACCCTACTAACACGCCTGTGGAATTTAACACTGTTAACTGTCCCTCTTCTGGATCTGAATGGAGTTCGGCCTCACTCCTAAACATGTACTCTGTCCTATTTTTCTTTCTTGAGATCTCTTAAGCAATCCCCTTCTTCATGAGAGAGGAGTCTGATACAGTAAAAAGGAGCAGGAGTTTAGAGCCAGATAAACTGAGTTTGAATCCCAGCTTACTAGCTGTGTGTGTCCTTGGGTCAGTCACTTGCCCCCTCTGAGCTTCCGTCTTTATCTGTAAGTAGAATCCATATCTATTTTTTTTTAATTTTTAAAGATTTTATTTATTTATCTGAGAGAGAGAATGGGAGACAGAGAGCATGAGAGGGGGAGGCTCAGAGGGAGAAGGAGACTCCCCGCTGAGCAGGGAGCCCGATGCGGGACTCAATCCCGGGACTCCAGGATCATGACGTGAGCCAAAGGCAGTTGCTTAACCAACTGAGCCACCCTGGCACCCCAGAATCCATATCTATTTTGCAGGGTTCTGGAAAGGATTAGAGGTAATGGTCCCAGCTCAAAGTGGATGCTTCATAAATGGTTGCCACATTTCAGTATTACCCATTCCTGCTGCCATTCAGACCATTGCCACAGCCTCTTGACTGACTTCATCACCTCCTCTCACTTACTCCTTTAATCATTTCATATACTAGTCTCAGGAGGATCTTTCTGGAAAAGAAGTCAGGTCAGATCACTTCCTTACTCAAAAAAATTCAGTGGTTCCCCATTACCAATTGATTGAAATTTAAGCCACCTGATCCCAACACACTACCTAAGCTCATCAAGCTCTCGTCCATGAACATGCACACATACATACACCATACACACACGCGCACACACGCACACACATACACATACTGCAGTATACACACCATGCTGTGTCAGGCTCTCCCCATACTCCGAATGCCTTTCTCCTGCACACACATATTTGACCACCTCTGCTTCAGAACCCTCACTCCCTCTACACTCCTGATGGCCCAGCAAGATGAATCACTCCCTCTTCAGCTCTTCCACAGCACTGCACACACACACTTCTTTCAAGGCACTGATGATCTTACCTCCCATGACAGTTATTGGTGAGCAGGCAAGCCTTCGTGTTCTTGCGCACCCCATACACCCATCTCTCATCACTGCCCTTACCCTGTGGAATCCTGATTGCCGGGTCCGCCTCAGTGTCCAAACCAGCAGAGAGTTGACTGTCCCTAATATCTGATGAATGAATGAGTGGTTGATTACTCCAATGGTCTGTGAGCTCCCTGAGAGCAGAGCCATGCCTGGTTCATCTTTGTGTCTTCCCAGCAGCGCCCCACACAAGTCCTGGTCCCAAATAGGTACCAATGGCTTGAATTATTAAATTGCATTTCTACAGGGTCATGTAGAATTCCACCAGAAGGACAAACCTCCTTCTTTTCAAATTCTGTCCCTTGCAGCTTAACGGTGGAAAGGAAAGTGGAGAGGGGCCTGTTGGCTGAGCCCCACAGCATGTCTGAATCGTGGTGCTTAGTGCCCTGCCTGTGCATCTCTACGTACAACTGCAACCCTACTCCGCCACTCCAGAGATGGGTCATGAGCCCCAAGATCTTGCAGGTGCTTTCAAAGTTGGCTCTTGACTGCCCCAGTAATCTACTCCTGGGATGCTCTTTCATCCTAGGCTTTTCGTGCCTCACTAGAAGGCACAAACAAGGTCTGACTAGTTCACCACCAACCCACCCACTCCAGACTGTGACTTCCCCAGGACCAAGACCTCAGCTTATTCATGTCTATATTCCCAGCACCTAAGTGCAAACAGCAGGCACGCACTAGATGCTGATGACAGGACGATGAACAAGATGGTGGACGGGGAACTCCGGCCAAATGACTTGATCCCGCTTCTTCCGTGAGAGAAGTATTTGATGTCAGGAGCCGGATGTTTCATGTTCGTGCCTCAACCACCACCTCCCCAACAGACCTGCAGCTACACACAGCACCGGACTTACATTTCCCACTGAAATTTGCCAGTCATTTTTTAAAAAATGTCTCTTGACCCAGTCCATTTCTACCTACTTCTGTAATGTGTCTAACTCAACCCCATTTCTTCCTACTAAAACAGTGACCTGAAAGCACTAAGAGTTAATCCTATGTCAATTAACTTCTCCAATACTTCAGATTTCTGCTCTGCCTCTAAGAGCTATAATTCCATCCAATTTTAAAATTCTCCCAACTGTACATTTTGTCCCCTTCCCACGTCTAACTTATTCTCAGGCCATGTAACCCAGAAAATTTTTCTCGTAGGCAACATTATAAGAATTAAGACACAGTAAAGTGAAGTCTAAAACCTCATGTGCTCAGGCTGAACCCCTTGCTTGGGTTTTCATGATGGGGACAAGAGATAGGGGGAACCGAATAGGCAGAGAGATGAGAAGAACAGGAAGTATGGGGCCCTGGGCCAACAACGGCAGGAGGAAACCACCTCCCCCCAAACACTCTTCTTTGCAGAAAATGAGATTCTTTTAAAACCTTGCCTTCCTATACACCATAAAAAGCCTGTAAATTCACCTCTCTGGGAACACGATCTCAGGCAGACGGAGCACCAGGTGGTGGGGAGAAATGGCCGGCATTGAGGGATAATCTTTCAGTTTCTACAGGAGGTAGATGGGTGTGAGCCACAATTACTAAAATTACAGCTGGTTTCAGGTCAGAGAACTAAGTACAAAGTTGGTTCTTACCGTGATGAGCCAATTTCCAATTGGCCTCTTTTACCTTATCCCTGCTCACCTTGTACTTGACATTTGCTACCCAGCCCAAACCATCAGACTCCCATGTGACGGGAGAAAGGAATTCCAAAGCCATAAATTGGGGGAGGGGGGCGCGAAGGCATGGAGTGAAATGTCCTTGTGTTCTTTGTTGGCTGAGTTTCCTAGTTCTTTTTCTGACCTAGATTTTCTGCTCCCCCCGCCCCACCGCACCCCCCTCGGCATACACATACCCACGCGTCCTTAGTGATACCAGCAGTCACATTTGATGTTAGAAACTATAAAGTTTTCTGTCCTCAGTAATTCTAGAACTCAAATATGGGACACACTTTTATTTCTTCAGAACAAGTGATTAAATTCAAAACATATACATATAGTACTTTAAAGAACTTATAAACCCTACCATGTCGTTCAAGGCTGGAGTCCTCCCTCCTAAGAATACCACATTTTGCAGAATTGTATTTTTAAAAACAGCATACACTTTCTGAAGGACTTCGAGGTACCAGGGCTCATCTGATCCTCACATCAGCTCTGTAAGGGGCTAGCTGGTTGTTACTGTCCCCATTTTTCAGGTGGCTAATTGACTTGCCGAAGGTCATACAGCTGGTGATGGGGCCAAGCTAGAAACCAGGTCTTCTCATTCCAAACTCGGAGTGCTGGCCCCTTTCTTCTAACTGATATTAAAAATATCAGTTACTCAGCTGTCTTCATGTCTTCCCGTCTCTAGAAGAGAGAAACCCGTGGGACCCAGACTTCAACTCCACCTGCTTTAGGATGACTCTCAAATCCCGAATGCCAGTTCCCACTTCTCTGCTGAGTCCAGACACACACCTCCAACTGCTCACTGAGCTTTTCTTCTCAGATGGTCCCAGGGGCAACTTGGATTCACTCACATGCAATCTGAAGCCCATGAGCTCTTCCTCAGGCCTGCTCTTCCTCCTGTACTTTCTATTTTAGCCAAGACATCACCACCCACCCAGTCCCCCAAGGCCGAAATCCGGAGCCCTCCCAGAATCCCCTTCTCCCTTGGTTCGGAGAACAGTCACGCAATCCTGCACACTTTTGCTTCCAGGTTCCTCTAAAATAGCCCTTCGCCTCTCGCCAGCATGGCTACACTGTCTTCCTAGACTTTTCCCCTCCAATCTGTCTTCACCCTCTGATACAGAACTCTTTCTTGGCTCTAATTCTTACTGTGTTACTTCCCTGCTCAGAAGCCTTTAGTGGCTCCCCATACATTTCAAGATAAAAGTCCAGACTTTTCAACATGGGCCTTGTGCCTCTGGTTTCCCCTCGCTCTGCCCCTGCGGCCACAATCTAAACTCCCGCTGGACCAAGGCCTTCCGTTCCCGGAATGCATCCCACTTCCTCCCATCCCAGAAGTTCCTGCGCCATCAGACTTTGCCTGGGTAACTTCTTTCGTTGCCAGGGCAACTCCAGGGCCTCTCCTCCAGGCAGTCTTTCCTACTCATCTTCTGCTTTGCCCTGCAGCATAGCACTTCCATCCATTAAGGCATTGTCAGCTGCAAGAAGCAGAAACTTGAATACAGCTGAAATAATCATGCAGATTGATTACTTCTCACACAAAGTCCAGAAGTAGGAGGTTCCTGTGTGGTTCACTCAGGGGCTCAATGACATCGTCAAGCTTCTGTTCATTGTTTGTCTCTGCCATCTCCATTATTGTTCAAGTCCATGCCACATACTTTAGAAACATTCTCAGTGGGGGATGGGGGCAAACATTTGTCTTTTAATAGTGAAACATTTTCTGAAATAACCAGAAGCCACATAGAGCCAAGTCTGGTGAGTCATATGAGTAATCAAAGGAAGCAATAACATTTGGGGTCATGGTCAACTAAAGACCATATAGTCATGAGACAGAACTTCTGGCTTTACTTGGGATCTGGCACTAAAAGCAAGTTTAGAAAAGGCATCCCAAATATCTTGAGTTCTGTCCAAATTGTTTGTGAAACACATGGAGTGTGAACACAAAAGTGACTGTTTTCAAAGCTGGCCCCACTGGATGTTTTAAGTTTTAATTTGCTTGTTTAAAGAAATAGGAACAAATTAAAATTTTAGAAGGTCCCTGGTTACCTGGCAGAGAAGAAATCATGGGGTGGCCACTCTTGCCTTCCCAGCATCTGCTCAAATGAGGAGCTTCAGGAGCTGAGATCTGGGACATATGAATTTCCAAAATATACAGAGAATCCCCCGAGTGCTGAGTCTGGGAGGCCCCGCCATGGTGGGGTCCCATGTGTGGCACCAGTGGACAGAAAAGGCTTGGGGTCAAAGAAGCCAAACTCCAGAGAGAAAACTGCTGCCCACCCACACTGGAGCACCTGTGTGGTGCCCTAGGCGTTTTTTCCCTCTGAATCCAAAAGGGTGTTCTTTGCCCTGCGGTCCCTCTCTTTTGTTTCTTGATGTCCTCCCTACAGTCTCTGTCCTTCCTTCTCTTCCATGTAGATCTTAAGTAACCAAGAGGAGTGGTTCAAGGCGGAGCTTGGGAGCCAAGAAGGATATGTGCCCAAGAATTTTATAGAAATCCAGTTTCCTGAGTAAGTATTTCCAGCCTGCTGACATGGGCCTACCCACACACACTCCCCTTACTTTTTCAGCAGTCACTAAAATTATCTATGCATACCCAAGATACTGTCAAAATTGGTTGCCTCTGGAGAGGGAACCACGCAGCTGAAGGCCAGGGTGGGAGGGAGATTTGCATTTCACTGCATTCCCTTTTAAATTTTATACCATGCACATGGATCGCCTATTTTAGGTTTTATAAGCTAAACTCATCTGTAATTGCAATCACAGGGTTTCCACGAATCCTATCAGGGGCGCTATTGGCCACCGCACGTCAAGAACTGCTCCTTGAGGGCACTTCTCCATTACCTCCCAACGTCTTCCATCCTCACCAGGGATCCCAAACAGCTCCCTGCCTTCCCTAAACCATGCTCATACCCCTGAGAACAGTCAGTGGGGGGAAAAGAGGAAATTCCCTTCATCAAGAGGAAAAAGAGGGTGCCTGGGTGGCTCAGATGGTTAAGCGTCTGCCTTCGGCTCAGGTCATGATCCCAGGGTCCTGGGATCGAGTCCCGCATCGGGCTCTCTGCTCAGCGGGGAGCCTGCTTCTCCCTCTGACCCTCTCCCCTCTCACGCTGTTTCTCACTCGCTCGCTCTCTAAAAAATAAATAAAATCTTTAAAAAAAAAAAAAAAAAGAGGAAAAGAAAAATAGAGATTGGGTCTCGTTTGTCTCCAGAATTGACCACAAGGGTTAGATAGAAATCTAATCTTCGAGAGCCACAGTCTAGCTCAAAGAGCACAGGTCTGTTAGCGGTCTTGGTGACTCTGGTGAAGTGCGGGAGCACCACTCACTGGGAACCAGGACTGGCCACTGAACCAACAGAATGACCACCAACCTCAAACCTTCATGCTGCCCTGTGATCTTCTATTTTTTTTTTTTAAGGTTTTACTTATTTATTTGAGAGAGAGCATGGGGGGCGGGGGCCCGCGGGGAGAAGCAGACTCCCTGCTGAGCACGGAGCCTGATCTGGGGCTCGATCCCAGGACTCTGGGATCATGACCTGAGCTGAAGACAGATGCTTAACTGGCTGAGCCACCCAGGCGCCCTGCCCTGTAATCTTCTAGATGACCACCCGACACCTTTGCTCCTCAGACCTCCAGCCCCTCCCCAACAGCGCTCGTGGCTCAGGGCCTTGCTTTCAGGGTCCCTGGGAGGACGGAAGCCACAGAAAAGCCCCTCTACCCCGCCCCCCAGCTGACTCACTGCATCCACCCACCTCCTGCAACTGTACTCAGACAAGGATGCCTTTCCTGCAGCTGGTTTGGAAAGAATTGTCTGTGCTTCTAGCAGAAACTCCTCCCTCTCTCACACATCAATTCTCTCTCTCTCTCCTGGGTCATTCCCATCAGCAAAGATGCTGCAGTTTCTCCCACCTTACCAAAAAAACAAAACAAAAATTCTTGATCCCAAGTCCCCTTCCAGCTACCACTGCACTTTTTAAAGAGACTTGTCTGTTTTCTCATCTCTAACTCCTCCCCGCCCCTTGAAACCTTTGTATGGCGATCGTGGTGGACTGCGTGGCCGGCTGGTGGGTTCTAGTGTCTCTGCATGATAGAACGTAAGCTCCACGAGGGCAGGCCCTCTTGTCTGCTCTGCTTACCACCGCATCCCCGGTGCCCAGCGGAAGGCCAGCACTTAGTAGATATTTGATAAAAACGGTTGAATGAACGAATGAGTAGCTTTGGAATGACCCTGCCTGCATGTTTAATATGTAGTGTGTGGACACTTTTGCCAGTCTTGAAGTCACGTATCAAACTCCAATTCAAGGACGAATGTGTATTTTTCAAACAATCCCCTAACCACTCTCTGCCTCGTCCAAAGTATTTTCTTCAAGGTATGGCTGCCATGGAGCATGCCCCATTCCTTTACCCAGCCCCATTACATTCCCTACACAAGGCAAGCTGTGGTGGTCGCTTGTTCAGCCCTGGGGCCAAGCACGGCAGATGCTCTGGAATGATGTCCAGGGAGTTGGCGGCCGGAAACCCTCTGCTTCGAGCCCCTCACCACCCAACCACGCTTCCCCTGCAGTGTCAGGTCTGGAATAAGGACATCCCTCCTTCCACTCCTGTCTGGAGGTCAGGTTCCTAAATTCTAGAGAGCACGGGATTGCTCACAAAGGACTCCCAAGACTGTGGGGACTTCCCCCTTAAAGGGACACACGCACTAGCCTTCCAGAGGCGGCGCTTGAGCAGCCGCCTTGGAGGAATGGAACCTGTCCCAGTCGGGGCTGCTGAGTGATTGCAAACATTCATTTGCGCTCTTCTGTGGTTGAGAGGTTTCTGGCCTCCTGCCCTGAGGCCGTAGCCTCTGTTTGGCAGCGCTTGGCCGTTTGCACGTATGCCAGGCCACCTGCCACAACACTGCCACCCTGACTGTCCCCAGAAAGAGGAGTTTCTCCTCCGTTCCTTCTTTTCCACGGTAAAGATGATTTTCCTGGATTTGGGGGAGGGCCCGGGAGCTGGCCGTGTAGATGCCGCTCTCTGGCAGCTGCTAGCCTGGCTCCATACCACCCAGATCACCAGGGCCCCTGGGCTCTGAGGGGGCCCACTGAGCTCTCAGTCTGGATTCCTGGCTTCGGTCCCCCAGCGCCTGAAGGGGTTCCTGTCCTCCTGGCACATCATCTGTCCCCTGCAGTTCTTTCCTGGTGACATCCCTCACAGAGCTGCCAGCAGGCAGCTGCTTCCCGCAGTGAGTCACTCCCACACTGTCCCATTTTGGTGCAGTGGCACATTTCCATGATTCAGGTTTTCCTAGCGCGAGAGAGACTTCTCCTGGAGGGAAGGAACAAAGGGGGCGCGTCAGGGGAACACTCACTTGCCTTGCCTGAAAACTGCCGAGAGCATATGTTTGGTTTCAGAGGTCCTGGCCCCTCCTCTGTCTCTTTCTGCACTCTGCTGGCCAGAGTCCCCAGCCTCCATCCCTTTGGGTCATCTCTTCTCCCCTTCTCCTTCCAATCACTCTGGCATCTCACCAAGATTCTCTGGTTTTATCTCATCCAATAGATGGTTTCATGAAGGTCTCTCGCGACACCAGGCAGAGAACTTACTTATGGGCAAGGAGGTTGGTTTCTTCATCATCCGGGCCAGCCAGAGCTCCCCAGGGGACTTCTCCATCTCTGTCAGGTACTGGCCATTCCCAACCCAGACTGCTAAAGCCATGAGGTGATCTCTTGAATGTGACCTATTGCTCAGGAACATGGTGGCCAAGGGACCCAGGCATCTTGTCAACTGGGATGCCATTCATCTCCTTCCCATGATGCATATATATATAAATCCTGAGTACGCTGGTTTGTGGCCAAATTACATATATGTTCTGCCTCCCCCTCTAGCCCAAGTGCTTCTGGAAGGACAGGATCTTTATCTATTTCACCTTTGTGTCTTGAACAGCGCCTTATAACCAGCAGGCGTTCAGTGAGTATTTGTGCAAGGAAATGGGGCAGGAGAAGGAAGGGAGAATTCCCAATTGTCCACATCTGTCTTGGGGTTTAAATCTGAACCTTTCCTTCTACTACTGATATATGTCTGAAGAAGGTTCAGAGGAAAATTAAAATCCCAAGTCATTGTTGTAGGTGGTTGCATAAAAAGAAGGGCCAGCTCAGCACACTTTAATGCAGCAAACTCATAGCGACAGATCTGAGCCGAGGAGGGCTGGGGTGAGGGACGGTGGCAGCAAAATCTCGCTAATGTGCAGCACCCGGGAGGAAATGAGTCAGTCCGGGCATAAACATGACACAGCCCCACACTCAGAAACCCCAAGTCTGAGCACACTGCATGTGGTCAGCATATCTGGGATCGCAAGTCACATATCAGGCATGGTGACCACATGTGAAAGTGCACAAATTAATGCTGATAACCGTACAGGAGGAGACGTGACAACCTGTGCAGTGGAACCTACTGTCAAGTTCATTGAACTTGTTCACTGAAATGTTGGTCTGGATTATGCAATACACGTTGAAAGGCATCTAGCTTCCGTGCTTTAAGTGCGTAAATCCAATCTCAGGTAACGAACTGAGACCACTTCACTATTTAGGAAGAATGGATATTTTATTTATTTTTTTTTTTAAAGATTTTATTTATTTATTTGAGACAGAGAGAATGAGAGAGACAGAGAGCACATGAGAGGGGGGAGGGTCAGAGGGAGAAGCAGGCTCCCTGCCGAGCAGGGAGCCCGATGCGGGACTCGATCCCGGGACTCCAGGATCACGACCTGAGCCGAAGGCAGTCGCTTAACCAACTGAGCCACCCAGGCGCCCCGAAGAATGGATATTTTAAGGACTAGGTAGGGAGGACTTATGAATAATGGGTCAACCATTTGTATGCACGTGCACCTCTAAAGCGCTCAAGAATAGCTTGGTCTCATTAACATGGCCCTTGTAATCTTGCTTAAAATCTTAATTTTCCTTAACTAAAACTTTTCTTTTTTCACAGTTTAGGCAACAGGAAATTTTAGCTCAGGCCAATACTGATGTATCACGAATTCTAAATTTGTCAGGTCTTAATGCAATTTTGCTCTATTAATAAATGTTACAGTCAAACCTCTTTTTTAAGGGCCCTGATTACAGATTGGACCAGGTAAATGGTTACATTGAAGGGCATCTCTTGGTGCCTCTGCTTTGCATGAAGTGCACTGTGGCTTTTCAGCTAGGAATCATGGTTTATATTTCCTCCACTAAGGTGAATTCTCCAAGACGGTCAGCCTTGACTTCTGCCACAGTCTCTCCCTACTGTTGAGGCGCTGCAGCCTCTTGTGATTATTACCATAATCGTTACTACATCTTCTGCAGAAATGTAGCCTAATATGTTCCAAAGCAGATCATTTTTTTTTATTCTTATGTTAATCCCCATACATTACATCATGAGCTTTAGATGAAGTGTTCCATGATTCATTGTTTGTGCATAACACCCAGTGCTCCATGCAGAATGTGCCCTCCTCAATACACACCACCAGGCTAACCCATCCTCCCACCCCCCCCCTCCCTTCTAGAACCCTGTTTGTTTTTCGGAGTCCATCGTCTCTCATGGTTCGTCTACCCCTCTGATTTCCCCCGCTTCATTCTTCCCCTCCCGCTACCTTCTTCTTCTTCTTTTTTTTTTCTTAACATATATTGCATTATTTGTTTCAGAGGTACAGATCTGTGATTCAACAGTCTCACACAATTCACAGCGCTCACCAGAGCAAAGCAGATCATTTTTATTTATTTATACATCTGCCTTCTATCATGCAAAGATAATTAAGAGCTAATTGTAGTTCTATCACTTAGCATTTGTTAAGGGTCTGAAACACTAGATTTTAGAGTCTGGAGCCCTGAGTTTTATCCCTTTTTCCTCCCCTCTTAGAACTTGAGACAATGGTGCAGCCACTCTCTCTCTCCATGGGCCCAGAGGACCGGGTACAAGCCTGACATCCATCCTCTCAGCTTATGAGAGAGAGAGGGTTAATGTTTCTCACTCTGAGTTCTTTGACTAAGAGGTGGTGGATGAATAATTATATCACAAGAATATTTCCTCCTCCACACACAGATGTGAGGAGTAATGACTATGAATTAAACCATGTGTTGTTAGAGTGAAGAAAGCATCTGTTAATGGCCAGCACCAAGGGGAAGACCATGCAGTGATTGCAGAGTGTCAGTTCCTAGCCTAGAGCAGTCAAGCAGAGGTCCCTGTATGGGTTCACCTGGCCATGAGCACAGCCTAGCACATAAGATGAGACTGAAGATCAATCAAAATTCCCATCCCCTCTGAACACAGACCACTGAATCCATCCTTAAGAAACCTGCACTAACCTTCAGAGGTATCTTCACTCCCCAACTCTCTTTAAATTCTTGACCTTTCTGTCGGATCAGGCAATTGGTATCATTAGTTTATTTTTAGATATAAATGTATGTCTGTTTGATGAATAAACTTGACATCGAAAAGAGAATGCCTTGGTGATGGAGAAAGACTGGAGCTGTTAGTAAAGGCCAAGCTTCCCCTTTCCAGATGAGTAAAGTCCAATTTCTCCATCTCTGATACAAATACTTCCCATCACTGTGATTCCAGCTTGTGTCAAAAGGTGCCGACCTAAAAGAAGCTAGCATGTGTACATGGTGTGACAGGCTCAATTCACCGGACTGGAATCAGAGAGCCAGGGTTCTTGCCTCAGCTCTGGCAATCACTCACGGTGACCTTGGCCAAGCCCCTCCGCCAATCTGAGCCTCAGCATCCTCATCGGTAACATGGAGACAAGGCTAAACAATCTCAGAGGTCCTTTCCAATTAAAACACTACATTGCTGTATAACACTTTTCTCCCCAAAAGTTCAAAATACTTTGTAACCTTATTTATGCACAACATAAGCCAAGACCAAGAGATCTCCATTAAGTAGAAAACCAAGTGGGACAAATTTCTCAAGATGGTCTCTTACTGTCCAGAGCTAGTTTATGGGCTTAAAAGAGCTGGTTCAAAGTATTTCTGATAATGGAAAGATAACATGGGTGAAAGACCTCTCCCCTCTGAGTCTTGGCAGAGTCCTTGGCATCGTACAGGACGCAGGGGTTGCCACGTTTCAAACAAACATTTGTAAAAAGTCCTTGACCTGGTGGTCGCTGAAGCGCTTGGACATTTTTTTCCTATAAAAGGTTGGCTCCAGTGTCGGAAGACAGATTATCTTCTGCTGATGTAAAAATCCCTTCTAATGCCACCTGTGTCCTGAGCGGTCCCTCTCACAAATCTCCCCCTAGAGTTTGACTGAGCCAGCCCACCCGCCCTGTGATGGGCAGGCACTCACATCCCCTTTCCTGCCCCAGTGGAACTCCAGCATCGCTGGATGCAGTCAGCCCGGGGGGTGGGGACATCGTCACCATGTAATATACAACTTGGATTCGCCCCGATCTCTAGGCATGAGGATGATGTTCAGCACTTCAAGGTCATGAGAGACAACAAGGGTAATTACTTCCTGTGGACAGAGAAGTTTCCGTCTCTAAATAAGCTGGTGGACTACTACAGGACGACTTCCATCTCCAAACAGAAGCAGATCTTTCTGAGGGATAGAACCCGAGAGGATCAGGTATGCCTCAGGCCCCGATCAGCCCCAGTCTGCAGATTTTAGGCAGCATGAGTCCTATATGACCCATCAAGACAATGCATTTGATGATATGTCCCCTGAGTATTCTGGAAGACAGAATAAGTCCAAGGTCAGACCTCAGTTAAAATCATCTTCTAACACTTCCCAGCCATGTGATTTGGGAAAGTTGTCTGATCCTGTTTCCTGATCCATAAAACTGGAGCAATGGTGATACCTAGCTCATAGATGGTGGTGAAGGTTAGAGAAGATAACGTATCCCCTTCCCTGGCGTCTCTCCTAGTAGTGCTACAAGCATGCCACAAACATTAGCTCTTAACAGTGGATGCTTTGGTACATCGCAGTTTCAGCCTAGCTCAGGAGTTGCCCAAAGCTGAAGGCCAGGGGGCCCCACGCGGGGATGTTGGAGAGCAGCCTAGAGTCCAAGACTAAGGTAGCAGGTAGAGCCTTGTCACAGACAGGGAGGTTGGGGCTGTTGGAGGAAAAACTGGACCTGGAATTCTTGCTCTTGGAACAGTGTGGAAAACAGAGTATTATTTTACTAGAAAATGCATCAGACAAACCTAGCTCTTTTTTTTTTAAGATTTATTTATTTATTTTAGAGAAAGAGAGCTCAAGAGTAGGGGGAGGGGCAGAGGGAGAGAGAAAGAACCTCAAGCAGACTCTGAGCTGAGCACGGAGCCTGACGCAGGGCTCGACCCCACGACCCCGAGATCATGACCTGAGCTGAAACCAAGAGTCCAAGTTAAGAAACCTTTCAGAGTATCAGATTTCTCATCTGGAGAATGGAGAGAATATAATACCTCCCTGCCTGGGCTGTTGTAAGGATTAAATGAAATAATATGGTGATAGCACTTGCCATAGAGTCTGGACAATAGTAGGCACCAAGGAAATGCTAACTTGCCTCCCATAAGAAAATTCACACACACATACACACACACACACAATGTATAAAATACCTTTCAAAGGAAACAACATCGTTAAAAGAAAGAGATGGGTATTCTAGAAAGAAGCATTCTCTGGAGTAGTTAAAATAGTTGAAATCCCTGGAACAAGTTATTTGAAAAGGCATTGAGGCTTTCAAATCAACAGGTGCTCTGGAGAAGTAGAGAAAACCATTTCAGGGAATTGGTTGATTGTAAGCCTGAGAAGTGACAGTCCTAGGAGAAAAGGGCATCCCAGCAAGTGCACATAAAAGTTCAGAAAGAAAAACAAAGGTTAACTAAGACTTTGTGAATTATTTTAACCAAGAAACAGAGGTATTAATTTAGCAGGATGTGCATGCAGAGAGAAAAGAGGTAGCGTAAAATGCATTAAACTGGGGAGCGCCTGGGTGGCTCAGTCGGTTAAGCGTCTGCCTTCGGCTCAGGTCATGATCCTGGGCTCCTGAGATCGAGCCCCGCATCGGGCACCCTGCTCGGCGGGGGGCCTGCTTCTCCCTCTCCCACTCCCCCTGCTTGTGTTCCCTCTCTCGCTGTCTCTCTCTGTCAAATAAATAAGTAAAATCTTAAAAAAAAAAACAAAACGCATTAAACTGGATTAAACGAGTTCATATTTGTAAAGCACATCGAACAGCGCCTGGCATGTATGAAGCCCAGGCCCTGTGTAACTTGTTTGTGAAATAAAAATAACGAGAAAGTACCTCGAGTCACACGGTCGTGGTACCATTAAGCAGAAAGGCCGTGCTCCTTCCCAGCGTGCCTGGCGGCAGGCCTGGTTTCCATGGTGCCACAAGAGGGCTGCGGTCTGGGGCTCTATCACCAGGCTATAAGCGACAGTTCAAAATCAGGCAAAGTCAATGGCCGAGCTTATTGGGAGGGTAGGATGTCCGGCGGTGGGGCAACAGGCGATAAGGAGGGGTGGCATTGTGTCAGTAAAATAGAATATTGAAGCTTGATTGCAGAGAGGAAAACAAGCCCACTAGGAAGGGACTCGATGCGTAGCCCGTGGAAAGTGAACCAGAGACCCGGAGTCCCCAGCCCGGGAGAATCTGAGAACATGGAGACCATTCCTGCAACCACGAGGGGCCGAGACATCGGCTCTCTTGAGGCTGCCTGCGGGCCTTCGGCTGTCTCTTGGAGAGGTGGTGGGCAAACTGCCCGAAAGCGGGGGGCAGGGGGGTGGGGGGCCGGGAGATGCGGGAGGAGGGTGGATCTGCATCGTCTTCATCATTCTCTCCCAGGGTCACCGGGGCAACAGCCTGGACCGGAGGCCCCAGGGAGGCCCGCACCTCAGTGGGGCTGTGGGAGAAGAAATCCGGCCTTCGATGACGCGGAAGCTGTCGGGCCACCCGGCGCCCCCTCCCTCGCAGTGCCCCCCAGCGCCCCCAGCACAGCAGCAACGCTACCTGCAACACCCTCATTTCCATCAGGTACCTCAGAGGAATGGAGTGGGCGCCGTGAGGTAGGGGAGAGGACCTGCTCTCCTCAGCCCAGGGCTCAGGCCAGCCTGTCCCCATGGCCACTGAGCACGTGGAAAACCCCCACAAAGCCAGATGCAACCAGAGCAAACAAAGGCTTGGGGGGCTGTTGTGGTCCCGGGACCGTGGGGAGGAGCATCTCAGGCCCGGCCTCGTGACGGCTCGCAGAGTTCGTGAAGACGACCCGGGACCTCCCAACTGGCAGCAATATGATAAAATGATATGGGAACTGCTCTTGGCACAGAAGTCCCTGCGAATTCATTGGCTCCCTGCCTGAACACACGCACGCACGCACACACACACACACACAGTGAGCCGTTGCTTCGTTTTCCTGTCAGCGCACTTCCAAATCTATTCATGCCCCTTAACCCATCTGGCTGTGGAGATCCACAAGAAAAACGGATTAACACCGCAACAGAGCCTCGCTTATTTATTTATTTGTCTCCTGCCTTGCTCCAGATGGGATTTGGGGCCGCTTACCGAGACGGACAATACAGCCAGATGACATCATTCCTAAATTCCTTGGTAGGGCACACAAAGCCCTTTGTGAGCTGCCCGTATCTGTTTCCCCAGCCTCATCTGCTGCTGCCTCGCCCTAAGCCCACCCCCCTCCGACCCTCCACCTCCCCCACTCCCTGAGCAAACACACATTCCAGCAACACTGCACTATCTTTAGTTACCCAAACGGTCAATTGTGTTTTCTCTCATAACCTGGGGACTTTTTATATGCTATTTCCTTTGCCTAAAATGCCCTTTCCTGGCTGATCCTTCTCCTCCTCTAAGCTACAGTTCAAGTATCACCTCCTCTAGGAAGACTTCTCTGATTACCCTGGCAGACTTAGACCTTCTCTCAGCTCGCTTACCACTTAAATGTGTATGGTTCCCCCTCTAAACTGACGATCCACGAAGACAAGGCCCTTTTCTTTCCAGCTACATGTCCCCAGTGATTAGGACAGTACTAGACACATGGCAGGTGCCTGATAAATATTCTTTGAATGAATGAAATCTGGCATTGTCTTCACAGTCGAAGGTCCCTTTGCCACCCTTCCCCCTTTCTCCCACCCCTGGGGTTTATCAGCAGCAGCACGTGTTCTTGGAACACTGGCTGTGTCTGTGGCCTCTGAGCAAGGCACCGGGGGGCCTGCCGGGGATGTGGTGTGGTGACAGGTCCTCTGTTGCGTGTGTTTCCAGGAACGCCGAGGAGGCAGCCTTGACATAAACGATGGGCACTGTGGCATTGGCGTGGGCGGCGACACGAACCCGGCCCTCATGCACCGGAGACACACAGACCCCGTGCAGCTCCAAGTGGCCGGGGTACGTGAACTTTCCCTCCCTGGGCTCGATGAAGGCAGCCAGAGGGGCACTTAGAGAAATGGTTGGTCCTCCAGGACAGAGGCAAGCCGCTCAGAGCTCGGAATGGAGGTGGTGGGAGCCCAGCGAGCCATGGGGGGAGGAGTTCCCAGGCAGGGCCGATGCCGGTCTGTTGTTCTGTCCGGCCGCTGGGCCTTGCCCTGTCCTCATGGTTTTTGGCTCTGGCTCTGGCCGAGGGAGATCTGTTGCCTTTTTCCTCGCGCCACATCGGCCTCGGCTGCGCTACCACAGAGGGCTGTTAGTTTGGGCACGCTGCCATCCTGTCCCCTGGAGAGAGTGAAAAGACCACCTAGTGATGCAGGGAGAGTAGCTGTCAAGGATTCTCCTGGGGCCTCAGAGACTAACATCTCTGTCGGTAAAAGTCCTGAGTCTCAAGAGCGGCTCGGCTGAGTTCTGCTAACTCCACGCCCCGGGCTGCGCAGTGGGGTCTGCTGCCCGTCACAGTGGGGTTCGGGAGGTCTCCGGAGAGCCAGATGTCCGCCTCCAGGGCAGGCTGCTCACCGAGGACTTCTTCTTGCCGCGGGGGCCAGCAGGACCCCTCCTGAGCCACAGCGGCTCCGAAGGCCCCCCGGCCCTGGCTCAGCGGGCCCCTTCTGTGCTTCCCCCGACAGCGAGTGCGGTGGGCCCGGGCGCTGTACGACTTCGAGGCCCTCGAGGACGACGAGCTGGGGTTTCGCTGTGGAGAGGTGGTCGAGGTCCTGGACAGCTCCAACCCGTCCTGGTGGACCGGCCGCCTGCACAACAGACTGGGCCTCTTCCCTGCCAACTACGTGGCGCCCATGATCCGATGAGGCCCTTCCGGGGGGTCAGAGGCTTTTGTGTGAAGCTGCCTGCAGGAGAGGGGGCAAGGAAGAGAAGCGGGAACTATCCACGCATACGGATATATGTGTGTACGCGCACACGCACGCCTACGCCTCTGTGTACACGCATTTTCTAATAGTAATTTATTGGCGATTTCATTGGTTACTCAGTTGATATGAAAGGAAGGCAGGTGAGAATGATATTCATACTTGTTTTTCTGCTCCCCTCAGCGGTGTGTGGAAGGCAGTGGGAAAGCTGGCTGGTGGGGAGGGGCAGGGACATGAAACGCAAATTCTTCCCGTCCCTAAGATGGCCCTGCTTCCTCCTGGCCTGGGGAATGTTCACCAAGAGTAGCCCAGCGGAGAGCCGCACCCCGGGCTTGGACGAGGAACCACAGGGTGGGGCTGGACTCGGTGGGGCATGTTTGAGCTCACCTCCAAGCCCTACTCACCTTGAGGGTTTGCAGGGCAGCTTCCCTCCTGCTCTGCAAGGGTGGGCACTGCTGGGTTGAGAATAAAGGTGCCTCCCCACAGGGCTGAGCTGGGAGCAGGAAGGGCCAAGAAGGCGGGACTGGACTGGAGCAGCAGGTGTTCCGAAGCCTGGGCAAGGCTGGCCTCACCTCCCTCCAGTGAGTGTTCCTCGGCTAGTCCTCTTCCCCGAGGCTGACCTGGAGAAACGGAGACCCCGAGGAGCCAAGCACTGGGAGACGGAGGGATTTTCACAAATCTCCAGTGGCTTACTTGGGAGTAACCTCTGTTTCCCAGGATACCAAGAAAGCAACGTCTGAGACTCTGTAAAATGCTTAGAGAAGCCCCGGCTGAGAAAGCTGGATTTTAGAGCCGTTATTTTATGGCGACAGGATGTCTCTTTGGGTCTCTATTTGTTTCCCCATGTTTTGAGGATGCCTTGCCCAGTGGCACGGAGAGCAGCCCGCTCCACAAGAGCGTTGATTCGCTATTGTTGATGGGTTGATTGATTGGCTGAGCATGACCCTGGGTGGGAGCCAGCTTTGCAATGAGCTTCCTGTTGGATTTGGCTGTTGAGCCACTGCTGACAGCACCCCCCCCAACACACACACCCAGTACCTGCATGTGGGGCCGCTCTCTCTCCTGCCACCTCACAATAGAATTGTGTTTCCCTTGGGGGTGTGGGTGGGGACTGGCCAGGCTGGGGAGCAGAGACACCAGAGAAGGAAACTCAGTGTTTTGGTGGAGGCCGGGAGCAAACACGTCTGCACTAAGGGTCCTGAGAAGAGGGTGTGTGTGTGTAATGAGACCGAAATGAAAGGGTGGGGTACCCATGTTGGTGAGGGAGCATGGAGGGTGAGGTGGGCCCGTTCCTTTGTCTTCTCCCCCAGCCCTTCCTGCTCTAAGGAGTGACGGCGGCAGCCATTATGGAGGGTGATAGGAGAAGAAGAGTTTCTACTCAGAAGTAACTGTCAGTGTAATGTAGGCTGTGTCCCTTTGACTCTGAATTCTATGATTCTGTGATCCCTGTGTTGTCTTTAGAGAGGAAGGGAAAAAGAAGGCGCTCTGTGGTGAGTCTTGGGAGGGAAGAGAAAATAGCCCTGAGAGGCGGGGGGAGTCGAGCGAGAGTGAGGAGGGTCTGGCACGCAGCCTTTAGAAATGACAGCACGGAAAGGGAAAGGGGGCAAAGACATTTCAAAAGATCAAGGAGCAGCGTGAGAGGGACAAAGGGAGGGAGAGGAGGCAAGACGTTAAGTGGGGCAGGTGAGGAAGACATGGGAGTAGGAGTCAGCGAGCAGATAAGCACGGGAAGGAGGGACGGAGCAGGTGCGGAAGGAGGAATTAGAGCAGAGACGTGAGCGCTGGGGAAGGCAGGGGCGAAGGCACCACGAGGATGAAGACAAAAGAGCAGGGAGAAAGAAAAGCAAGGCAAAGAAGACCTAAAAGCTATTTTGGTGCTAGGTAATGTGAACATGTTACAGTAAATAAAAGCCAAAAGTGATGTTTGGTTTTACAGTATTTACAAACCATATGCTTTAAACAGCCCACAAACCTCATCCATTTGTCTGATTATGTGGGAGGACCAGCCCCAGTGAAGAGAGAGGGAAATAATTTGGTTCTGGCCTGGATTTCGTGCCTTGAAACGCTTCTCAAGAAAGCAGTGATAAGTGCCCATGTTTTGCCAGGCCGCGTGTCGTGTCTGTGGGAGCGGGGCTCACTCACTGGTCTGGGGAGGCCTGCCCCACAGTGTGCGCAGAGCTTCCGAAACTCCTGGAGCTGGCTGTTCTGTTCCACCCCAGGCCGTCCTGGGAGTCTGGTGCTAAACCAGCCTTGTCCCTGTGCATCACATGGCTCAATTCAGGAGGACGCAGGAATCACCCTAACCAACCACGGAGAACTGGGGCCCTTCGGGACCAGGCTAAGAGGAGAAGGACCGAACTGTCCACACTTGGGGGTGTTGGGAAGCGGCTTGCTGGGCCTCTGGTGCTGCCTGGAGGAGCACGTGGGGAGCTGCTTTCCACCAGGCAGCGTTTCAGCGCCGGGGGCGTGTCCACCCAGCGCTCCTCCCAGCCACACAATCCACACAATCCGGGAAACAGCACAAATGTCTCTGACTTCAGCTGAAACCGCTCTGCATGACCTGAGGGCAGGGAACTTCCAGAGAAAGTCGGTTCCTGTTGAACCGGTTCAGTTTTCCTAAGCACTTGCTGAGGCTCGCTGCAATGTGAAATCTCTGGTACCTGCCATTGCCCACCCACTTTTAGATGGCCTCAGGGTGATCGAAGGCAGTGCTTCTCAAAATTCAGTGCCTATGGATTGCCTGGGGAACGTGTTAAAATGCAGATTCTGATTCAGTCCTGCGTGTCCGCCACTCTGAGCTGATGTTCCTCGGTCAGCGGACCAGACTTTGAGTAGCAAGGGCACAGAACTTGACAGGGAGCTAGAGAGCCACAAAAATCAGATGAGATCCCTTTTCTAGGGATCTTCAGGCACTTTCCTCTGTTGCTCACAAATGAGACATGATTCAGAACCGCCAGTATGACATCATCCACACTTGCCGGCCCAGGTGACCAATTTCAGGGCCTCCATCTCCATCAAGAATCAAGAAACTTTAGGACAAGCATTCAGATAAAATACACACAGGGGTTTCCCAATGGTGATTATTTTAAAGATAAGCAGAGGTTACAGAAGTTGTGAAAGCTTTCTCAGGAAATCTATAAACATAAAATGCACTGGAGTCAGGTGTGGTCCTGCTCGGAGGCGAGGGAATGGCCCATGTCACCGGGGCACCGTTAGATCAACTAACCTCGAGCAAAACAGGCCACAGGCGGGACAGATTGGCCTGGGCGAATACTTGCTGTTGGCCTTGTCTAAAGTTAACGCTTCAGCCCGTATGTACGAAAACAAGGACAAGGGAAAAACATGTTGTCTTGGTTCTTTTAAATACTTCTCCGGTTCCTCCACGTCTCTCCATCACCACAACCGTGCCACCATATCTCTTCCTTGGCGACCGATCGAGCCTGGACACGCTTCTCCCAGCATACCGTCTTGTCCCCAGTCCATTCTCCACACAGATGCCAGGGCGATCCTTGTACAACACCAGCCTGATCACGTCACTCCCCCGCCAGCCACCGCACTTGGATTTGAATCCAAGGCCCCATGTCGCCGTGTGAGGTCTGGCCCTGCCTCCCTCTCTGGCCTCCTCTGTGCCTCTCCCCTCCTTGCTGCCACGCTCCCACCCACTGGCCTTCTCTCAGCCTCCAGATTGGTTCCCATAGCCTCCATACCTGTTGTTCCCTCTGCCTGGCTAACTCCTATGCATCTTCAGGTCTCAGTTTAAATGTCACTTTCTCATATTATCCTTTCCTGACCCTAATCTAAAAGAATCCTTCCCGTTGGACTACCTGGTGGTTCCTGGTGCTTTTCCTGAACAGCGCATAAGCTGGTCTGCTGGACTATTAGACTGTGAGCTCCCTGGGGCAGGGATCATCTCTGTTTTGTGAACCATCGTCTGCCCAGCATGTGTTTGGCACACAGAGGCTCAACAAATATTTGTTTAATGAATAAGCAAATGAAACCGTCTCATGTCACCTATCATTCATTCTGTAACCCAAAGGTCCCAGGCCTTAGGGACCCATAGGTGCAAACAAGGTGATATTAACATTGATGCCCAAGTTACAGTAGCTTTCAGCCGCGTGCCCTCAAGATCTCCAGCTACTTTGAGAGTCCAAGGCAGTGAGGCTGGTATCTCCCGTGTGTTTAAGAACCAGTCGGCTAATGCCTCCTACTCTGGCCATGTTCCATCGTCCCCGAGCATCCTCCACTGACAGCGACTTCCCTGATGCTGCCGACCCGCTGTGGGTTGCATCTCTATGTTGATGAAATGCCCCGATCCTTCAGGAAACCAACTCTGCCCTGCAGTCCATGTGGCCAGGAGGTTGGGGAAGAGGAGGGGTGGAGAATGGCCTGTACTCAGTTCTGAGTCACCCCTGTCCCTGGGCCCCAGAGAGGCACTGCCTAGGTCAAGGTTCTCCCACAGCTCATTCCCTCCTCACCGGAGCCATCACAAAGGACAGAGGAAGTCCCTTCCCCTCCAGCTCTCTTGTTTGTCTCTCTCCCTGTTGCCCTTCCTCCTTCCGCTGGAAAGAAATGCTCTTATACCTCTCTGTGCAATAGATACTACCCAGGGTGCCAGGGGGATGTGCACCCTGTTGAACACTCTGGGCTCGGCTGTAATTCATTCATTAAGTCAACGACTATTTACAAAGCACCTCGTAGAGGCCAGACGCAATGAGCCAGTGGGTCATCCACGTCTCCCTCCTGCCCCTGCATCTGTGCCACGGTCACCACCTCATTTCAGGCCTCTCTCCTGTCTCTCCCCCTGCAACTGCAACAGTCTCAGAACCGGTCTCCCCGCCTGCCTCTGGGCTGGCTGGCCCCTCCGATCCAGCCCACTGACTGCCAGAGAGACCTTATTAACATGCAAAGCTGATGACATCAGGCTTCTGTTCAAAAGCCTCCAGGGGCTCCCACTGGCTTTCAGGCTAGAGTTTAAACTCCCCGCTTGGCAGTAATGCCATTTTGCAATCTGACTGCTGCCTGTTTGTTCAGCCACAACGCCCATCTCCCCCCAGAATGAGTCATGTTGTCTCAGAGCGCTGAGTCTTTCCATCCGGTTCCTTCTGCCTGGAATGCCTTTCCCCCATTTTTTTGGTCTAGATCAGTGTGGTCCAATAGCACATTCTATGATGGTGAAGGGAAAGTTCTCTATCTGCTCTGTCCAATGTGGCAGCCTCCAGCCACTCGTGGCCACTGACTGCTTGCAATGTGGCTAGTGTGAGTTCCAACAGCAAGATGGGGCAAGTGGCTACCTTATTGGGCAGTAGGGATCCAGGCAACTGCCACTCACTTTGAAATACTTAGCTCAGGGCTCAAGTTCTCCACTGGGAAGCCATCCCAACTTCATGGCTGCTGTAGATGTCCCTCCTCCATGTTCCTCTTGCATCCTTGTTCTGCTTCCATCCCGATATTCAGAACTCTGTAGTATAGTCGGTGATCCACTGAGTCTGCCTCCCCCACGGGACTGAACACTTTTGAGCGCACAAACAGTTCACCCTATAAATGGTTGATGCACGTGTGCATTGGTGTGCTGGTAAATGTTGAACAATTGCCCTCTGAAGGAAAGCCCCAATTGTCACATTTGCCAGTTCTGTGATGTAAATATTCCTACCGTGCATCAAGATAATGAAAAGACAAACCACAGAAGGGGAAAAGATAATTGCAAAAAGCCTACCTGATAAAGAACTGTTATCCAAAATAAACAAAGAATTCTTAAAACCCAACGATAAGGAAATGAACAACCCAACTGAAAAATGGGCAAAACGCCTGAACAGACACCTCACTGAAGAAGATAAAAAATCACAAGTAAGCACATGAGAAGATGCTCAACATTACATGTCATTAGGGAAATGCAAATTAAAACAATGAGATACCATTACACAGCTCTTAGAAAATCCAAGGACCAAAACACTGACAACACCAAATGTTGGCAAGGATGTGGAGTAACAGGAATTCTCATTCACTGCTGGTGGAAATGCAAAATGGTACAGCCCCTTTGGAAGACAGTTTGGCAGTTTCTTACAAAACTAAACATAGTCTTAACATATGATCCAGCAATCATGCTTCTTGGTATTTACCCAAAGGAGCTGAAAACTTATGTCCATGCAAAAACCTGTACATGAATGTTTATGGCTGTTCCATTCATAATTGCCAATACTTGGAAACAACCGAGGTGTCCTTCAGTAGGTGAATGGATAAATAAGCTGTGGTCCATCCAAACAATGGAATATTCTTCAGTGCTAAAAAGAAATGAGCTATCAGGGCACCTGGGTGGCTCAGCTGGTTAAGTGTCTGCCTTCTGCTCAGGTCATGATCCCAGGGTCCTGGGATCAAGCCCGGCATCGGGCTCCCTGCTCAGCAGGGAGGCTGCTTCTCCCTCTCCCTCTGCTCGTGCTCATGTGCTCTCTCTCTTGCTCACTCTTGTCCCTCAAATAAATAAATAAAATCTTAAAAAAAAAAAAAAAAGGAAAGAAGCTATCAAGCCATGAAAAGACATGTAGAAACCTTAAATGCCTATCACTAAGTGAAAGAAGCCAATCTGTAAAGGCTACATACTGTATGATTCCAACTATGTGACAATCTGGAAACAGCAAAACTATTGAGACAGTAAAAAGATCAGCAATTGCCAAGGGTGAGGTGAGAGGGAGAAAAGAAGAGGTGGAACACAGATTTTTAGAGCAGTGAGATCATTCTCCATGATACTATAATGGTGGCCACAAGTCATTACACATTTGTCAAAACCCAGAGAGTGTACAATACCAAGAGTGAACCCTGAGGTAAACTATGGGCTTTGCGTGATAATGATGTGTTGATAAGGGTTCACCAAGTGTAACAAATGTACCACTTGGGTGGGGGATGTTGATAATGGGGGAGGCTGTGCATGTGTGGGGACAGGGAGTATAAGGAAACCCTGTCTTCTGCTCAATTTTGCTGTGAACCTAAAAGTGCTCTAAAAAACTATTAAGTCTATTAAAACAACCACAACAACAACAACAAATCTCCCACCACGGCTGATTTCAAGCCACCAACATGATATCCGTGAACTGGGAGTGGAGAAGAGATGTGTGCACATTGGCTCTCACAAGCAGGGAGGAACCAATCTCAGCATGGATGCATGAATGAATGAATGAGGAAGGAAGGAAGGAAGGAAAGAAGGAAGGAAGGAAGGAAGGAAAGAAGGAAGGAAGGGAGGGAGGAAGGAAAGAAGGAAGGAAGGGAGGAAACTCTACTCAACCTGCAAGAAGCCGGTCCTGCAGCTGCAAGTCCAATTTCAGTTCCAACCTAGGAGACAAAGGACCAAGAAGTCATATCTTTGGCTTATTCAGGAAGAGGGACACTTGTCTCCTTTGGGTCTTTTACTTTTAATACCAAGCCTTATCCAGGCATCTACTGAGCACCCCACTCAGACTAGTGGAAAGTGAGTGAGCCTGAGGTCTCCACTTGTGCTCTCTCTTTCCCTCAAATAAATAATTAAATAAATAAAAATCTTTAAAATAAATAAATAGGGGCACCTGGGTGGCTCAGTGGGTGAAGCGTCTGCCTTCAGCTCAGGTCATGATCCGGAAGTCCCAGGATCGAGCCCCACATCAGGCTCCCTGCTCAGTGGGGAAACTGCTTCTCCCTCTGCCCCTCACCCCACTCTTGCGCTCTCTCTCTAACTCTTAAATTAATTAATTAATTAATAAGTACATAAATTTGTGAGTAAAACCTTT
This sequence comes from Mirounga leonina, assembly GCF_011800145.1. Taxonomy (NCBI): domain Eukaryota; kingdom Metazoa; phylum Chordata; class Mammalia; order Carnivora; family Phocidae; genus Mirounga; species Mirounga leonina. The sequence goes on along the minus strand of NW_023270739.1, from coordinate 5,531,103 downwards.
CCCGGAAGTCATACAGCAGCCATCCCCTCGGATCCCATTGATGTGACTAGATCACCTGCCATTCCAAAACGAGCCATGACTAAGAGAATGAGACCACCATGACTGGCTTAGACCAGTTGATGGGACCCTACAGGAGGCAGAACCTGGGAACCCAGGCAGAGCCCTGCCCTAAAGGAGGAAGTGGTTGGGTTGGATGACAGTGGGCAGTGGCTATCAAGACCCAATCTACAGGAAATGTTAGACAAAGATGCACAAATTTTATGAGCCAGGCCATTCCATAAACATTCCTTGAGATAGTTAAGGAACAAAAAGGCAGTGTGAGGCAGCATAGCTCCCTGGCTTTCCCCTCGGACTTGAAATGCCTGCATGGACACACACACACGCGCACACACACACACGCACGCACACTCTTCCATCCGCCCTCCACAATGGATTCCCACATGCATATTAAGACAGCATATCGGGGGGCGCCCGGGTGGCTCAGTTGGTTGAGCGACTGCCTTCGGCTCAGGTCATGATCCTGGAGTCCCGGGATCGAGTCCCGCATCGGGCTCCCTGCTCAGCAGGGAGTCTGCTTCTCCCTCTGACCCTCCCCCCTCTCATATGCTCTCTCTCTCTCTCTCTCATTCTCTCTCTTTCAAATAAATAAATAAAATCTTAAAAAAAAAAAAAAAAGACAGCATATCGGTGGGGACAGCCTCCATGCTAGGCACAGAAACCAGAACTGTACATAGTGAGGCTCTGTGTCTGCTGTGGGGGCAGAGGCCCCAGCCAGTCAGATCTGTGCCATCGTCCCAGCAATAGTACTGAGCCTGGCGTGAGACTCCCCTACACAGGTCCTTCCAGGTATGGCTCTATCCAGGGTCATTTGTGGCCATGTTCTAACGTGGGCAATCCCGTTTCAACGGGACTGAATTCCCCAGGGTGGGCAGCACGTGGTGCCTCCCCCCTCTTCCCCCCCCGCCCCGCTCTGACCTGGTTATGGGGAGTTGCTAGGGTAACTGCCACACAGCCTTTGCTTCCCCCGCTGGAGGAGGCTTGGTTACCATGGCAAGTCCAGATGAGGTGGGGGTACAGGGGGAAGGAAGCACTGGCCCGGTGGCGGTGGGGGGGTCCCTAGCCGGGACTCTGTCCTCACTCTCTCTGGGCCACTGGACCTTCGGGAAATCTCTTCACCCCTCTGGGCCTCATTTTCCTTATCAGTAAAATAAAGTGCTCTAAACCGCTGATGCATGCAGACGGCATATACTAAATAAACACTGATCCTCAGACTCCTCTTAGGTAAGAATGACTCAAGATGGGTGCAGAAAGGAACGGATTGAGCTGTGTTTAAAATAAAATAGAGAAACTAGCCAGCCAGTGTCTCTAGTAGGACACATAAAATTCATGGAGATTCTCCCTTCTGTTGACAGAAATTTAGCTTCTGGAATTGATACTTGTGAGTCCCCGGGGCTCCTTGGGTCCTTTTCCAAACCTAGACTTCCTAAGGAAGTCCCCTTAGGGGTGTGTTACCTTAGGGTATGTGGCTTGCTAAGGGGTCTGCCCCTTCCTGTGCTCTGCTGGCCCTCTGTCCCCACTGGAGCCATGGCACAGACCCAGCCCACTGGGGCCAACTCCTGACGTGTGGGGCTCAGCACCAGCCTCTAGGATTGGCTACTTGATCCTGCCCTTGATCTGAGCATTGGCCCCAGTCTCTTCCTTCATTCCTGCAGTGAGACCCCTAGCCAGGCCTCGGTGCTGGGACCCATGCAGTACCCAGCTCTTCCCCTCCCTTCTCGTCTGTGCCAGTCCCCTTCCAGAATCCAGATCCCTGCTGCTGGGGTCTCCTAGCCCTGGCTGCCCATCCTGCCTGTCTACCTGCCCGAACCTTCCAATCTTGTGGGCTGCTTCTCCCTTCCCCACCCGTGCTTCACCCCCCCAGTACTCCCTTGGCGCCCATTGTCACCGGTGGCCCCTGTAGCCCCAAAAGAGAAACTGGACCCTACCCATCCAACCTCCAATGGCTGATCTGCCTTCCCCCTTCCTCCTCGGACCTTGCCTCCAGTTCTAAGTCCTGGCTGCTCCTTATCCTTCCCCCGCCGTATACATGGCAAATAGGGTTATGTCTGAGTGTGGCCCCGGGTGCTGGAGTCATATCAGGGAACATTCTCCACCCCTACTCGACTGCTGAGTTTCCCCCTTCCAAGTGTGCAGCTGAGTGAGGAATTCACACCTTGTACCTAGGGTGTGAAAACCAGTAGGGGGTGTTAGGGCCAGTGGCTTTGCCGCAGCTAGCTGTGATGTGGGGCGGTCTAGAAACTCCCAGGCCTATAGAGAAAGCCCATCCTTGAATCATGCACCCCAGTGCCCCCTCCTTTCTAGCTATCCCCTACTTCCCCTGCAGGCACTGTGGAAAAAGTGGAGAAAGCACCCTGCAGCTGACTCTGTGAGCCTGGACAAGTTACCTGACCTCTCTGAGCTAATGGAGACAACCAGACACAGTAGCACTAAGTTGTCATGAGAAGTAAACAGAGTTATAGGAACTGTTTGGTGAGGGCCCAGCAAACGGAGGGCGGCCCCACTACCCCTTCCACTGGGGTAGAAACGGCCTTCTGCACCCCACCCCTGTCCTGTACTCAGCCCTCCTCGGGGTAAGTCTCTGTGCAACTATCACACCGATAACCTGCTGAGGTACTAAATCAACTTGGGGACAGCTCCGCTCCCTGGGCCTCGGCCACCCTCTTCCCGGCGACCGCTGCCCTGTGATGGTGGCCGGCAAAGGACAAACTGCTGAGGGTGCTGGCCAAATAAAGGAGTGATTCTTGCCGGAGGATAGCAGGCTGGTCCTGGAGCTGCCATTAACTCCTCTGGCTGGTCTGCCTGCCTCCAGGCTCTCTGCGACTTTACACATCACCCCATCCAGATGCGGCACTTTCTTTACTAAAAGCTTGAGGTTCAAGCTGCCTCCCAGTGCTGGGGGGCGGGGTGGGTAGGGGGAGGCAGGACCTCTGGGCCACTCTGCCCTGAACCTTGCCCTGCATATTCCTCCTTTGGTGACTGGGCAGTGCCTCTCTATTGCCCTCTGTCCTTGTCCCTGCCAGCCAGCAAGGCTGGGGGGAAATGCCACCTCCTTCACGAAGTCCTCCTTGATTCCACCCTCAGAGAGCAATTCTCCCTCTGTGGAACCATCTCTTGACACTGCCCATCTGGCCTCGCCCTGGAGGGGGCGGGCAAAGAAAGGGCCTGTGCCCTGCGGCCTCGTCCCCAAAGACAGGGATGAACAAATACTAAATACATAATTCCAGCCCAGGTCCCTTCACTGGGGTACAGCTGTTTTAAAATTTGTCTAAAAATGTTTCAGACACACCCCAGTTCCCAGCGCTGCTTGCTCTTGGGAAGGGAAGGAGGTTTGTTAGGAGCGCTTTGCCCTCTGGGGCTGAAGATTGCTCAAGCCACCCCACGCCGCCGCCTGCCCTGCCTACCAGAGCGCACCACTGCAGGAACTCTGCTGCTGCCAGGAAGAAGTGGGAGAGAACGCCATCCCTTCCTGTGCCTTCCTCCGCGCACCGCCCCAAGCCCAGAACCGGATCAGTCGGCTTTCTCAAACATTCCATGTTGTCAGAGCACACCAGGGGCTCTCTCTCCCTCCGGCCCATCCCGTGCCCTCTGCCAGGGACATCCTGCCATTTCCCAGCTCACACACCCTCCGTGGCTCCCAACTGCCAACAGAGCTAAGTTCAAACTCACCCTGGAATTCAGAGATTCAAGAACTTTCATGGGGCAACCTCTGTTTCTGGCCCATTCCCTCCCCCTGTCCTTCCACCACCCCTGAAACATGTGCATGTGCATATTCACATATGTGTAGTCACGTGCACATGTACACACAACCACAAGACAAAAATACGCTCCCCCCCCCCACACACACACCGTGATCCAAACTGATGTGTTCGTTTAGCCTGTATTTGCCTTGATCAATTCATTCATTCATTCATTCACCCGCTCAACATCCGCTCAGTGCCAGGTCCTCACCAGAGCTGGCAGCAAATGTGAGGGGCACGATTTCCCTCGTTCTCCGGGGAGTCGTTGCTGCTTCCACTGCTCCCCAGCCGCCTCTCTGAGTTTTAGGTCCTGGGCCCAGCTCAAGGTCCACCTCCCTAGGGAAAAGCCTTCCTAATTTCTCAGCCCTCGAGTACTGGTCCCTGTATTTGAGTTCCTATAACAGTGCCATGTGATGGTGAACTTTCTGTGCTGGTGGAAATGTTCTGTATCTGCACTAGCCAGTGTGATTGCCCTTGGCCCCACTGGTCATTGAGCGCTTCCAATGTGACCAGTGTGACCGAGGAACTGAATTTCTTACTTTTAATTTATTTTTTAAAGATTTTTTTAAGTAGGCTCCATGCCCAACATGGGGCTTGAACCCATGACCCTGAGATCAAGAGTTACATGTTCCACTGACTGCGCCAACCAGGAGCCTCTGAATTTCTTACTTTAATTTTGCTTAATTTACATTTAAATAGCAACAACCATATTGGACAAGGCAGTTCTGTTATATAACCCATCTGGCCCTTGAGTCCCACAGATCTGATGACAAGTGGACTTAAGTTTGACTCCTTAGCTCTGTGACCCTGATCAGGTTGCTAAACCTCTCTGAGCCTCAGCTTTATCAGTTGTATCATGAGCAAATGTAATACTTAATGTGAGGATGAAGTGAGCCAATGTATGCCTGGCGCCTAGGGAATGATTAGGAAATTCACCGAATCTGAACTTTTATCCCTAGACATTAAATAATTATCTGTGGATTACGATCCCGAACATACTGTTAGCCTCAAGTCAATATGGTTAAAGGTTTTAGAATATGTTCAGTTGACCTGAAATAATGTCGAATTCCTGCCTCCCTAGCAGCTTCAAGGGAGAGTAGACAGCAGTGGAGACAGGAAGGCTTTGGAAACCCCTTTGTTTTCCGAGCCCCTTTGGAGCTGGGAGTGGGTCTACATCTTTTTCTTAAATCCCCTACTGCATAGGGTTCCATAGGCGGTTGGGGAGCAGTGGAAGCAGCATACGATAGAATGATCGTTCTCACTGAGGATATTGCTCAGAAGTCAGTCTGTAAATATTTGTTGAGTGGATGCTGGCTACGTACAATGGGAAACACAAAGGCAAACCACGCTGGTTCCTAACCTTGGAGACTTAATTGCTAGCCGAGAGTGCTGTCCTCGGACTCTGGGCATGCAGAGCTTGGGATGGGGCCCCTCTGGGCTGGCAGCGTGCACGTCACGGGGCAGTCAGAGAGGAGAGGCACTAAAGCCGGGTTTGGGTCCCCAGGTTGTCTCGGTCCGTCTCCTTCATGGTCAGGAATCTTCTGGTACGAAGTCGGCAGACAGGGAGCCAGAAGCACGGCAGGGCAGAGGGTGGAACCCGAGCAGGTCTGCCGCCGTCACCTCTCCAGGGACCAGCTCTTGCCCTGGGGCACCCCCAGACCACACAACAGGCTGACTCCAACAAGTGGCTGCAGCAGCCGCGCACCCGCAGGAGGAGCCTCCAGGTGGGGAGAAGCACCAGACCCCTGGGCCTGTTCGTATGTAGGCAGGCCTTTGGTTGGACTGTGCCCCCTTCCTGGTCCTGGTTCCTCCTCCCCCATCTGCCCTTCGGTCTGGGCCTCCCAGGAGGGTGTGGGTGCCAAAATCCCTCTTTATCTTTAAAGACGATCAGAAATGTCCACCATGGGGTGCCCGGCTGGCTCAGTCTGTAGAGCGTATGACTCTTGATCTCAGGGTCATGGGTTCGAGCCCCACGTTGGGTGTAGACCTTACTTAAAAAAAAAAATGTTCACCGTGTCATGTACCTACCACACATATCAGATGCTCTCTCTCGCTCTCTCTCTCTCTCTCTCACACACACACACAGTCACACTGTGAAACTGCACGGCTAAAGAAAGACTCTCATTCAGTTGAATTGCCTTTTGCCTTCCAGGCTCTTATTGTTATGTTCTTACTTTAGCGGAAATGAGAAAATCCTGTCCAGTCTTAAGAAGGTATTCCCAGTCAGTCTGAAGTAAAGTTCATGAAGGGAGGGCATCCGGCCAGACCCGGAGGGCCAGGAAACACTATGGAGGAAGTGACCAAACTGAGGACCAAAGGATTCAGAAGAGTGGCTGGCGGACTGGAGAGAAAAGCATCTTAGCTTCAGGAGCTCCCTAAGCAAAGGCACCACGTGTCAAGGAAGGCAGAGGAGACAGAAGAAACCTAATAGGACCATAAATGGCTGCAAGGTGCTCGGGCTTTAGTGTAGGGTGAATAGGGAACCCCGGAAGAGTTTTATGCAGGGAAATTACAAGGTATCTTTGCATTTTAAAAGGGATTGAGGGGAGAAGATCCAGTTAGGAGGCTCTTGCAACAGTGGGGGGGGGAGGGGTTGGGAGGGAGTGGCAGCAGGGATGGGGTGAAGAGGACTAATGAGAAATATCACAGAAGAATCCTCATCTGGTCTGGTAGCCGTGAGGGAGGGACAAGAGTCAAGACACGTGCACATTTCCCACTTGGGCAACTGGGCAGGTGGTGGTGTCATTCTGGAGCAGAGAGACCGAGAAAGAACAGTGGCGGGGTGGGGGTAGAAGAGAAGTAGGAGTGGGTTCCTTTTGAGACCTCCCTTGCAGTGGAGGGGCCTGGGGGACATCCGAGTAGAGAGGCCCAGTGGGCAGCCTGATGAACTGCTTTGCAGTGGAGGAGAATGTTCTGGAGCTGAGAGGGAAGCAGTTGGCAGAGTGGTTGGGGAGGGGAACCTACATCATGCTTCCAAGGTTGCAGATACAACAAAGCCCCCGAGTCTAGAAAGTCTGGGAGGACAGGAACTTGCCTAGTACATAACCCGTGCCCCAAAACCATTCATGAATAAAAAGATGAAGCTTCCGGTAAGTCGCGGCTGGGGCGGGGGTGGCACGGGGGAGAGACCTGGGTGTATTCCTTCCTTGGGGCCAGCAGAGCTGGTCAGAGGAGAAAGACTTTGCTCATCTAGCTCAGTCCTAGAATCTACACCCTCCTCCCCATGGTGCCAGCCCCATCCACCTCCTCTTACTCTCTCATCCTCTCTGGGGATAGGGAGCAGGCACGAAGGATCCCCAAAGTTTTACAACAGGCGCTCATGACACAAATTCCCACCGAGGAGAAAAAGTCAGCCCTGGGACATGTAGCTGATGTATCATGAGGTGGGCTATTTTGGGACTCGAATTACACAGGAGAGCCTGGGAAAATAGACAGTGCCTGGAGATGAACAGAGTTGCAATTAGCATTAACTACAAGGTGTCGAATCTTTACTGCGCACACAGCAGGCAGCGTGCCCTGGGGAGAGGAAGGTGACCGGGAGCCAAGGACCCGGGTGGGAGGGGGCAGCATCTGCCGGAGGAGATGGCACGATGTCTCTGGAAGGCGCAGTCACCCTGAGCAAAGGGGCCTCCGAAGTTGGAAATGCAAGCACGATAGGACTCCACCTCGCTCAGGGAAACTCCAGACCCAGGACTGGAGGGACTGGTGTAGGGCCAGAGTCTTTCTCCTAGGGTGTCACCGCCTCATGGAATGTCCCCAGATGCAAAGTAGATAGAGCCTGTGCCTGAAGGGAATCGATTTCCCTGTGGGTAAGGCTTTTTAAAAACCTCAGTGACAATGCACAGTGTCTAGCTGTGTGGGAGGGTGGAAGGCCGGGGGGGTGGGGGGTCAGGCTGTGTGGACGGATGCCCCTGCGTTTCCACTTGCCAGCTGATAACCTGGAACGGGTCCTCCCCTGGAGTCTCACTTTATTCATCTTTAACCCCTCCCTGTAATCCCTTTCAGAGTCTACTTCACCAGATTAGGGGCAGAGCAAATTGGATAATTGTATGTTAAAGTGACTCCACAGCCTGCAACCTCCCTGAGAACGCAGATGCCGTCACTTATCCCCTGCTTTGTAAAGACAGCTGTGGGCATCTGATTCCTGGGCAACTAAGGCAGCCGCCAGGCTATTGAGTCTGATTCCTCTTTATTCCCAGTGGCAAGCATGTTATCTACTACGCATTAACTGCTCAAAAATGGTAGTTGAATAAGTCAGTCCTTGGTACCTAAAGGGGAATATTCCCAAAAGACCACAGTGTGTTTCCTATCAGTTACATCTAGGAGAGATCTTTTCCAGTGTCAACTGTTACTAAAATATTCTACTCTGATTCTAACCTTCTGTCCAATTCCAAGTTATGTCACATAACATTTGTGCTTCTTGAGAGCAAAAACCACGTCTTAATCACTGCACTTCAATGCGGGCTCCACGTGAGCAAGGACTTGGTTTGGTTCAGAGCTATACGCCGGCACCTAGAGTAGAGCCTTGTGCTTTAGTAGGCTCAGTAAGGATCTCTAAATGAATGAATGGTTTCTAACCCAGAACACCATGCTAGGCATTCGGCAAATGTTTGTTGAATGAATAAATTAGTAAGCAAGGGGAACACTGTCTCTCACTAATGCACCTTCCTAACATTCTCAACAGGGGCAATATAGCAAGGCAGGTGGGTAGGCAAGCTCTGGAGTCAGACGATCCGGGTTTAAATCCTGACTCTCATACGCACTAGCTGGGTGACCTAGAGTATGCTACTGAACCTCCATGTGCTTCAGATTTCTTACCTATAAAATGGGGATAATAATGTTTAAAATAGGATTACATGAATTCATTTGAAGGATCCCTAAAATATTTAGCACAGTGCTTGGCACATAGTAATTACTGCTATTTTTTTTTATGATCATATCAGTCTCTTAATAACCCTCAGTGCCTCCCCTCTGACTACAGGATAAGATCTAAAATTAAGGTCCCCACAATGTGGCCCTAACGTCCCTCTTTCCAGTCCCATCTTCCCACACTTCAACACTAACGACCCTTTACTGGCTTCTCCGCCAGGCCAGACACTTCACGAAGCCCTGTAAGGTAGGACTTTTAATTGCCCATATTTCTTTTTTTTTTTTTAAAGATTTTATTTATTTATTTGAGAGAGAGAATGAGATAGGGAGAGCATGAGAGGGGGGAGGGTCAGAGAGAGAAGCAGACTCCCTGCTGAGCAGGGAGCCCGACGTGGGACTCCATCCCAGGACTCCAGGATCATGACCTGAGCCGAAGGCAGTCGCTTAACCAACTGAGCCACCCAGGCACCCTAATTGCCCATATTTCACTGAAGATGTGACCAAGGCTCAGAAAAGGGAAGTAACTTTCCCAGGGACACACAGCTTGTCCCAAGAAAGTGAGATTCATTCCAGGACTCCCTGACACGAAAGTTCACGCTCTTCTTCACTGGCCTCTGAAATCCTTGCTAGGCACAGTTCAGTCTGTGGGCCCTCGCTACCAGCATAACCTGGGAGCTTGCTAGAAATGCAGAATCTCGGGCTCACCTCAGACCTACTGAATCAGAATCCACATTTTCACAAGTCCTCCAGGTGATTTCTATGCACAGGAATGTGTTGGAAGGAATGTTGTAAACCACTTTCTACCAGCCAGACACAAAAGCTAATTAAACCAAACACCAGATCTCATTTAATCCCTACAACAATCTGGGAGGTATTAGGAAATGGGGATTGTTATCCCATTTTGCAGATGAGGACACTAAGGCTCTGAGGGTTAAGGATCTTGACCTGAAGCCTCGTGTGCCTGATGCCAGCATGATGCTCCGGCGTCTCCCTCTGCCTGGAGTGTCTTCACTCCCTCTCTCCCCTTGAAATCTTCTCATCCTTTAGGCTCCACTCAAAATCCCCTCCTGCTGGGTGAAGCCTCTCTTATCCACCTCCCACTGGACAAGATTAATTATTTCTTCCCTCACAGTCCCCACAGCTCCCTGCACATCCCTTTCTCTTGGCCCTAATTCATTCTGTTTTAAAGAACTATGTACTAAGTGCATACTGCGTGCCCGGCACATAGTGGGTGTTGGGTAAATGTTTGCTCCCAAGGTGCTGCTGCTTGACTTTATCAGAGCACTTTCGTCACACCTGTGTTATCCCCCCCACCTCCCCAGCTCCTCTATGCCCCCAGGGCATAGTCTGCCCGTCTGTTAGGGCCAAATCCTTAGGAAGCAAACTAAATAGTCTCCATTCTAAAGATGAAATTTGTCTAAAGATGAAATTAAGCGTAAAATGTTGCCAGAAGTGAGGCCTTGCCATTCCTAAGGTTGCCCAGGTGATAGGCATCTCGCTGCCCACCACCACTGATCTTTGAGCTGACACTGGGTGCCAGGACTGACTACTGTCACAATAGTCACAGCTATTTGACAATCTAGCCCTCATTTTTTTTTCCCACACTGTCTAAGGAAGGCCCAGAAATAGTAGGCAACCTCTTCAAATTCCCTGGGGTTTAAAATCAGGTCCCCAGTAACCTTCTGTCATTTCACAAGGAGAAAGGGCAAAGGTGGCTGAGATGAAGGGCAAAGATCACTGGGACGCAGAGAACTTAACAGCCCCAGGCGGAGCCTCTCCTTCTGTGGGAGGCCTGGCTAGACCACGTGTTTCAAGACCTCAATTTCCTCAGCTGTAAAATGAGGGGGTTGGCTAGTTTCTAATGCTCCTTCCAGCTCTGAGATGCTGTGCTATAAAACGGGAGAAATGTGAACCTTTGGTTGCTATGATCTGAAAATATTTTGAATGTGGAGAATCAAATTGTACAGCAGTGCATGAACAAAATAGTATGTTAATGACTAAGAAGATTGTATTTAATCCAATGGGAAACAGCAGAGCAGCGGCTGCTGGTGATGTGTGTGTGTGCGGCTTCTTTCCTTGAGTTCAAACATGCACTTTGAATCACTAATACAGTAATCAGGCCTCTGGCAGCCTATCTTGCCCAAACACACACACACACACACACACACACACGTCAGTTCAAATTAAAATGGGGGGGAATTCCACCACGGCAGCTTACATCCTTGCTGTATCTGGATTTTTTTCTTTTTTTTAAAGAAATTTTTATCGTGGTGAAGGTGCTGCATTGACAGCTTCTGGAGCCCTCTGATCCCAGACCTGGGACATGTGGGCCGCCAGCCGAGGGTTTTATTAGCATTTCGCCTTTGCACACAACTACCTCCCCGCAGCCGTCACAATCCCATCTGGCAGCAGGGGCCCCCGGACCCTCCGCGCGGCGAGTGGTGAGATCCACTACCCCCGAGGCACCCCGACCGAAGCGCGTGCTCGCGGCCATAACTGCGGGGAAGATGAACGCGCGCCTGCTCCGTGTCCCGCCCTGCCAGGCCGCAGGAAGGGTTAGATCGCCACCGGAGGAGGGTCGGGGCCCGGAGGCAGAAGCGGGCCAGAGGCCTCACGTGCGTCTAACCAGGACCCCCCCCCCCCATCCCGGCAAGTTCCTGCCCACCCTGGAGCTCCCAGGCCCGCAGGCCTAGGCCCCGCCGCGTCCCCCCGCCGCGAACTACCCCCGCACCCCAGGCCGCCGGCTCGGCTCCAGGCCCCCCCCGCGCCCCGAGGCGGAGGGCGCGGCCCGCCCCTCCCCGCCCGACGGCCGCGCCCGCGCCCGGCCCGCGCCGATTGGCCGACCTCGCGGCCCGGTGAGGCGCCCCGCCCCTCGGCTCCAGGTGCGGCGGGGCGACCGGGGCCGCGGCCGAGGCCGGGGCCGGGACGGGCGGCCGCGGCGCCATGGCCGAGTCGCAGCTGAGCTGCCTGGACGAGGCGCACGTGAACGAGAGGGTGACCGAGGCGCAGGCCGCCTTCTACTACTGCGAGCGGAGGCGGGCCGCGCTGGAGGCGCTGCTGGGCGGCGGCGAGCGGGCCTACCGCGAGCTGGTCAAGAAGGAGCAGCTGCGGGACTTCCTCTCCAGCCGGGAGCAGCAGGCCCTCCGCGCCGCCTGGAGCCCCTACGAGGACGCCGCCGCCGCCGCCAGCGCCGCAGCCCGGGGCAAGAGCAAGGCCAAGGCGAAAGCCCCGGCGCAGGCCCCGGCCGAGCCCTGCGAGTCCCTGGCCTACTGGCCCGACCGCTCCGACACCGAGCTGCCCCCGCTGGACCTGGGCTGGACCGACACGGGCGTCTACCGCGGCGTGAGCCGCATCACCCTCTTCACGCACCCGCCCAAGGAGGACAAGGCGCCCCACCTCAAGCAGGTGGTCAGGCAGATGATCCAACAGGCCCAGAAGGTAGGCCCCGCCCCCCCAGCGGTGGGACACCCCACTGCCGGGCAGCCCCTTGGACCAGGCCCCACCTCAGAAGCAGGGCCTGGGGCAGGACTTCCTGACCACTCAGGAAAATGGGCCCAGAACCCTCCCTTAAGCCGAGGGGCTGGTGAGGCCTCTAAAGAGGATGGATGGGGACGTGTTTGGCAAATCACAAGGTGCTGGACAGTTGTCATTATTACAGGGTCCAGAGGGGCTGGCTTTCCTCCGCTCTGTGCTGCTTTTTCCCTGTCAGGTTCCTCTCTGTAGGGCAGAGTGGGGGCTGTGGGGCTTTGTGGTACAATGGGCCCCTCAGAGGTCTTGATAATAACGCATGTGCTGCCCAGGGGTTTACAAAACCTACCCCAGGCCATTTTCTCATTTGGTCTTCAATCAACCCCGGGAACTGCGTGGTGGGACTTCCCCATCCCTACCCCAGCCATGCTGTTCTTAGGAGGCCCCCCAGGGACAAGACGGGACTAGCATTCACACCCCCTTGGGGGCCAGTACTAGAAGTCAAGCAGCCTGGATTAAATGAAGAAACGTATTTTGAGCACCTACTATGTGCCTGGCTCTGTGCTGGCCACTTTGACAAGGCGCATCACTGGACTCAACAAGTGGGGTTGGGGGTCAGGCAAGCTCTCACTTACTGTGTCTCTCTGCTTGGGGGTTGAAAGGAGGAGATGTTTCCAGAGTGGCTAGTTAGAATACTGGTGGACCAGTAGGTTGTGGGGCAGGGGGAAGAATTTAATCTTTACTCCGTGCCCTTGCCTAGGGGCACCTTGGGTCGGGTTTCCAGGTAAAACAGGACATCCTGTTAAATTTGAATTTCAGATAAACAACAAATAATTTTTAGTATTAGTATGCCTCAGACATTGCATGGGGCATACTGATACTAAGATGTTCTTTGTTGTTTGCTGAAGTTCAAATTTAATGGAGGATTCTGTATTTTTATTTGCCAAACCTTGTTCCCCCACACAGAGATTTGTTAAGAAGCACCAGCAGCCTTTAGTGCCCGGTGCAGAATATACAACAGGAGTGGCTTGAGCTCACCCTTCTAATTCAGCTCAGTGGATGTGGTTGAGTCCTGTTACCCCTGGAGGCTGAAGTGGCCTGGGAGGGAAGACCAACCCAGAAAGACCAGTGGTGACGCTCCTCTTCCTGGGAGGGGTGATGCAGGTTGTTGGCTAGACTGGCTGCCAGGAGGAAGCATTAACTTTTCACTGTCCATGCTTCCACCCTGCCTCTCTAAGAAATTCCTCCTTATTTGCCTGAGCTTTCTTTGTATACTGCATTCTGCAAAAGAGAGAGGCAAATTTGAGAAGAGATGGAGAAAAGACAAGGATGACGATACTGTGCAGCTGGGATAAGGGGTCAGGTCTCATGATGCAATACTAAAAGCCTTGATTTGTTAGCACTTCATATGTGCCAGGCACTGTGCTAATAATTTACTTTCATCTTCTCTTTTGCTTTTCACGACAACTCGGCGAGATGGGTATTTGCCTTTTTTGTTTCAGAACAGTTACTTGCCAAAGGTCATAGAGCAAGTAAGTGGCTGCCTGGTGGTTGTACGGCAGGGCTAACCCAAGGGCCTTGAATGGAGCTAGCCTGGTCACAACCTGGGGTACAGGTTGTGTGCCCCTGTTACAAAAAGGGAGAGACAGGACCCCTGCCCATTGGGGCTGCTAGTCCCCCGTGGGATGTCAGGAGTCTCCTGTGTCATGCAATGTTCTTAGCTCTTTAAATATTTAACAACAGAAACTTTAACAATTGTGAACGAGTCCAGTATATACATATTTAACTAGTCATTACTTCCTGAGTGCCCACTGTGTGCCGGGCTCCGGCCATAGAAGGATATAAGCTGTGGTTTTTGCCCTCAGTTAACTCAAATACCGGGGGCATGTGCTGGAAGGAAAAGCATTTTTTTGAGCCTAATCTGGGAGGGCTTCCTGAGGGAGGTGAATTGCACGGTTGAAAGGGGAAAGAGAAGGAAACTGGAATGGGCAATTTCTCCATTAAGAAACTTGGGAGCAGGAGCAAAAGATTTTTCCTTCAAAACAGCAAGCAGCTTTGGGGGCGCCTGGGTAGCTCAGTCGGTTAAGCGTCTGACTTCGGCTCAGGGTCCTGGGATGGAGCCCCAGAGTCATCTGGCTCCACACTCAGCAGGGAGTCTGCTTCTCCCTCTCCCTCTGTGCCCCTCCCCACCCCCCATCCCCCACCCCCCCACCCCCCGCCGCTCCACTTGCACATGCACCTGCTCTTTCTCTCTCAAAATAAATAAATAAAATCTTTTACAAAACAAAAAAAACAGCAAGCAGCTTTGGCAGGAGGAAAGAGCTCTCCTAGGGGGAGTACTGTGTGGGGCTTGGTGCGAGCATCCCAAAACTGAGTCAGAAGCAGGTGAGCACACCCCTGGCAGAGGCAGCCCCTGACCCTGTCACTGCCCCACTGGACTCCCAGGCCTGCTGGGCCCCACCCTTACTCACTGTCGCTCTAGGCTCTACGGCACCTTCTTCTCAGAGACCCCCCTGAAGTAGGTAGGACAGAGAGGTTGACCTGTTTCACAGGTGAGGAAACTGAGGGACAGAGGAGGAAAGGGACTTGCCCAAAGTCATGTGGTTGGTTATGGAAAGACCCAGATCCCTGGCTTCTGCTGTAAAGGCTATACCTTCTGAGTGCTGCCTGCCCCCGACTGACCCCAGCTTGTCCGACTGACCCCAGCTTGTCTAACTGGCAAGCAGCCTTCGAGGTTCTTCCCCTTCCTTTTCACCCCGAGGGAGGGAGTTTGCTTTGTCTGCAGGGGGAGTCGGGCAGCCGTGAGGTGGTTTCTGTGCTGCCACGAGGGGGACTGCCGTGGGGAGGCAACAGGACACGCACAGACAGCGGTGTCCCAGAGAGTTTCAGATTTTTTCTCATTTCATCTTCAGTAGAACCTCATGAGGTGCTGTCATTTTTATTCCTGAGTGACAAACAGGACACTAAGACTCAGGGGAGTGGCCGGGGCTTACCCACTGCCACAGACCAGGGGGGCTTCGAACCTCAGGGATCCAGAGAGCGGAGCCTAACTCGGGGGACACTTTGAAAATCGGATTGGGGGTGGGGGGAGGCAGAGGGCAGTGAGGAAACCAGCCAGCAGCGGGTGTGGAGGTGGGAGCTGGTGGCCTGGGAGGAAGGCCCTGGAGGCGGGCAGTCAGGTCATCGGCAGGGCCTCTGCAGACGGCCGAAGGCCCTTGCGGCTGTGCTCACTGACTGGCCGTGTTTACTTGTGGGGCGCGGTTTTTTCCTGCTGCCTTTCCCCCTATTTCAGTGTCACTGAATGACGGACGTTGCTTCACCTGCAGGCAGAAAAGGTGTCTTCGGGGACCGAGCAGTGAGTCCCTGGCCTGTCTCACGCTGACAGAGATGACCCGGGGAGGGGGCTGCTGCCTGGGCTGCTGAGATCATTGTAACCGCAGAGGGCCCGGCGGGGGGCGGGGTGGGGGGGGACGACTTCAAGTGAGATCACATGTAGACTGGGAAGCTTTGGGTTCTCACGCACAGAGCAGAAGGAGAGGACCCATCAGCTGCAGTTTGGATGGGCTGGTCGTTTGGAAGGAGAATGTTCATCTGGTCACTGGACAGATAGTTTGAGGTTACTGCGTGCTAAGCACTTTAGTAGAAAACAGACATGTAAAACACACCCTGCTCTTAAGTAGCCTAATAGTCTTCTAAACCATTGTTAGAATACAGTGTTAGAATACAGTGTGCGAAGGCCTGCCAGAGGGCGTGGCTGCAGGGACATTGACGCCGACCAGGTTAGGGAAGGCCCTTTGACACTGAGGATCTGGCTATGAGCGTGTCCGAGCACAGCAGGAGGGCAGAGCCTCCACCCATCTTTGCACCCAGGCTCCCTTGTGCTTCTGCTTTTGAGGCTCCTGTGTGGGTTTAGAGAGGTTGCCTATAGAATAGAAAACTTACTGGCTCCCTACCTCAAAGCCTGACCCTTGGCCCTGCTCTCCTGGGCCCCACACCAAATGCACTGCACTGCCTACCGCAGGCCGCCCCGTGTCCTTTGAGCCTCAATCACCATGTGAGGCAGAGTATTATCTTCATTTCTTCAGAGTCCTCTGAGGTCCGAAGGGGTGAAATGGTTTGTCTTTAGACCAAGGACAAGATTATACAGCCTCCCCAGGTTCCTGGTCAGAATCACCAATGACCCCACGAAGATTACAAACACAACCCAAGAGAGAGACTGGTGGACTAGGCAGCTTTGATGAACCAGGAGCTCTTCATTCCTGTTGCAGTGGAGACCTGCCTGGTTGATGGGGGACAGAGCAGCGTGGGTAGCAGGCCTGGCCCTACCCCTCCCCTGCCTGTGGCTTTGTCTCCTTTCTTTCAGGGCCCGGGCCAGGCGCTGCCTCTTCCTTGTTACTTTATCAAGTTTTCAATTCAAAAATGACCATTTTGGGGGCAACCTGGGCAGCTCAGTCAGTTAAGCGTCTGACTCTTGATTTCAGCTCAGGTCGTGATCTCAGGCTCATGAGATCGAGCCCCACGTGGGGCTTCCCACTGGGCGTGGAGCCTGCTTAGGATTCTCTCCCTCCCTCTGCCCCTCCCTGCAGCTCCCCCCCCCACCACGCATGCTCTCAAAAGCAAACTAAAGTGACCTTTTTACTGTCAGACGTGGCTCCTTGTTCGTTCACCTGTGTGCCTGGCACACAGCTCGCTTTGGGAGAGCCAGGGACTTTTATCCTCAGGGACTGGTAGTTTTGGAAGAGTGAGACTCCACCTTACTCCTCTGAGTCTCCTTTGCAGCCCCCCCCCCCCCACGGTCACAGGCAGTCAGTGATTTGCATAAATGGTTGGAAACTGTCTCCCATTGGCCATCCGCCTCTCCATCCCTCTAGAGACGCAAGTATCTGGAGAAGTCCCCCATTGAACTGCACATTACCCAGGGGACCCCTTTAATCCCCATTGTAACAAACTGTCCGGCAGCAGAGAAAAGAAAGCTGTAAAGTGGGGGGGGGGGGCAGGGGGGGACAGAAGGATTTGGGGAAAAGCACCAGAGCAGGAGGCATGGTTTGCCAGGTTAGCAGCTTGGTTAGAGGTCTGGGCAGTTGATGGGGGTGAACAGCTGGGAACATGGGCCCAGGGGGTATGGCAAAGTCTTGGAGTCTCTGGCTCACGATGCCAGGAGACTCACCTTGCAGGTGGCAGTGTTTGCCAGTGAAGAGAGTCCACTGTCTTCCCCTATTAGCCTCAGTCAGCGCTCCCCTCATTCAAGGACACCCAGCAGATAGTACTGAGCACGGTCTCTGTGCCGAGCCCCATGCTGAGCATTGAGATATTGACATGTGGCAGATACAAAAAACAAAAAAAAGTCTGATCCACCAAACCCTTCTTCCCTGCACCAGTAACCGTCCCGCACGGACTTTGATTCAGATCAAAGGGACCTTGATCCCATCACTGTATTCTAACACTGTATTCTAACAATGGTTTAGAAGACTATTAGGCTACTTAAGAGCAGGGGTGTGTTTTATATGTCTGTTTTCTACTAAAGTGCTTAGCACACAGTAACCTCGAACTATCTGTCCAGTGACCAGATGAACATTCTCCTTCCAAACGACCAGTCCCAGGGCAGTTCCAGAGTCTCTGTCCCATTGAGGCTGGTGCGTAATGGTGCAGCTGCAGCTCCAGGGACTGAGTGCTTGCCAGCCCTTCCGGGATCTCGCCCCAGCCTGTCCTGGCGGCGCCCCTGCCGAGCCTCGAGCTCTTTGGCTGTTGGCTTCTGAGCGTCTCTCCTTTATACTCAATCACTGATCCCAGGAGCCAGAATTTCTGAGCAGTGGAGACCCAGCTTCATGTCAAGGTCAAGGACAGGCCTTGAAAGACCTTTAAATTGAAAGGTCATGGTTTCTGTCCAGATCTGGCCACTCACTAGCTGTGTTCCTTTGGGTGAAGCACTTCCTTCTGTGAGGCTCCTGACCTGCAAAATGGGACCTAGATTTCTGGACGGTTTTGAGAAACAAGGAGGAAACTACGTGGGAAAGCTAAGGATACCACAAATGTCAATTGTTCTGGAAAGTAACCGCTGCCTTCTCTGTCCTCTCTCAGAGCAGGGGAGGGAAGTGTGGCCGAATTTCCTCCCAGGAAGTGGGGCTGCTGCAGCCAGGAGATGAATTAGGGGCGTTAGGAGTCACTTCTCATTGCTGGGGGCCCTGTGCAGGTGTACGTCCTTTTTCCTCCTTAGAGTGAGAGAGGACCAGCTGCCTGCTGCCCCACCACCACCACCGCATTTACCTGTCGGCCTTGATTTGGAGGTGGCTGTTAGAGTGGCTGCCTGCCTGCTCCACCGTCTGCAGGGCGGTGGCCTCTGAATCCTCAGCCGAAGGTCTTCTCTAGGATCTGCTGTGGGCAGAGACAAGACAGGAAGGCACAGAGGTGCCCCAGTTCCTAAACTGGGCATCCCCGAGGGTGTTCCCCTGGTGCTATCATCCAGAAGGGCCTGACTGGCTGCAAGGCCCAGCCCAAAGAGCCTGAGGGCAGTCTGGAAATATTCCTCAGGAACTAAAGCTTTCATAGTTGGGCAGTGGGGTACAGTGGGGCCGACCGTGTTTCTCTCTTTGGAGGAGGAGGAGGCCTATGCTTGGTTCCTCTGAAATCTGACACTTTGGGTCCCTGAAACTCTGAGGATGGTTGTTTCCCAGGGCATTCAAACATCAAAGATGGGCCTCAATAAAGGGGTGATTTCTTCATGACTTTCTCTTGGTTTTGTGGGGGGCAGATCCGGGTTTGTTGGGCTGTGGTCTCAGGAGACCAGGCCACTGCCAACGGAAGTACACAGTTGGGAGCCGGGAGCCTGGGTGTCCTCATTCTTGCTCAGGTTGTCTCTCTGCTCGCCCACTTGGTGACCTTGGGCAAATCATTTGACCTTGCCAGGCCTCCATCTCTGCATCTGTAAGTGGGGATAATTCTTACCTTCTTGCTTACTTTCACAAGTCTGCTCTGAGGCTCTAAAGCAAGACTAGGAGATAGCACTTTGAAAAAGATGAGTAACATATGCAGATAAAAGGGATTTCTATGAAGAGGGGCTAACATTGTTGAAAGATGGGTGCTACCCTATTTCCTTTAATTAATCCAATCTTCAGCATTTTCCCAGAGGCTCGGGAAAGTACAAGGTCATAGAACTCGGAAGAGGCTAGCTGGGATTCCACCCAGGTTTGAGTTCAAGGCTTGTGTGCCTCTGCGACAAATGCCATTACCCTTGGGGATTGCCTTCTGGGGCCACCTCTTCCTCTGAAACTTACGGAAACAAAGTGTATTTGCTGCCAGCCAGGCTCTGGGAAGCTCACAGACGAGTTTGGAGACAGACGAGGACCCGGCAGCTAGCTGCTCTGATCTGTGCCGAATGGGTGAGAAGATTCTCTCTACTTGGAGACGTTGGGGTGGGTATCATCTGGAAACTGGGTGTAGGTAGCTTCCAGGGACCGAACGTTGTCCTCTTAATGGCCATTTTCTGGCCGCCCTGGGGCGTGTGACCTCACGGACAAGCTGAGACCTTGATGGGATTCCCAGCCGCCAACCCTAATCCTTCCATATTGTCAGCCCCTAGGATGCTGCCTCCCCTTGGCTGGTGACCAGATCCACCTCCCTTTTCTCAGAGTGCACAAGGCAGAGCCTGTTCTCGGGCAGTATTCCAATCTGGACGGGGGGGAGGTGGGGAGCAGGGCAGAGAACAATTGAGCCAGGGTGGGTCCTGGCTGCCTGCCTGCCTGCCTGCGCTCCTGGCACTGTCCTGAGCAAGCCCCACCTCCCTGAGTCACTCTAGCGATCCCTGCTAGGTCCTTCCCCCACCACACCTCACCACCCCAGGTGCGTGACCGGTCAGCTTTAGGGGCAGCTGCTGCCCTCCCCAGTTTTGTTTTTGCTTCTCTGAAATCCGTGGAGTCTGTGGATTTGCTAATGATCCCATAATCTTAGCCCCGGAGTGGAGCCTATGGCTTTTCTAATTATTAGTCTCTCTGGACCAAGTTTCCAAGAATCTGTAAGCTCATCCCGGTATAGCTTGTATGGTGGTCCTCATTCTGTGGGGCTCTGCGGAGTGCTGCCTGGGTATATGGCCGGCTCTGGATATTCTTTTTGTTCGCTTTTCTAGCAGTAACTCTGCAAATGCTTGGGGCGGTGGCAGGGACCAGGGTTCTTTACTTTTTGGTGGGTCTCTGAGGACAGACTATGAGTGTTCTTAACTCCGCCCCCCCTTCCCCTGAGGGTTCCCAGACTGCCTGGAGCTTCCACACATTTGTTCATTCATTCAGCATGTTATTGGGGACCTATTATGTGCCAGGTTCGAGAAATATACAGCGGAATAAAATGTGGGCCCTGACCAGATTTTAATGGGGGTAAAAAGAAAAGAAACCACAGGGCATTTGGGGGAGGAGGTCGATGGCTGTTCATGAACAACACTCCAATGCCAGACATGCAAGTGCTGGTCCTAAATGAAAATTTATTTCATTAAATTTTCACAGCAAGCCAGCAACTTTCCATTTTACAGATGAGGAAACAGGTTTAGAGGGAGCAAGGTCACACCGCTGGTAACCAGTGGAGCTGGATGGAACAGAGTCTGATTCCCACGGAGTATGGGGCTGGCAGAGGCCTCCCAGGAATGGACAGCTGAAGCAGCCAATGTGGAAGGAGGGCGGGCAGAGGGCAGGGCTGTACAAGGCCGAGGCCAGGGAGTGCACAGATTCACTTTATTCCTTGCACCCCAACACCCTCTGGGCCACCTTCCCCAAGCGCACCCCTCCCTGCACTCTCCTCTCTGGGGAAGCTCTCCCAGATAGCATCACTTGGCAGTGACCACAAAGTTGTCCTTTCTGCTTCTTAAAACCTCCCAGGTAAACTTCCAGCCCCAGTTGTCTTGCCCTGGTGGATCAATCCAGAAATACCTCAGCAGGTACTTTCTGAGTCCTGCCTTGCTCTGCCCATGTATTGTCTAGTGCTCAGAACGCCAGGCCAGTAACCCAGACCAGCAGCTGATCCTAAAAATCATCTGTGTATCTTCATCGGATTTTTTTTTTTGGCAGCTGATTTATCTTCCTAATTATGTTTAGCTTTAAGCTAATGTTAAAATGAGCTTGCATTAGATAATTTTCACTAATTAACACCAACTTAGTGCAGGGAAGTCATCCCAGAAGCCCGCCGTGGGGCACGGAAAAGCTGGCCTCGGATCTTAAAAAGAATTGCTTTGCTTACTCCCTAGTGGGTCACATATGGTTCTTCACGGCTGAATTAGTTGACCTTGCTCACATAGGTACAGTCTGTTCTCTTTCTCTGGAGAGCCAGCCTGGTCTCCTTTATGTTGTCCCCTTCATCAGCCTAGTTTGGGGTATGGGTGTCAAGAGGGAGACAGCCTCCTAGGGTCAGATCAACCGGGAATGAGTCCCGGCACCGCACAGCAGGGAGACATGACCTGCAGGCTCAGGAGCAGAGCCTGGCCCAGAGGCCAAGCAGTCGGGAGAGGAAGCAGCCTGGCTGGGCGGAATTGGGCTCCCGTGGCTGCTAGCGCATCACGGAGCCTAGTGTTTAATGATGTCTAATTAGTGAGCTTGAAACAATGTAACAGGGCTATAGACAGCTGGGAAGCCTCTGCTGACAAAGCACAGATGCCCTGCTGGTGGGATGGGGGCAACTTGGCCTCCAGGCGGAGAACAGGACTCCACAGGTCTTGGCTCTGCCCTCTTGGTGGGCGGGGCTGTGGTCCAGACAGTTTCCTCAGCATCCCGAGGGAAGTCCCCTACTGCGGAGGTCTTCTTAGAACATTTCCTGCGCATCAGGCTCTGGATAGGAGGGAATGACAGGTCTCTGTCCCCGCCCCCCGGGGCTCAGGACAGACACAGGCCTGAGCAGACAAGCATCCTGGGAAGGGCACACACCGCCCTCAGGGCTGGGGACAAAGAATGATCCTGGGACAGCCTCTGGGAAGAATGAAATAACGCTGGAGAAAGGGCATTCCCGTCACCACGGGGATAGGGTGGTGGCAGCATGACTTAGGACACAAGGTGTGTGTGTTGGGGTGGGGGGACTGCTGGTGTGTTTGGAGAACATTGAGTGATTTCATGTGATGTGAATTTATTGTCGGGGGGAGAGTGGGTTGGAAACATATAGAGGGTCTTCAGTTGGGTGAAAGGCTCGATTCTGTGGGCAGCCTGGGGCCAGAGTGTTTGAGCAGGGGAATGACATGTTCAGGGTTGTGTTGCTGGGTCCAACTGCCAAGAGGGAGAATGATTGTGTTGCAGGATTTCTCTGCCTTTAGTGCCCGTGGCTCTTGGTCACACCGCTTTGAAGAATGAAGAGGTAGACCAGACGAAGAGTGGTGGGCAGCAAGGCAAAGTTTATTGAGTGATAGTATAAAGCTCCCCGAGAGGGAGGGGGGCCGGAGAGGGTTGCCCTTGGAGTTTCTAAGTTTAGGGTTTTATGAGCTCTCTTGCGGAACTATCTTAAGCAAACAGGCTGTGCTGAGTCATGCCAATCAGGGCTTTGGTCACGTATCTGTCTACCTATTAGGTTCATGTCTACACGCTGATGGTCTTTTTTTTTGGCTGACATCTGGGGGCTTATGTCTTAACTGCCCCTTGCCCATGATGGTGACAAATGCTTTGTGGTTAATTGTCTTATTTTAGGATGTTTTGCAGAAGTCACTTCTGCAAAGGCTGCAAAGCAGAATGTGAGGGCGGGTCCTGTCTAAGCTGCAGAACAGGATGTCAGCGCTGTTTTACCTTAGCTGTCCTGACTCCATCTTTTCTTGTTAGGGACCCTGACCCTGACTACCTAACTGTCCAACTCACTCCTAGCAGTTGGGACTGCGTGAGCTGGTCTCCCGTCCAGCTACCGCTGAGCCCCTCCTGTGTGCCAGGCACCGTCAAGGAGAAAGGGCAGAGCCTGGCCATCGGGGGGCAGCCCCATACCCGGTTCTGTGGAGGAACCACCGCATTTCTGTGCTTCCTCACAGAACCACGAGGCAGCTTCACTTTACAGGCAGAATTCAGAGGTCTTCCCGCCAGCGTGGGATCCCTGACTCCGAAGTCTGCTTTCCCCACTGCACTAGGCGCTTGGACTGGGGCTTTAGCAGAATGAATCTGGAGCCCAGGGTGGGACGTTGCGAAGGGGGTGGGGGCAGGGCCAGGCGGTATTCCGTGGGTGTCCTCCCCGGAGCGGGGGGCTGTGCAGACCTCCCCCGTTGGCTCTCGCGGGGAGCAGACAGGGAAAGCTTTCTTATTCAGTTGTTCACACCCTACCTGTGCGGGATCGGTGATAATTCAGAGGGCGCCTTGATGACAGAAGGAAGTCCGGTGTGCCCCGAGCGCCGAGCGCCCCCACCCCCGAGATGAGCTGTCTCCATCCTCCAGCAGCCCCTCGCTGGGCTCCACTAGGAGCTGTGCCGGTGGGGTTCCTGGGGCCACGCCGAGGTCCCCACTACTCCGGAAGCCGTGGGCTTCCTGCGTTCTGGCTGCTCGGCAGGCACGTAGAGACCCCGGGCATCGCTCGAGGAACGGTGCATCGTGCAGACTCTTCATTTAATTGAGCTGCCCTTCCCCTCAATTAGTTCAAGTTCTGACCTTTCCGTAAATGTAGTGTTGTCTAGGCTTTAATCACCACCCCAGGCTGGGCCTGCTGGGCATGGTATTGAACAAAGGAAAAACATCTCCACCTGGATGTCTGAGCCTGCGGGCGGCTCCCAGCAGCCGGCTCCCTGGGAGCTTGGCACCCCCTCCCTGGCTCTCTTTCTCTGTCGCCCCTCCTCCAAAGTGATGGCCCCCTCGTTCTGCTTTCAGTCTCTGAGAAGACAGCACCAGCCTGTACCCGCGGCTCACACCAGGCCAAGCCCTGAGCTCTTGCACCGCCTGCATTACCTCGCTTAAAACCCGGAACAACTCTCCTCCTTTGAGGAAACCGGGCCTGAGATGAAATGACTCACTCAAGGCCATACAACCAGTAAGACTGCCTGCTTCCAGAGAGTGTATTCTCGTGCAAACACCAGTCAGGACTCAAAGTGTGAGACCCATCCGCCACCTGCATTCAGATCACCTGGGGGGAAGGGTGTTGCTAAAGTGCGTTCGTTAAGGACCTGCTGGATCAGAATCTCTGCAGATAGGACCCTTGAATCTGCAGTTCAGCAGGCACGCCCCCACCCCCCACCCACCCCAGATGATTCTTTATACACTGAAGTTTGACAACCACTGCCCTGTAGACCTTGAGCCCTCGCTGGCAAGAGAAGGGGAGACTCCTGGCTGGCTGACGCAGCAGTACCCTCCATGGGAAAGGGAAGGACTGCTCTCTGGTCCCAGACAAACGGACTGCCTGGGCTGCCAGATAGATGGCCAGCTGCCGCCCTCCCTACCCCGAGGAACCTTAGGGCTTCCGGTGGGGGGAGTTAGCCTCATTCACCCATTAAGGGGTCACTTTAATGACCCCCTATAACCGTACAGCTTTTTCAGGGGATTTCATGAGCATGACCTCCTCTGAGCCTTGGAACAGCCCTGGGAGGTGAAGGTTGGGCCCCAGGCTCACGTATGTAATCAGCGGGATGCAGGAACTGGTGGGCTTTCCTTGAAGGGCTGTACCTTAGTGGGCTTCCGTCCCTTCCTCTCCAGAAAGAGGTGACTGTCCGCCAGCAGCCCTGCGATGAACAGGCTCGGCCTGTGGCCTCTTGCTTTTCCCCACCATGGAGCAGAGCGAGAAGGGCACGGATCTTTGCCAGCAAGGGCAGCCCCACCCGCCCCGGTGCTCGCCGCTCCACGTCAGCAGGGCGCTGGGCAAAGCCGTGAAGGAGAGCGCGGTATTGTCCTGTTCCACCGGAGTAGCCTGGTTTTGTGTGACCAGAGCAGACTGGGGGCCTCGCCAGAGTAGATCTGTGCCCAGAGCTGCCCTGTCCCCATCACCTGGGGGGGGTGATAGGTGGGTGTTCTGGGGAAGCTCCAGACTGCGGTCAGAAGCTCAGGCTTTAGTCCCACCTCTGCCCAACAGAGTAAGTTAACCCTGGAGCTGGGCTCCAGCTGTGAAGTTTCCTCCTGCTTCTGGGGTTCCGCGCGCCTGGCCTGCCCTCCAGTGCAGGAGCTAAGTGCCGAGGGGTGGCCTGCATGCAGGCACAGCCGAGGGGCTTCGTGGGGCTGACATGCAGCCTGTGCTCCACTTCATGCCTTGCATCCCATCGCAGGGAGGATGGGCTCTTCGCCGAGGTGCTTGCTGTACATACTGCCGGCAGCCCGGCCTCCCGGCCTGATGTACGTTGGTTAAGTACTGTCCTCACGTGAGCCTGGCAGCTCCTTTAAGATCTTGGGTGCGTAGGACAGAGGCAGAGAGACCAGACTTTTGAGCTGTCACTCAGGTGGCAGTCCGAAAAGGCCCCAACTTCTTTTCCCTTCTGTGAACCCTTGAGGAAGAGCTTTAACTCTTGCCTTCCAGCAAGACGATCTAACCAGGAATCTTGCTTGGTATTATTTTTTTTCTCCACCTCAGTGCCTTGTCATTAATGAAATAAAAGATAACTACAAAGCTACAACTGCACCCCACAAATACAACATGCAGACATTCATTCTGCAAACACAGGGAACTGATTTTGTGTAGAGATGTCCCCTGAGGGTGGAGACTGAGACGAATCACATGGTCCCTGCCATCCAGGAGCCCACAGCCCAGGGAGGGACAGTGCTGATCAGCAGATTGTTACTCACAATGCAGTGTCAAGGACCTCGCACTTGCCTGGAATACGACGTGGGCAGGAAGCAGGGAGCGGCGAGTACTGCTGCGTAGGGGTAGGGAAGAGTTCAGAAAATTCTTGGCTGAGCTTGAAAGCTGCACAGGAATCTCACCGGGGTATGGAAGGAGTAGGACCAAAAGGACTGAAAACCACCTGATGTGTGTAGAGGTTCTCAAAGGGATTGGGGGGGGGTGCGGTTTTGCCCCCAGGAGACATTTATCAATCGTGTCTACAGACATTTTTGGTTGTCACCACTCGGACTGATGCTACTGCCATGCTGCTAAGTAGCCTGCACAGGACAGCCCCCCACAGCAAAGAAGTACTCTCCCCCAGATGTCAGCAGGGCCACAGTCGAGAAACCCTGTGTTAGGGCAATGGTAGCTCATTCTGCACGGCTGAATGCAAGGGACCGAGGTGATATGGCCCAAGATGAAGCTGGAGAGGCAGAAAGGGACCAATCAGAAGTCCCTTCAAATGCCAAGCTAAGGAGTTTGGACCTCTCTTGAGGGCCCCGGGACCCCCCTGGTTCATGAGGCTGTTGTCTGCGGGGATCACTGCTGTGGAGAAGACTAGTAGGAGAGACTAGTTAGGAAGCTATTCCAGGAGTTCAGTAAGAAATGAGGGGGCCTGAGTGAAAGCAGCAATACAGTGGGAGTAGGAAGGAATTGACCCACAGAAGGTGCACGGAGCAGGTAGGACCCGCTGGGCTCAGCGACCAATCAGATGTTAGTGGGGGAGTAGGAGGAGGCCAGTAGACTAGGGCTTCTGGCCAGGGTGACCAAGAGGATATTGATTTTGGAAGTGCCTGTGGGGCAGGCCGGTGAGATCCACACCCCATGTCTAGTCTGGGTCATCCAAACACACCGGGGTGCTGGTCCCCAGCAGTCTTGAGCAGAGCTGCCTTGGAGTGCAGGGGGAAGGTGGGAATCCTTTGGTCATTTTGCTATCTAATGGCAATTAAGGAATCCAGACAGAAAATCTGAAAAGCTGGCTGTGTAATTAAAGGTAAATGACAGATAGAGGGGAGTTCTGAGGCTTCCTAACCCTCCCCTGCCCCGCTGCCCCCCCCCCCCCACCCCTACGCCGAGGCAGGATATCAGAGGAGGAGATGTTAAGCTAACCAAACACCTGATGAGAAGCATTGCAGCATGATGCGGGCCACAGCTTCTAAAAACTCCTGCTGCCTCGAATTAACCTCTCCCCCCGGGGGCTGCACATCAGTGGGTAACCAGGTAAAGGACACTGGGAGCCTATTGCTGGGAGGGGGTGACTTTTCTCTGCTGACAAAATCTGTCTCCCCGGGTTCTGAGCCTGTGACGTCCTTCTTTTCAAACCCCATTTCCCGTTTGCACCGGGAGTCTCGAAGTTGGGTTTGGGGTGGAGGATCACATGGCACATTGAACACCACGGGCGGAGGGAGCAGGGGAGCTGGTTTTCCTGGGGCTGAAGCTGCGGAGCTGAATGTCAAGCAGTGCCCTCCAGAGACCAAAGCTGAGGGTAATTATCACTTCTCCTCCACAACGAGATTGTAGGAGTCAGAGAGCAATTGATTTGTCTTCCTACTACAGATATTTCACTGTTTAATTGGTAGTGACATAGATGGCTGGCTCTCGCCAGAGTGCCGCAGACCAAGCCTCCTGGAAGCGGGGCCCTCGGGACTCATCTCTCCCTCCGGCTCTCGATCCGTTTTCCCATCACATCCTCCACCAGGTGGGGTTGGGTAGGGGTGAGGGTGGCCAGCTCCCTGCTTGGTTTTGCAGTTGTGAAAGGGAAGCAAGAGTGTGAATCCAGAAGTGCCTTGAAAGCCAGTTGAGCACGCCCTGGCAATACACTGAGAGTTGACTCTGACCTGGACACCGTAGAGAGTTTGGAAATGAGCAAACAATGGCCTCTGGCCTCAGACAGCACTTGGGAGGGAAGGTATCAGAAGCCCGGTGAGATGGAGAGGAGGGTGTGCTCTGATGCAGTGGAGCCCGAAGCGTCCAGTTAAAACCCTCCATGACCCAGCCCAACCCCATTGTACTCACTACCCCGAACTGCTCTGGCCGCCTGCTTTGGGTTTGTCTGTCTGTTTTGGACCTCAAGTGCAGAGCTGACTGCAGCCCTTGGGTCATGGGCCACTGCCATCATCCATCCACAGAAGGTGCCTCCTGTTTTATTTTCTTCCATTCCTCTCTCCCTCCACAGGCAGACACCCTAAGGTGTTCAGTATATGTCCCTGCACATGTCTGTACCCTTGAAAAACATATGCAGTGTTATTTTATGTCGTGTGTTTTTATTTATATAAATGGTATTAGGCTAGAGATCTCATTCCCTGACATTTTATATCAAACTCTCCATTTTCAAAAGAACTATCCAGGTTCTGCACTGGAACCAGTACACTCCTTCTGCTGGCTACCAAGCACTCCGCAATGCACATTCCTCACATTTTCCTTACCCATTCTTCTAGAGACAGACATCTAAATCGTTGCCAGCTCCTTGCTATGCCGAAGAAAGCTGCAGTGAATGTCTTTGTTCCTGCCCCATAACAGACTGTTGCAAAGATCCAAGAGGTTCCCTGGGTGCATGACCAGAGTGGCATTGCTGACTTGAGTTATGCACATTCTTTTTTTTTTTTTAAGATTTTATTTATTTGACAGAGAGACACAGCGAGAAAAGGAACACAAGTAGGGGGAGTGGGAGAGGGAGAAGCAGGCTCCCCGCTGATGTGGGGCTCGATCCCAGGACCCTGGGATCATGACCTAAGCGTCAAGGCAGACGCTGAACGACTGAGCCACCCAGGCGCCCCAGTTGTGCACATTCTTAAATCCACCACGCTCTGCCCACTGCTGAAGGGAGTAGCTGTGCCAGGGTTCCCTCCCACCAGTAGTGCATGTGGTTCCCCGGCATTTGGGATTAGCCAGCTTTCTCACTTGTAGTGAATCTTATAGTTGTAAGGCGGTATCTCTCTCTATCTTATCTCTTTGCTTTAATTTGAATTTTTCTGATTACTAATAAGGTCTGCTTCTCTTTTTATACTTGTTAGCCATTCAGGTATCTCCTCTCAGAATCGCCTATTCACATCCTTTGCCCATTTTTCTAATTAGTTCCCTGTCTTTTTCATGGTGATTTGCAGGGATCCCTTGTATATTATTAATTCCTTTTGGTTGTAGACATTGCAGGTATCTTTTCCCTTGTCAACAGTTGCCTTTATCTAATGGCATCCTCCTTTGAACAGAAAATCCCTAATTTGTCAGATGCATTATTTTTTTTAAGGATTTTATTTATTTGAGAGAGAAAGGGAGAGAGAGCATGAGTGGGTGAGGGTGGAGGGAGAAGCGGACTCCCCACTGAGCAGGGAGCCCAACGTGGGGCTCAATCCCGGGACTCCAGGATCATGACCTGAGCCACCCAGGCACCCCAAATGCATTATTTTTTAAATTTCACTTGCCTTGTGACTTGTGCTTTTAGACTCTTAAGAAATCCTCTTACCTATCTTATCAATTCCTTTATTAGTTTTATCTTTCACATTTAGGTATTTAGCCTACCTGAAATCTACCTTTATATATAGTGTAATACACTTTTTCTCTCAATAGTAAGCCAATTTCCCAATAACATCTACTAAGCAACATCCTTTCTCCACTGAGTTGTGATTCTACCTCTGTCAGACTTCAAGTTCTGTATGTTTATGGCACAGAGTTGTTTCTGGTCTCTGTTCTGTTTCGTTAGTGTGTTTTTCAGTTCCTTCCTGTCTCAGCACCACAATGCTTATTACTATGGTTCGGCAGTTTATCTCACTATCTGGTAGGAAAAGTGACCCCTTTCAGCTTTTCTTTTTCTTTTTTTAAGATTTTATTTATTCATTATAGAGACAGAGCACAAGCGGGGGGGGGAAAGGCAGAGGGAGAGGGAGAAGCAGACTCTCTGCTGAGCAGGGAGCCCCATGTGGGGTTCGATCCCAGAACAGAGATCACGACCTGAGCCGAAGGCAGACACTTAACAATCTGAGCCACCCAGGCGTCCCTCAGCTTTTCTTTTTCAAAATTGACTTAGCTATTGTAGATCTTTATCCTTCCTTGCATTCTAGAATTATTTGAGTTCCTCAAAAAAATTTACTGACTTTCATTGGAATTGCATTGTATTTTATTAATATGGGGAGAATTCAGTTTTTTAAATATTGAATCATATTATCCATGAACATAATTTATCTCTTCATTTATTCACATATTTTAAAATATCCTTGAATAGAGATTTCTAAATTTCTCCATAAAGGTATTCTTAAATCCTGTGTGTTTAAAATTGCAATGTTGATCTTACTTTTTCTCACCTTCCCCCTTTTTTAGTTGATTGCTACTGTAGTATAAGAATGCTATTGGCCTGGGACGCCTGGGTGGCTCAGTCGGTTAAGCGTCTGCCTTTGGCTCAGGTCATGATCCCAGGGTCCTGGGATCGAGTCCCGCATCGGGCTCCCTGCTCCGCGGGGAGCCTGCTTCTCCCTCTGCCTCTGTCTCTCTCTCTCTCTCTCTCTGTCTCTCATGAATAAATAAATAAAATCTTTAAAAAAAAAAAAAAAGAATGGTATTGGCCTTTGTTAGTTTTTCTTGTATCTGGCAATCTTGCTAAATTCTCCTGTTAATTCTAATAATGTTCCTCTGCATTTTGCTGGGTTTTCTATAAAAATATCATCTCCAAGGGTGGCTCAGTTGTTAAGCATCTGACTCTCGATCTCAGCTCACGTCTTGATCTCAGGGTCATGAGTTCAAGCCCCACGTTGGGCTCCACACTGGGCATGGAGCCTACTTAAAAAAAAAAAAAAAAAATCATCTCCAAATATGGGTAGTTTTGTTTCTTCTAATCCTTCTCTCTCTTTTTCATATTGCATTGGTCAGCACCTCCAATACTTTTTTTACCACAGCAGTGGTAAAAGTATTATTGATGTTCTTGAGACTTAAAAGGAATGCATCTAATGTTTTTCTGTTCAGTATGTTTCATGTGGATTTTTTGTAGATAGCCGTTATCAAGTTAAGGAAGGTCCCTTCTATTGTTAGTTTTTTGAGTATTTTAATCACAAATAGGGATCTCATGTTATCAAATACTTTTTTAAAAAAAGATTTTATTTATTTATTTGATAGAGAGACAGCAAGAGAGGGAACATAAGCAGGGGGAGTGGGAGAGGGAGAAGCAGGCTTCCCGCTGAGCAGGGAGCCCGATGCGGGGCTCGATCCCAGGACCCTGGGATCATCACCTGAGCCGAAGGCAGACGCTTAAGGACTGAGCCACCCAGGCGCCCCTCAAATACTCAAATAAAAAATATTTTATTTATTTATTTGAGAGAGAGAAAGAGCATGAGCAGGGTGAGGGGCAGAGGGAGAAGCAGACTCGCCGCTGAGCAGGGAGCCCGACGCAGGGCTCCATCCTGGGACTCTAGGATCATGACCTGAGCTGAAGGCAGATGCTTAACCCACTGGGCCACCCAGGCACCCCATGTTATCAAATACTTCTAAAAACCTATTAAGATAATATATGATTTCCCCACCTTGACCCCATAAGTGTTATAAATTAAAAGGACAGATTTTCTGATGTTGAATCATCCTTCTATTTCCAGGATAAACCTTACTGGATTATGCTGGATTATGTTTAATTTGCTTTTAACGACTTAACCATGTCATTCTCACTTTCAGATCCATCAATGTGTAAATAGTCCTAATATTCTTTTTGCCATTTTTACTATTTCTTAAATAATACGATTTTTTTTTTAAAGATTTCTTTTATTTATTTATTTGAGAGAGAGAGACACAGCGAAAGAGGGAACACAAGCAGGGGGAGTGGGAGAGGGAGAAGCAGGCTTCCCGCTGAGCAGGGAGCCCGATGCGGGGCTCAATCCCAGGACCCTGGGATCATGACCTGAGCTGAAGGCAGTCGCTTAACGGCTGAGCCACCCAGGCGCCCCAAATAATACGATTTCTTAAAAAGTAAATATGTGTGTGGTTATTTCTGTTTTTACTCAGCACTTTATCTGCATTTCCTGTTTTTGTCAGCCTTGTCAGAAGTTTGTCTATCTTGTTTGGTCTTTTTATTTTTTTTTATTTTTTATTATTTATTTATTTATTTATTTTTAAAGATTTTATTTATTTATTTGAGAGAGAGAGAATGAGAGACAGAGAGCATGAGGAGGAGGAAGGTCAGAGGGAGAAGCAGACTCCCTGCCGAGCAGGGAGCCCGATGCGGGACTAGATCCCGGGACTCCAGGATCATGACCTGAGCTGAAGGCAGTCGCCTAACCAACTGAGCCACCCAGGCGCCCCGTTGTTTGGTCTTTTTAAAGCTGATTCTTTAAAATTTCTAAAATACCTTACAGAGTCTGAGAGACTTGAGTTCAAATCCCTGCTCCGCTACATGCTAACTGTATGACCTTGGACACATCATTTAGCCCCTTTGCATTTACTTCCTCATCTGTAAAATGAGAATAGTCCTCCTTATTGTGAGGATCAAATTAGAAAATTTACCTAAAGCATCTGGAACAGCATGGGGCACATGGAATGTACACAATGCATGTTAGTCCCTGTCCTCAGTTTATGTTTATGATGTGTTCTTTGCCTGAAATGCCTGCCTCATAGGCTTCTGCTAGCCCATGTGGATGCTATGTGCAGATTAGAAAAAGCTGTCCCTTCCTCAGGCAGACACAGCTTCCATTCACCCCCTCAGCCCAGAGCCCATGTGCAGTGCACAACCTGCATACCCATGCATGGCAGCCCTGCCCACTTGCCGGCTCGGTTTTCCTCCCTGTTCATTTCTCCTGGTCCCCGAGGCTGCCCATTCTTCAGGTCTTAGCTTCCCTGGTGAAGCCTTTCTTAAGAAGTTCTCCTATGGCCAGAAGTAATCATTCAGTCCCCTCCCTCCCGCTGGCCCTCCTCCCACCCCCCTTCCGACTTTGAACTCACATCACATGTCATTTGTACATCTCTTAAAGCATTTATCTCATTTTGCCTCCTATCTTATTTAGTGCAAATGGTTTATCATTCCAATGGGATTAACCCCTTGAAGTTAGGGATTAAAGTTTGTCTTTAGATCCTCCCTCTGCCTATGGGGCTCAGTAAATGTTAAGTCGTATGGATGATTGAGTATGAAATGTAGGAGCCAAGAACAGTCATAAATAATACTGTGTGAATTGGGGGGGGCGGGTCTTTAGAGGCAGGGTGATGGTAGAGCACATGTGTGAGGGTGGTGGGGATGGAGGATACCACTGTTGAGCTTACCATGTGCCAGGCACTGTGCTAAGTGCTCTCATGGTTTATCTCCCTAAGCCCTCACAACATCTCTTTGAGATAGGTGCTGTTATTAGCTGGGGCACTGATGAGTCAGTGGTGGAGCTGGTCTACTAGGCCTGGTCTGTCTGACTTCAGCGTTCAGGCTTTCAGTGGCAACAACTAACAGAATCCCTCAACTGTACAGTGATTACCATTTATTTAGGACTTACTACATACCAGGCACTGTATTTGATGCTTTACAGATGTTATCTAATCTCGATGGCAAAATAAAAGTACAGGGTAAAGGGTATCCCCACCTTGCAGATAAGGAAACAGAGGCTCACCAAGGTTAAGTGACTTGCCTAAGGTCACTTGCATAGGAAGTCATTATAACCAGATCTGTTGACCCCAAAGCATTCCCTTTCCTCTGCATCACATGCACAATGCTTGGGGCCCGCAAGAAAACCCTGCCACTAGAGCAGAGGAAGGTTTGCATAGGAAAATGGAGGAAGTTAAGGTCAGAAAGGCAGATCTGCCTCAGGCTGTAGAAAGCCTAAGCTTCCAGGACAGATCTTCAAGGACGGGCTTTTGGAAATCAGGAGTCCTAGGCAGTGACCTTAACTTGAGGGTAGTGTGGGATGACCCGGCCACTTGGAAGCCAAGGGAGTTTGAGCTAACTGGAGCTCTATCTGAAACCGCACCAAGGGGAGTATGGAACTTTGCACAGATCTAGGGAGATCAAAGCGCCCAGGCCTGCAGAGAAAAGGGTTTGAGCAGATTTGCAGGTGGTGGTAATGAGTCCATCCCATGCTTCTCAGCGATCTCATCTTCTTGAGCCTACTTGTTTTCCTGGGCTGCCAGGACCAACTTTCCTCAGCCTCCTAGGTCTCCCTGATATGGCTTCTGAAGAGCTGTTGAAGAATGCCCAGGGTGGGGTAGTGGGGACTTGTCAAGGATGAAGTACCAGGAGCACAGCCTGGACCCCCAGGCATTTCTCAGAGCAGAGAGCCCATCTCCGGGCTCAGATGTGCTCAGAGATGGGCAGGGACGTGGAGAGCCCAGGAGTGGTGCAGATGGGGTGTTTGACTCTTGGCCTCCAGTTACCTAGGCCCAACTGGTCCTCTCTGGGCCACAGTGTATCGCTACAGACATGGAGTTACCACGTGCCTCACTAGTGCCCTTCCCCATCCAGGTCATTGCGGTGGTCATGGACCTCTTCACTGATGGCGATATCTTCCAAGACATTGTGGATGCTGCCTTTAAGCGCCAGGTCCCAGTATATATCATCCTGGATGAGGCAGGCGTGAAGTTTTTCTTGGAAATGTGTCAGGGCCTAGAGCTCACCGACTTCCGTATTCGGGTAAGTTGTACCACTGGGGTAGGGGTGGAGGTTGGGGAAGGAGGGCGGGAGATGAGATGGAGGCTGCCTCTGACCCATCCTCTGCCCAGTTCAGGCGCACAGGTGAGCATGCTCAACACCTTTCTTTCTGTCTAAAACCTTGCTTGTGAATTAATAACCCTACATTACGTGCCCAGCTTAAATTTCAACTCAAGACTATTGAGGCTAAGAAGGCAGCTGTGGCCCAGTCCTGGGGTGTTCACCCTGCAGAGTCACTGTCAGGATCAAAGCTAGGGCTATGTTTCTCTTCTGGGGAGCTTTGGGAGCAGGCAGGCACCACTCTGGATTCATCTACGCTCAGAGCAAGATTTGCTAACTTCCTCTTGCTCTCCAAATGGGGTTCCACCTCTACGGCTGTAGGAAGCGGAGTCTAGTATAGACAGGAACCAACAGGCAGGTTCCACGGACAAGAGGGTTCCTCCTCTGCCCAAACAAAACTTGGCTCAGAGCCTCATGAGTGACAGTGCCTTTCTCCTCTTCTCAACAGAACATCCGTGTCCGCTCTGTGACGGGTGTTGGCTTCTACATGCCCATGGGGAAGATCAAGGGGACCCTGTCATCAACGTTCCTAATGGTAGATGGTGAAAAAGTAGCCACTGGATCTTACAGGTGAGTCGGGACAGGTCATAGAAGAACCCCGGAGGCCTATATTTGTAGTAACAAATGTACATGGTCAGGAAGACTCTGGACTGGAGCCCCCATAGTCGTGGGTTTAAGGCGTATTATCTGATCTAATGGCAAAGAAGAGCCTCCTGGCCAGTCCCTGCCCTCAAAATTTCTGGCTTCTAGATTATTCCAGAAAGACGGTCAACTCCTCCTGGGCATTAAGTATGGCTTGCCTTTCATGGTCCACAGCAGCTGGTTGCATTTTGAGGCTAGTCACTGGGTGGGATAATCAGGAAGCAGAATTAACCAGATCTGGGAAAGAAATGTGAGGGTGCGGTCTCTCTTGCTCAGGCCTGTGGCGCCAGCAGGATGGGTAAGGGTCGTAGTTTTCGTACTGCCAAGGAAGCTCCATGGCCGACGAGATCAGAAGTGGCATGATAAACAGTACAAGAAAGCCCCTTTGGGCACAGCCCTGGGCGCCAGCCCTTTTGGAGGTGCTTCCCATGCAAAAGGAATTGTGCTGAGAAAAGCAAGCGTTGAAGCCAAGCAGCCACATTCTGCCATCAGGAAATGTGTCAGGATCCAGCTGATTAAGAATGGCAAAAACGTCACAGCCTTTGTACCCAGTGATGGTTTGAATTTTACTGAGGAAAATGATGAGGTTCTGGTGCTGGATTTGGCTGCAAAGGTCATGCTGTCAGTGACATTCCTGGAATTCGCTTTAAGGTTGTCAAAGTAGCCAATGTCTCTCTTTTTGCCAAATACAGAGGCAAGAAGGAAAGACCAAGATCGTAAGTTTTGATGGCGAAAACATGACAATAATAAATTTTCATATGCCAAAAAGAAAAAGAAATGTAAGGGTGCGGTGTGGAGGAAATGTGTCCCGAATTCGATTCAGAAGTCAGTTACCAGAACATGAGAGACTGTATCTGTGCAGTCTCTGTCCTCCAAGTAAACTGAAATCTAGGTGAGGCGAGAGACCTGGGCCCGTGAAGCCATCAGTAAGTGGCAGGAGTCCTCTGACGTGGCTAAAGTGTGGGGGTTTGCAGACACCAAGTGCTCTAAAGACTCAGAGAAGAGCCATTATTAACAAGAGCAGCAGGGCGCCTGGGTGGCTCAGTCGGGTAAGCATGTGCCTTTGGCTTGGGTCATGATCTCGGGGTCCTGGGATCGAGCCCCGCATCGGGCTCCCTGCTGAGCAGGGGGCCTTCTTCTCCCTCTCCCCCTCCCCTGTGCTTGTTGTGTGAACTCTCTCTCAAATAAATAAGTAAAATCTTTAAAAAAACAAAAAGCAAAACCAATAGCAGCAGCTGCATCCGTCCTTATTCAGTGTGTGTTTGTGCCACGTACTGGACTAAATGTTTTACATGTGGTGTCACACGTGAGCCTCACAACACTTTGGTGACTGGACGCCCCATGAGCCCCACTTTACAAGGCCTCCAAGGGTAGAAACCAGGTGGGAATCCAGGCCTGCCTTCCCATGCCCTTGCCTGCTTTCTGCATTTGAGGCCAAGACCTGGGAAAGAGGGAGCATGTGGGTCCAGGAGGCCCCTTCCACCAGGCAGCAAGGCATCTGCCCTCCGTGGTAGATGAGGTTGGGGTGGGGCAGCGGGCTGTGCAGATGGGACGGCCAGGGGCCTGCCACAGGCTGGGCCTACGTGTTGTGCTTTTCTGTCCCCACGTTCCCAGGTTCACCTGGAGCTCCTCCTACATGGACAGGAACCTTCTCCTCCTCCTCACAGGGCAGAACGTGGAGCCCTTCGATGTGGAGTTCCGGGAGCTGTATGCCATCTCCGAGGAGGTGAACTTGCACCAGCAGCTGAACCTGGCAGGGGGCGCCGGGAGGCTCGGCGCCAACTACTCCTCCACCGTGGCTCGCAAGCTAATCAACCCCAAGTATGCCCTGGCGTCAGGCAGCCGCCACCCCCCGGGGGAGATGATGCGCCGGGCCGCCCGGCAGCAGCGGGAGGCCGGCCGCGACCCGGAGGAGCAGGAGGAGGGGGGCAGAGGCGGCGAGGCCGCCCGGCGCCTGGAGGGCTTCCTGAATGACCTGGTCACGCTGGAGCAGGTGCTGCCCCCCGTGGAGCCCGTTCCCTCTGGAGAGCTGACTCGGAGGGACGGCAGGGTGCTCTCTCACCTGCGCGTGGACCTGAAGCCCAGACCCCCAGAGGCGCTCGTCCAAAACGGCAAGGGAGAAGCTGCCAACGGGGAGGCCACGGCGGCCAAGGACGGCAGGCGCTTGAGCAAGAGGCTCTTCAGTCGACGGGCCAAGAGTCCCACGGCGCCCAACGGCGTGACCGGCTCCCTCTGCACCGAGACCTTTGCAGAAGTGCGGCTAGTGACGGGGAAGAGGCCCAAAGAGGGCTCCAGTGCCGACATCTCAGGTGAGCCCTCCGCCCGCGGCGCCCTGCTCGCCACGCCCCCCATCCTCCTCCGGGAGCCTTGCCTCCTCTCTGCAGACAGGCAGCGTGCCGGCGCGCAGGGCGCGGGAGCCCTGAGCTCCGATGCTGCCCAGTTCCCCTGCTGCTCGGGCAGGTCCGAGTTCACTTCCTCTTCTCTCCAAGCGGAGAAGGACGGGGTGCCCGGGTGGCTCAGTTGGCTGAAGCGTCTGACTCTCCCATTTCAGCTCAGGTCATGATCTCAGGGTCTCGAGACCGAGCTCCTGCGTGGGGGCTCTGCGCTGGGCGTGGAGCCTGCTTAGGATTCTCTCTCCCTCTCCCTCTGCCCCTGTCCTCGTGCTCGCTCGCTCTTTCTCTCTCTAATAAATAAATAAGTCTTTAAAAATAAAGAAATAAAAGGGGAGAAAGCTGCCTTGCTCAGCTGCCCTGAGGATATAAAGTGCTCAGAACAGTGCTGGACATGGAGTCGTCCGAGAGCTACCGTTGCTACTACCAGGCTTGGAAACTTTGTCCTTTGTCAGTGAAGAAACAGACACGGAACAGCTGAGAGGCCTGACCCCGGCTTGACCTCTGCCTCTGAGTCTAGGGCTCATTCTAGAAAACCTGTTCCCTGCCACATCACCTGTCATCAGGATCCAGCCGGCTCACGCACACCCCACCCTCACCTGTGCCCCACCAACGCCCTGACCCACTTTCCTCATTTCTGTTGTAAATAGTGTGACTCGGCTCTTCCGTGTGCTTATTTGAGAAGTGGTGTTTGCCATGCTGCTTACATTCGGGAGACATTGTTCCTGGTGGCCGTGTCTTTCTGGCTGGCTCTTGGGGATCCCCTGGAGGTCTGGGCCTTCGTGTCTTTCTCCGGAGCAGGACTTTCTGGAGGCTGGTGGTGGCAGCCGGGGCCACTGCCCGTGCCTGTCCCCGCGGCAGCACCTCCCGGTGGAAGGGGTCTCCACGCTGGGGTTTCTCCCATGGCCGTGGCGCTCGGCAGCAGTGAGACCGGCCTCGCACCCGGCCAGGGAGGTGATGCTGGGGCCTTGGCCTGGGCAGCCTGAGTGCTTCCAGGTCTGTTGTGGCCCCCACGGCCCCAGCTCTGACCGGATCACAGCCAGCTTCGCCCCGCCGCTGACCCCCCCCAAGCCGGCCACAGAACCTGGCGCGCCCCGTCTGCGCTTCTCCACGTCAGGACAGGCCGGGGAGTCCCTGTGAGTGAGGGACGCAGGGCTGCCAGTGCCGGACCTCCATTTGGCCGGGAAGTGCCCGGTCCTTCAGGAGATGCTTTCTCTCTTCCTTTTTCCTTACAACAACCACAGAGGCGGCTGCTAGAAGCTCAGAGAGGTGCATTCGGTGGGCCCAGGGCACAGTAAGTGGTAGTGGGGTCAGGACTCAAACCCAGGCCGGGGCCCGTGTCCTGCCAGTGGGGCTCTGTGTCCTGCACAGAGGGGTGCTGTCCCCCACTCCTGTCCCCGCTGGGCTCCCTGGCGCCCCCAACACCAGCTGCTCTGCCACCTTGCACCTCTTGTTTGGAGGAAGGGTTGCCATGGTGAACACCTGGCAGGGAAGGGCGAGGGAGGGGCGAGCCCAACCACAAGAAGGGCCACTTCCCAAGTCCTGACTGTAGGTGAAGTGGGAGATCTCGCTCCCTTCAGCCCCTCACCCTGAGGTGCTGTTTCCATAGAAACGAAAGGCCCATTGTCTTGTCCCTTCCTGCCACCTTTCCTAAGTCAGCAGCGAGTTCCCCTGCTTGGAGGACTGGGCTGGTCACCGTCACTGACACTGCCCTCTGAGTGTTTTCGGACGGTGCCCAGGAGCCAGCCAAGAGCGTGGGCCTGCGCCCCGGGGAAGCTCCTCTCCTGAGAGCCCGGCCCACCGGCACATAAAGTCAGGAAGGCCCCGGGGATGCCTAGCAGGGTCACCCTATTCCTTCTCCATTCTTTAGAAGAAACACAGAGTGGCCTCATCCAGCACAGCCTCGGCTCACCTGGCTGGGCATCCCGTTCATGGGGGGCCTCGTAGTCAGGTTGCTAATGAGCCCGTTCCTCTCCCTGCCGCTTGCTTCCCTCAAAGGGCAGTGGCAAGAAGCAGGACCCCTCTCTCCCCACAGGCCCTTTTCTTGGCCTCCAGCTTCCCAAACACTGGACTGCAGCTGGGCTGTCCTGGTGCCTCGTCTCAGAAGCTAAGTCACCAGGACTCTGTGTGGCAGAGGGTCGCATTCCTGACTGCATGGGGCCCCCAAGGTTGGAACTAGTAATTCCAGTACTCTGGGAACTGTCATCCAGGAGGAAATCACTTTACTACCTTAGAGCCCTCACCTAGGGAAAGGATCCTTTTCCTACAGAACATTCAGGACATCATCAGAACAGACATCATGTGGGATCTCAGCTCCCAGCACTTTGCTCCCCATACCCTGGACCCATCCATTCACCTCCCAGGGCTGTTTCCTGTTCCTGAGCCAGGGAGGATTTCGGAGGTCCCTCTGAGCTCCTGATTCGGACTCTGTCCTCTCTCTCCCTGCTGCCCTCTTGTCCAGGGAGAGCCTGGGCTGATGGATAGGGTGGGTGGAAGAGAGAAATGGAAAAGCTAAGTGCTGGCAGCCTGTAAGATTGCTTGATAAGAAGTATACAGTTGTCAAGCCGCATGCAGATTTTTGCAGGTCCAAGTGTGGCCCTCGGGAGAACCTTTGGAAATCCCTTCCGAAGGTCTGGGGATGGGCGGGGGGGTGTCTTGTCAGGGTTGGGGGGGGCGCAGGGAGTGTTGCCTCGTGGTTTGAAGGCTCACTGCCCCCTCTACTGGTGGAAGCTGAGCTCCTTTTCCTTCTGGTTTTTCTCTCAACTGAGACCTTGTTTCTGCACTGGGTGCACTTAGGACCTTTCCCAAGCCTGCCACCTGTGTCCATCCAGGAGCTTGGGACAGGCCCTCTGGGGCAGAGATCCCAATCTCAGGGAGCAGCATTCACTGGAGAGCCTTGTTAAAACACGGTGGGGAGTCTGTATCGCTGGGCTGGGCTCAGGAATCTGCCTTTTAAACAAGTGTCCTGAGTGTTTTCCCATGTAGGGGGTCCCCAGGGCAGCGGATTATGACAACACTCGGATAGGCCCTGTTCTCACAGGGCTGCTAGGCTGGGGGGCGGGGGGAGGTTCCAGGTAATGTCCTCCAGGGAAGGAAGAAAGGCACAGACATTCCCTGACCAGGTGCTGGGTGGACCCGTGCTAAATGCTGTCACACAGAACTCACAACCACCCTGCCTGATGACATCGTTCACAGATAGGATATGCAGAGAGGCAAGCTTCTGTGTCCCTGGTCACTCAGGGAGATAGGGCAGCATGGTCTCTTGCCTCCCCGGGCCCTGCACAAAGCATTGTGGCTATCTCCAGAAGGCTAGGGTTAGTGCCACTTTCCTACATCATTAAAGACTATTTGGAAGGGCCAGAGGCTTCTTAGCAATGGACTCTCGCCCTGGTGTCCCATTAGTGGAGAGTGGCCATTAATACCCCAGACTACCTTCCGAGGTCGCCTGGGCCCATGCTTTTCTTCCCAGAGTTCTCTGAGGGGACTGCAGTGACAGTTGCATTTCCAGAACTCTCCTGGGTTCCCTGATTCATGCATGGGGGGCCACCCTAACTGGCAGTGTGGTCTGGCTCCTAGTTCTGTGGCCACTGGGCTCCTGGATTTGGGACTTCAGGCTCACCTGTGTCATCCCTGGGGGCTGGAGGTCTCAAATGTCTCTTGGAAACCTGGGCCCCTGTCTGGGATGGAAGGTTGGGGAAGTGCTTCTAGGGTTCAGAGCTCCCTAGGGGACCTGTGGGCCTCCAGTTCCAGGATAAGTCTACTCAAGAGCTGTCTTGAGTAGAGTTTCGAAATTCATTGTCACTCCTGAGCATCATGGGTCATGCCCCAGCTGGTATTTGGAGGTCTGACTTGATAAAGCCAAGCACTGTTATCAGTCAGGGTCCCAACCACACAGCAAGGTGAGGGGAATCGAGTGAGCATCCTTCGAGGAACTGATGCCACCTGGTTCTAGAAAAGAGGCCAGCATCCTTATTCTCATTGGCATATGTCATGATCCCTCTGCCTTTCTGGTTTCCCTTGGGCCTCGCCAGGGCTTCATCACCAGCTAGGTGAGTGAGGGCATGTACATCGCCCAGCCAAGATCTATTGATGCTGCTATTGTTGGTAGTATTGGTATGAACCTTTAAGTAGCTTGCCACTGCCTGGTCATCCATTTTACTCAACAAATATATATCTATGCAATGTTTGCTCTGTGCTAAGTTCCTGGTACAAGAGCGAACAAAACCAGCAAAACCCCTGCTCTTATGGAGTGAATACCGTGCTGGAAACAGAAGGACAGGGAGGGCAGTGACCCTTTTATAAAGGGTGATCAGGAAGTCCTCTCTGATGCAGGGACAAAGGGGCATTTGAACAGAGACTTGAATGAAGAGAGGGAGAACGCTGTGTGGACATCCAGAGGAAGAACCTTGCAGAAAAGGGGAATATGAAGTCCTGAGACCCCTAGGGAGGTAGAGCTCATGGTCCTTGTGTGGCATTCGGATCAGCGGCCTTGCCCTGACGCCCCAGGCCCCTCCACCAGCTCCCACCTCGACGTTGGGTCTCACTTCACTGTTCGCTCCCTTTGAAGTTTGGCCTTCCCTCAAATCTCCCTTGGGCTGCCCATGTCACATACACTTTGTAAAAAACAAAAAAAACAGAACAAAATGGCCATTTGTGTATTCTTCCCTGTGAACCTGAGCAGGTCTGATTCTCCTCAGTCCTGCCAAACACCTACACATGCTAGACTCTCAGTCAGCGTGCACTGAAGAAATGATGGCACACACGGAGTTTGTCCTCAAACCATCTCTCCGTCAGAGGCATGGAGATGAATCCTGAGTCTAAAGAATCTCTGCAGGCTTTCGTGGCCGGATGGAACGAGTGGGAGGCACAGCCTGGCAAACCTGGACTCTCACCCCGCCTCTCCCAGCCTCCCCGGGCGGGATGGGGGGCGTGCAGGAGCCAGGGCAGAGCGCAGGCCTGGGAAGCAGGCCCATCCTTCCCACCCCCCCCCCACCCCCCCGCAAGCTACACTCCTTCCCCTTCTTCGGGATGCAGAAATTGATCTGCTTACCTGCCTCCAAAGTGCCCCCCCCCCCCCCGCCCGGGGAGGAACTCTGCATCTGCTCAGTAGGCCAAGCAAACAAAAGATGCTGCCAAGGAGAGGCAGTGGGGACAGCTGTGTCCGTTGTAGCCGTGAGGGGACCGCGGGACAGCGGAAGTAAGCGGCAGAGCTGTGTCGGAGGCAGCCTGGCACCATCGTGGAAGATGACCCAGGCGCCTTGACCCTCGGAGCCCTCAGGGAGGGGGTGGCACAGTCATCCAGCCCCCCTCCCACCTTTTCTAAGCCTTACACGCTCTCAAGCTTGGCCTCCA
This sequence comes from Mirounga leonina, assembly GCF_011800145.1. NCBI lineage: Eukaryota > Metazoa > Chordata > Mammalia > Carnivora > Phocidae > Mirounga > Mirounga leonina. The sequence goes on along the minus strand of NW_023270739.1, from coordinate 5,488,204 downwards.
AGGAGGCCCAGCTGGACTTGCGGCAAGTCCCGAGGAGCGGGTTCAGTCTGCCCAGACAGGGGGGTGGCGAGCCGAGCTTGAGGGGGGTGGGGAGGGGAGGGGCTCCACTGGAGCCTCTTCAGTGTCTCCCTTACTAAGGGCCCAAGAGAGGAGGCAGCCGCCACATGAATTAACGTCACAGCTGGAGTGATACGGGAAGGTGGTGTGGGCGCCAGGGAGGTGATCCTTGCGGTGTGGAGAGGGGCCAGCAGGAAGGAGCTCAGCAGCCTGCACCCGGGAGAAAGGCAGCCCGTGCCCAGGAGGACAGAGGCCCAGCAGCCTGACACCTGGAGGGCCAGAAATGTCAGTGTCTGCCTCTCCGCTCCCCCACCCCCCCTCCCCTCTGCAGCTCTGGGAGCAGAAATCCAGCCAAAGAAGCCACTGGCCTCCGCTTTGGGGTTGAAAGGAAGTAGAAGTGGATGGAAGGGACCTGGGAAGAGGAGAAGCATGCTTCTCTGGTCTGGAGAAGAACAGCTTTCTCTCCCCCCATCTTTCCCCTCAATGAAGTGTGCGTCCTCCCTCCTCTGTCTTAAAACCACCCCCCTAAGCCTGTGGTCTGAGCCGTGCTGCCTGGCTCTCCATCAGCCTGCTGACCCTGGTGACCCCTCCCGGGGTGCCTGCACGGTGGAAGGAGCTGAGGCTGGATTTGGAAGGCCAGGTGCTGGTGCTGGTGTCGACTGGCTCGGGGAGCTGGTGGCCTGGCTGCCCTCAGCTGTAGGGCAGGGCTAATGACACCTCGAGGTGCAGCAGCTACCCAGGGGGATTAGCAGAGAGAGTGACTGGTTGTGCTTTGTAAGCTGTGAGGGAGACTGCATACAGTATTAGCTACTGGTAAACCACCTCTTGGCGAGATGTCAAGTCATCGATTATAGTTGTAGATTGGGGTTCTGGATCCTTCGCGCCCCCCCCCACCCACCGCGACGCTGCTGAGTTCAGGAGGTGGCAGACCCCTCGATATCCCAAACAGTGACGGTCTTTCTGAGAGTACCAGACAGGGAGAACCTTTCCTTTTGCTTTCCTGGGGGCCCTACTGACTCCAGATCAGCACCTTGGGAGGGAGACCGTGACCCCAGCCCCAAATTTGAGGTGTGGGCAGTGCACAGGAGAGGAATGGGAGGCGAGTCCGCTGAGCACTTCACTTACGTCTTCCTTGCCTGTGTCACTTGTCTCTGCAGGTAAAACAAGTCCCAGTCTTGCCAAGGCCAGCAATTGTGTGATTTCCTGAGCCATAGGTCAGCAGTGGGTAGGACCTGTGGATGCCCCCAGCTCTGTCCTGTGGAGAATACAGGTCAAACCCTGCACCAGTTTGCACTTCGGACCCTCACTTGCTTCCTGCCCGACAGCCTCTATCCTGGCCTCAGGGACCCTCAAGCCCAGATGTGAGAGTCTGCAGCATCTCAAGACGACCACACGCCCCTACAAGACTGTCGCTGGCTGGGCAGGGGTCACTCCTTCTTGTTTACATGAAGTGGAAGCTTGACTCATGTCTGCTCTCCTTTATGCTGGACCCCCTCCCTCCACTGGGCCAGCCTTGCCCTGCAGGTCCCCAGATGGGGTGAGCCCATGTCTTCATGCCTAATGCGATGGGGTCTCCAGGGCAACCCTAGCTCCCTGACTTCTCCTTCCCTGGGCTTCCTGGTGCTTCTGGTCTCTCAAGAGGTTTGGTGGGATATAAGGGAAGAGGACGGATGGGGCTCTGGGCCAGGGGGCCAGTCTTGACCTAGGCTCTGAACTCAAGGTAGAAGGTGCAGCGAGGACAGCTTGGGCACCGGCTGCTGCGGCCTTCCTGGCCCGGTTCCTGCAGGCTCCTGTACTAGACCTGGAGTGAAATGAGGGTCAGGCCTCCCCTCAGCCAGGGGCAGAATCTGACCCTGCCATTCTGAGAGCCCTCATACTGAGGTCTCCTTCCCCTCCCTCCCCACCATCTTAGCAGTCTCCACTCCAGTCGTCCAGACCTCCTTGGCTGTTGCAAACACATATGGGGGTTCTTTTTGTGCCTTTGCCTGGGGCTGCTCCCTCCCTTTAATAAAGTGCCTTGATTTGCAGCCCAGGGCAGACAGACAGAGCTTGGCCGAGGGAGGGAGGTTCAAGTGGTATGGGAGGTTAAGCCCTGCAGACAAGGGCATGTGTCCTTTCCCACCTCCCTCCTCCCCCCCCCCCCCACCGCCATGGCCCTCAGCCCCCTTCACCAGCGAAGATTTTTGTGCCTTCTCTAGTTGCATTTCAGCCGAAGACCAGCCTTTGCCTCCTGCCAAAAGTCAGGCTGCGTCTAGAAGCCTTCGCCTCCCCAAAGGGGCCTGGCCTGATTGCCACACCAGGCCAGGGAGAGCAGCCTAAAGTCACACACCGCCCCCTCCCCGCTTGTGTGACCACAGGGGTCTGAGGAGAGATTTCTTGAATGGACAACAGAGAAATTACCAAACTGCAGGCTCTGCGAGCCTATGGCTGGGCGATCATAGCCGCAGGGAAGCCAGGGGGCCGCATCGCCCAGTGGAAGCACCACCAGGCGGCCTCCCCCAGCCTCTTACTTCTGAACCAAACTTGTCTGTGTGTCTTTCCTTCTGCAAAAACCCTGGGGCACCAGCAGCACCTGGAGGAGGGGCCCAGGTGTGGGGTTGGGGGAGGGCCCTGGGGGCATGGAGGTGAGCCAGGAGGTGGGATGATAAGGTGCAGCTGTGGGGGGAGAGCCTGGCCCTGGCGGTGGGGAGGAAAGGAAGGGTGAGCCTGCTTCCCAGGGTGGGACCCTGACCCACCTCCTTGAGCTTTTCTGAGGATTAAACACTTCCTGGGACGTGCTGGCAATGTGGCACGTGCTTGTTCTGGAGGGGAGGGAAAGGGGAGGTGAAAACCAGGCCATGGAGGGTGTCCCCGCTGCTCGGGGCCATCACCTTGACCCTATGAGACACAGGTGGGCAAATGACAGTCGGGGAAAGAGGTCACCCTTGGTGGGGAGAGTCTCCCTCTGGGGACAATGGAGGAGGCCTAGGGAAGGGACCAGCTCCTAAGTGTTCTTCCCAAAGGTTTCCTGTGCCTTCCCTCCCAGAGAGGCTGGCCTCCTGTATCCCCTTGCCCTCTTCTGACCCAGAGCAGGCCCAGTTCCTCCCTAGCCCTAACATGTGGGAGGATCCAGAGCGGAAGTGCCAAGTCCCTGTAACCTGGAGCCAGGCCTGCCTTTCTGCCCATTTTCCCAGGTGCCAAGATGGGGTTTTCCCACTTTGTTCATAGCAACAAGGGGGCGGGAGACCGTGGGGAGGCAATGTGGTGGGAGGAGTGCTGGTTGCCAAAGCAGGGCGCCTCCCCTCCGGCCTGTCTCCTCATCCCCTCTAGAGGTTTGGACAAGATGGCCCCTGACCTCCTCCAGCCCTGAGAGGCCTGGGACAAGACAGCAGTCCAAAGACTGCTGAGGATCTTGAAGTACTAAGCTTCAAGCGGCTGCCCAGGCTCCAGCCCCCTCCATTCTGCCTCTGGGCTTCTCAGTGTTTGGACGTCTGCCCTCTGTTCCAGCACTTGCACCCACTCCGTGAAGTATTCTCTCTCTCACCAAATCTCAAGGGTACATCTGGCATTCTTGGATGGATGGCAAGTTCAAGGGTGGATCATGCCCTTGGTCCCCACGCAGTAGCTTCCACAGGGCTGGTAAGGTCAGAAGGGTTCCCAGAGGAGCACGCACGGATGAAACGGCACCCTCGATCCCCACCACCACCCCCCAGTTGCCCACTCTGGGTCCGGCTTCTGTAGGCTCAGTGCCAACCACTTGCACAGCCCCTTGGGTGGGCTGACCTCCGATGAGCAGAGGCCGCTGAGGGCTGAGACCCTGGGGCGGCTGCCGCCTGCATCCTGTCCCACAGGAGCAGCAAATACAGGACTTCTGCACGGGGCCCGAGGCCTTCCCTTGATTTGGCAAAACTTCCCAGTCTCCTGTGTCTTCTGTCCTCATCCCTGATCATTCAAGGGTGCTTTCGACACAGCCTCTGCTGACGCCCCTGCCCTCTACCTTTAGAGAACTTAATAGAATGCATAGGCAAAAAAAAAAAAAAAAAGGTGGCCTTGAGATATGGAGGACACAGGACAGAGAGGGGAAATAGGCCTTTTTTGTTTTTACTATGATGATTTTCTTTAATTTATTGAGCGCCTGCTATCTGTCCGTGACTGCTAGATGCTTTAATCACCTGCAGGCTTCAAACTAAGCAAAGCTCAGGAAGGAGCCCTTCACAGTGTTACAAAAAGCTTTCCTGGACATTTGGGGACTGAGTCTCACAAAGTTGTGTGATGAGCAGCTCAGGTCTTAACGGTCCCCATTTTTCAGATGAGGAGGTACGCGGCTCTCCCAAGGTCCTACACTGGGTAAAATGCAGATCTCAGCCTGCCCCTTTAGCCCGGCGCTTCTGGCCTTCGACGCTCGTGGTGACACTTGGGAGCCACAGATTCTCTGTTGGGGGAGATGCTGTCCTACACCTTGTAGGATGTTTAGCAGCACCCCAGCTTCTACTCACTTAATGCCAGTAACACCTCTCCCAATGAGACGACCAGAAATGTCTCCAGATGTTGCCAGATGTCCCCAGGGGGTGAAGTCACCCCAGCTGAGAAAGAGCTCAGTGCAGCTTTAAAGCCCACGGGCTGCTTCTCGGGGGTGCTTTCACGTGCGCGCCCCTGTGAAACCCTTCTCTTTGACAGAACCTTTGGCCCAGAGAGGTGGCTGATTTGCCAATGATTTTGCTTTCTGTGACTGACATAATAGCATCTTCCGTCTTGTTCTAGTTACCTTGCTTAGCTCTTCACTGCCTTGTACTCCCTGGAACAGGTGTGTTTATGTGCACACATCTGCCTTACTCCACAGAGCACCCTGTTACATTTCCTCCCAATCTGTTCGCCTTCCTTTAGTTTGAGTCGAGTCCTATTTGGAAAGCACCCTTGGACAGACCTGTGTGTGCCCAACAACGTCCTCACCCCCAAAAGGCAGCCAGGGCTGATAGCAGAGAAACTTCCACGCTTCTCAAGTCAGGCCAGGCTGGAACTGCTCCCTGGAGTGTCATGAGTCAACATCGGCAAAGCCACCTTAGCAGCAGATGAGCCCCGCCGTGCACCGGGGATGTAGTTTATCATTCGGCGTGGGCCACGGCCGTTCTCCCCCCACCTGGAGGGCCCGGCGGCTGTCACTGTAATCATCTGTCCTGCTCCAGTGGCAGGAGGTCTGGTGCAAAACCGGCACCCCGGGCTTAGCAGGCTGAGCCAGACCAAGGTTGAGAGGATGGGCGCCTTCGAGAAGGCTGGAAAGTGGCAGGTGCACATGGGAGTGTGTCCTTAGGCTGAGTAATTGCTAGATCGGCCGGAGGCTGAGAGGTACCCATTCTGTCCTTGGGGTTCCCGCCCAGAGGTTGATAGGTACCCATTCTGTCCATCATCTATCTGGGTCACTGTTGTATCCACAGTATCTACTTAATGCCCGTTTGTTAAATGATTGAAAACTTGACAGCCACTTGATACAGACAGTAAGCCAGGCTAATCAACGTGGGTGGTGTCAGAGGCTCCAGAATTGATCATGACCCTTTCAGTCTTGTTCCTGACTTCTGAGACCGTACATGGAGGCCAAACAGGACTCTGCTCTCTGCTACTTAATTTCCTAAGAACTGAGTTACCGAAAGTCCTTTCTGACTGAATCCTTTCCTCAGGGAAGACTTCTCCTTTCAGCGTGTGTCCTTAGTGGGCAGTCTCCCTCTCCCAGGTGCTCCAGACTGGGTGGGCCCAGGCCTCCAGGCCTCTCTGGCTGCTCCGGGATGACTTTGCATGCTTCCTTTCGAATTGCTAACATAAAAATGGGGCGAGGAGGTGAGGGCCTTGATGTGAGGAAATGTGTCCAGTCACCCAGTAAGTCACGGGAAGGGCTAGAATCTAGTTATCTGGACCCATCTGGAGCACTGCCCGTGGCCTCTCCGAGTGACCGCTGGTTGGAGACCAGTTTTCATCCAGTAAAGTGGCTAGAAGTTAGGCATTATCTGCAGCCATGAAAAAGCTCCAGGAACAGAAGTCCACGACATAGGAGACCGGCTAGGACCTGCCACAGAAGCAGCAGGAGCATAAGCAGTCAGGAGGAGAGAGGAGGAAAAAGCAAGAGCAGGTGGTGTGCCCGCCATGGCCACGGTCCTCTGGGCACAAGCAAGGGAGAAGCACGGGCCATCCTATGCTAAGAACCCAGAACCATGACTGGTGATTCTTCTTTCCTGAGTGCAGCTTGGACTCCCTGGCTCATCTCTTTCTGGAAGGTCTTGGAAGTTGGCTGATTGGACAAGGAAAGGCACTTCACCGCAGGGTTTGGAAGGCTTCATTCATTTGTTCCTTTGATGCATATTTACTGTGAGGTAGGCCTGAGGCTGAATGGTGAGCAAGGAAGGAAGGCCCTGGGCGGAGCTCGTGTCTTTAGGGTGGTGCTGGGGCAGGCCGTTTGCTTTGACCTTAGCTGAGGCAGACGGTGGCCAGAGGATAGTCCTCAGGATGGGCAGGGTGGGGCTAGATTCCCCACTCGGCCACTTAGCAGCTAAATGACCCGGCAAGCTGCCTCACACCTGGAGCTTCGGTTTCCTTATGTGTAAAACGGGGATAATCTCGGTGCCACTTTCCAGAGGCTGTGGGGAGTAAAGCGCTCAGCAGAGTGGCTAACGTTGCTTCCGTTGGTGTGTTAGAGTGAGGGCTTTATCATTTCCCTCTTGGGACATTCTCTCTTGAACTCTCCTTGCTCCCTCCCTATATATATGTTTGCTGCTTTCACAGTGAGTAGTGGGCACATGAGGCTAAATGCCCATCCACCTGGAAGAAGTTCCAAGGCCCAGGTTTTGAAAGAAGGGTGCAGGAAACCTGCCAGGGATGCCATCTGTGGCCGCTTTGCCTGGTGGGGCCCCATGTTCCCCAGTGCACACCCCACCTCACCTCAGCTCTGTGGGCTGGTGGGTTCCAGGCATAGAAGAGGGCCACAGTCTTACCTGGTTGTGGAGAAAGTCCCACAATTTTTATTCGTGGATAGTTTTGGGTAAAATAGACAATTTTAGTTTGTTTGGAAAACCCTTCACATATAAAATACAAATTAAACCCAAACAAAAAAAAAACAAACAAAAAACAACCAAACAAATCCCAGCACAACCAGAAAAGCCTGCCTACCTGCACCAAGCTACTGGACTTCCCAAGCCAGTCCTGTACCCGTCAAGCGGGCTCCAGACCCTCCCTAACTTTCTTCTAGCTTTTTTTTTTTTTTTTTAAGATTTTATCTATTTATTTGAGAGAGAAAAAGAGTGAGAAGGGCATGGGTGGGGGTGGCAAAGGGAGAGGGACAAGCAGGTTCCCTGCTGAGCAGAGAGCCTGACATGGGTCTTGATCCCAGGACTCCGGGATCATGACCTGAGCTGAAGGCAGACGCTTAACCAACTGAGCCACCCATGCGCTCCTCTTCTAGCTTTTAAGCTCCCTTGCTCTCCACCACTACCGCCAGGCTGGCTCCCTAGTGGGACTGGGAGATGCTCAAGGGCGGGCAAGGGCTTGGGGCCCAGAACCGCATGCCTGGCTGTGGTTCCTTCGAGGAGCCCGCGCGGCTGAACACACTGTGGTGAGATGCTGACACCTTGTGGCTAGCTGGAGCGCGTTTCTTTTCCTCGGGCTAAGAGTAAGATAGCAGAGCCCAGGGGTGGGCAAACTTTTTCTGTAAATGGGCAGATAGTAAATGTTCTAGGCCTTGGGAACGTGTAGTATCTGTCAATGCTGTTACACTAAAGCAACCACGGATGGCGTGTAAATGAGTAGGCGTGGCTGTATTCCAATGAGACCTCCTGGATTTCATGTAAATTTCATGTGTCATAAAATACTATTCATTTTCCCAACCATTTATTTTTTTTATTAAAGGTTTTTATTTATTTATTTGAGAGAGAGAGAGCCAGTGAGAGAAGCAGGCTTTCCGCTGAGCAGGGAGCCCAACATGGGGCTCGATCCCGGGACCCCAGGATCATGACCTGAGCCGAAGGCAGATGCTTAACTGACTGGGCCACCCAGGCGCCCCTCATTTTCCCAACCATTTAAAAAATGCAAAAATCATTCTTAGCCTGTGGGCTATACAACACCAGGCAGTGGCTCGATGTGGTTGGCAAGCCCTTGTTTGCCAACACCTGGCCCAGCACGCTTTCCGTCCATGCTCCCAATGCCAACTCCCCACTGTCACACCTGGGATCCTTACTTTGTCATTAATCTGTCAAGAGGAACCACCCAGATCTCTGCTTTAACCAGATTGCTGCCACTAAGGCTTCTTCTTTACAGAAATTCTGGAGTTGTTGGTTTTCACCCATTTGATGTTTACGTGAGTATCCACCAGGGGCCCTGCCCTGTGGTGAGAGCCATTAAAGAGTCTGGAGTTTTAACCAACATGTATTTAAGATTTACTTTTATTAATTCATTTGTTCAAACAAACTTATTGAGAACTTTGTGTGACCTAGGCAATGTAATAAGACAGACCTGGTGTCTGCCCTCAAGGTGTTCATAACCTTGTTGGGAAGATGGACACAGGGAGGCAAGCATTATGAGGGGAGGTACAGGGGGTACAGAAGCCCAGAGGAGGCACTTAACCCACAGGTGGAGGTCAGAGAAGGCTTCCTGGAGGAGGAGGTGATCTCTAAGCCAACACCTGAGGAGTGAATGGGAGATGGAAGAATGAGGAAAGGCATTCCAGGGAAAGGTCCAGAGCCTAGAAAAGATTCTTTCAAGAGAATTATAAGCATTAAAGATGTAGTGAAGATACAAATATATTATTTGCCCTCAAGGCCTCCCAGTCTGGTGGGTGAGACAGGCTACTATAAGCTGTTATAAGGTTGTGGAGAGAGATTTAAAGAAGTTTTCTCTCTAGCCTTGTAGAATTGGTTATCAGTGAGCCTCAAGACAGTAAGCAATGGGCAAGTGACTCCACACAGGATACTGAGAGACTCTGAGGGAGTAGATACGTGGGCCTGACTTCTCTGCTCCAGAAGCCCCTGAGAGGAGAGGGGGCTCGAACTGAGCTGTGAAGGAAGTGTAGACCTCGGTACAGAAGGAGGAGGGGGGGGCACAGAGGGCTACAAACTCACTGAGGTAGGGATGGGCATGGACCAGCTGAGGGGCCCCCAAAGTCCTCCTGAGCGGCCTCCAGTAAGGAAACCGTCCTTCACTGTGTGAATCTCATGACAGCCTGGACCAACAGGTATTTTTCTCATTTCCACCAATTAAAAAAACATGACCTTGGAAGGTTACTTAACCTTTGTTTGCCCCAGTTTCCTCATCAGATTCTACCTCTTAAGGTTGTTATGTGGACTGAATAAGCTAATACATATAAAATCCTGAGAACAGAGCCTGGCGCTAGGGCTGGCTTCATGGGCAGCCAAGCTCCGCAGTCCCACAGGGCCCCACAATCAGAAGGTGAAGGGTCCCACCTTTGGTTTAATGCTCTGCTGTTGCCTTCTTGAAATTCTTAATGATTTTGGAACAAGGAGCCCCATGCTTTCATTTTGCATGGCCACAAATTATATAGCTGGTCCTGCCTGGGCATGGTATGTGCTTAAAAACTTCAGGTTTTATCATTATTTTAGAGTCTAGAAGAGCAAATCTGATTTAATATATTCATTTTAGAGGGAGGGAAACAGATACTCAGTGCATGTGACTTGCACAAGGTGAACAGGGAGGGGGCTGCCCAATGAAGGCTGGAGACAGTGAGATGAAAATCACAGTCTTCGGGGTGAAGGCAGGACAATGACCCAGCTCCCCGCCCCCACCCCATGCCCCCAGAAGGCAACATAAGGAGAGAAGAGCAGACAGACTCCTTTGAAGGAGCTTAGAGAAAGAGGTGGTATGAAAAAGAGCATGAACAGTTGTAGAGGTAGGAGGGAGGCTGGCTATTTTGGGAAACCAAGAGAAGATTCTCGGAGTAAAACGTAGTGATGAAGCCATGGAAACAAGAACTGAGACAGGCTCTTGGATCTTGGCCACAAGAGGTCAGAGATGAGCTTGGAGAAACGAGTGTCAGAAGAGCGTTAGGGCCAGAAGCCAGGTTTAAAGGAGGGGGCACCAGTGGAGATGGCCTCAGGTCATTATTCAAGAAGCTGAGAAAAGGAAGTAGAGGGAAAAAGGGCAGAAAGAAAGAGGCTGCTTTGAAGGGGGTGGGAGGAGAGCCAGTTCCCAACTGGGATGTGGAGGAAGGACCACCGGAGGCAGTAAGTTAGCCAGGAAGAGGCACAACTCTTTCCCTGACTCTGTAGGAGAAAGGAGCATGGGGTTCAGCTGATGAAGGCTATGAGGGCAACTGTTCCTTTGGAGGCCGATGTCTCCCCAGATGCACTGTGGTGTTCTCAAGGTAGATGTCTGGGGCGCCGTAGCAGCGAAGAAGACAGCTTACTCTTTGGAGTCAGAATGTCTGGTTTCAGCTGTGAGGTTATTACCTCTGGCGACCTGGGGCAAATTCGTCAGTCCCCAGTGCCTCAGTTTCCCTATCTGGAAAACGGGGATAACCAAGGTTGTGAAGATTGGCTGCTGCGGTCTGGGGAAAGCCCTCAGTGTAGTGTCTGACACACAGCAAGGAAGTGTTCGTGAAAGGGAAGCTATTATGAACAGCCACTTCTGGTTCTCTCGTGAGCCTCCTGCGGGTCTAACGTTGGCCAGCAAACAGGAGGAGTCCAGTGTTTGCTGCTTCACAGGGAGCTTTTCAGGAAGTGTGGTCATAAGAAGAGAGATGATTTAGAAGTGGCATAATGTCTTGCACAAGGGCTTTGTTCCACAATACATGCGACCAGACATGTAATAAATGCTTATAAGCATGTCCTCTATAATCAGCACCCTCTAGAAAGTTCCCCTCTCCCACTGCTCTTGGCCTTGGCCCTGGCCATACCCACTGCCCCAGTGAGCAGTATCAGCTGTCAGCAGGCTTCTTGTCTTTTGGATTAGGTTTCTTTACAGGGATCTTCCCATGGTTATATGATTGAAGAATTGGAGAATGCTTTAGAAACACTTCCAAATGTCTCATAGCAATGAGAGGCCTGCGCGAAGGGTGGACGGAGTTCTTCTGTGCCACAGAAAGCAGAGTTGGAGCAGATCCAGCTGGCTATGTCACCCTGAGCTTGTGGGTCATCGCAGAACTGTTCACAGAAATTCCCGTTGCACTGGATTTTGTCCAGGCCAATGCAATGTGTTCAGGGATCACAGAGCAATCTCTCAAGGGAAAAAAGGAAGGCCTGTTGCTTGAAATGGCTTAGAGCACTTTTGGTAGCCATCCAAAGCAGCTATCACTCATCAGATCTGCCTTCCCTTCCAGCAAAAAGCCAACTGTATAGAACCCTACATATAGAGCTCTAAGAATAGCAAAGCACTCCAAGAACATACTGCACTTGGCCTAAATACAATTGTGCAGGGCTTGACGAGTTTTTTTTACTCTCAAAGCTGGGTTAGTTGGAACAAACAAACAAAAAATATTTTCCCCAAGTAGCATGCAGAGAAGAAATGAGAAAGACAGCATAGGAGAGCACCCTAGCATGTTATTCTCTGACCTGGGCTGCCTTTTCAGGGCATGGATTGACCACAACCACCAAAGCAAACCCATAAGCCCTAGGGTAGTGGGCACAGCAGACCCCCCCTTCCCCCCAATTCATTGACTTTACACTAGCCTGAGCAAGCCAAAGTCCTGTAACAGGTGGTAATTTGTCATTTGCTGCAACAGGAATCTGAAACCATCATCCTCCACAATAAACATTTGGTTGATTTATTGGCCTCCTTCCCATAAGTATAGAAAGTGAGGACAGGTTCCACCCAAAGCTGCAGTTCTGAGCAATGAGAGCTCTCAGAGTGCACACGTTAAACCACACCCCACTATCTGTGGGAAGAAAAAAATCTACATGTGGGTCTACTCATGAGGAGTCTGGGAAGATACTCTCTTTAACAGGAGTTGGCTCTAGTAGGGATTTGAGAGAGCTTTTATTTTCTACTTTAAAACTTTCTATACTGTCTGAAATCTTTACTCAGTGTTACTTTTATTATTGGAAAAACAATCTTATTTGGAAAATATTTTCCTATTCTCAAATGGGCAAACACGACAGGGGGTCCAGCTCCCTGCTTTCTCCTGGGGAGGGAAAGTACAAAGAGGTGGAGCAGATAGAGAGCTGAAGGCCCTCACAAAGATTATAGAAGAACTGGCTTTGGCCATTCCTGGATACTCCTCTCTTGCTCCCTGCCCAAAGAGAGCAAACATTGCAGGTCACCACACGTCATCAGCCCCTTGGCCAGCTAAACGCATTTCATCCTTTTGTTCTCCTTGTGGATGTCACTTCTTCTGGGAAGCCATCCCTGTCCTGCCAAGCTTGAGTCCTGTGTTCCTCCCGTGTCCTTCTAAGCCACCTGCACTGTGATGATCTTTACCTTTGGCCACCCCCACTAGACTTGAGGTCACTGAAGGCAGAGGTGTTTTAATCTTCTGTGTAGCCCTTGTACATTAGGAAAGTGCTGACAGACTCAATAAACATTTACTGAATAATTATTTGTTTGGGGACCTTTTATAATCAGAACAATTTAAGGGATACAAAGATGAAAAAGAAACCATTTGTTTTCAAGGAACTTACACTAAGTTGGGGCAGACAAATGTGTTCAATAATTAACTGTAAAACCAAGCACTGGTGTATGGGTTAAAGGAGTTACAAAGAATCAGTATGAAGATAAGGAAGGTTTTGAAGTCTGAACATTTCTCATTCATTGTATCTTCTGATTCATAATCCCCATATTGGAATGCTAGGATGGAGTATGTTCATGTTCTTATAAGGATCCAGGCTCTTAGGAACTTTATTAGAATTTGACTCATGATCTTTCTTCTGTCCTTCTGCTGGCAGTTGCCCTAGGAATACCTGCCACTTAATTGATGTTTGTGAAATGCCTTGTCTTCCTCTGCTGAAAGTCTGTTAAGTGTTGAGCATTACAGCGTTACAGTGGTTGTTTTATTACTAAAGCAGTGCCAACGAGGTTACACAACAGCTTGGATCAGGAAGTGAAACAAGGGCGGTGATCCCACTGAAGCTACAGGGGATGGGGATTTGGGATGGTAAAATGTTAATTACCCAAGACGGAATGTGGGCTGGAGTCCAGAGCTGTGCTCCTGGAGATCATTTCAGTCCCAGAGGCTGGGGCTGGCTCTTTGGCAGTGGGTCCTAAGCATCCTGCCCTCCCCTGGCTGGAATGTTGGATTCACTTCGCTGAAAGCTGCCATAGAGAAAAAATCTAGTGGCGAGGAGCCAGGAGCACACGTCTCGCACTGCATCAGGGGCCACTCCGGAAGCTTCCCAGGAGCCAAAGGGCTGTTCCATTTGCATGTAACAAATTATTTACTTCTAAAGCGTTTATTCTTTATCTCTCTTTAGACTCCCCTCTCCTTGTTTCTGGCTCTTGAGGTCTCTCTCCAAAGAGTGAGCTGGAGATAGATGAGTGAGGGTTGAGGAGGTAGGCTTGGCACACAAGGATGGTAGAAATGTTCATTTATAAAGCTGAGAAAATAAACACAGACGTAGATGGGCTTCTGGTCAGGAAACACCAAAATGGTTTACTTTAGGGTGGGGAGGAACGGGTGCCAGCGAGGAGAATGCGGTGGCGGCAATGACGCCTCTCCATTGCTTTAGTCTCCCACAATGTCACCTCCAGAAACTGATGGGGAAACTTGCATTCGGAATGAAATATTTTTAAGATGCTGGGTTGGCTGGCAGGTAAGATTCGGGACGAAGGGAGAGGCACCAGTAAAAAGAGCGAAGGCTCTGGAGTCAGACAGTCCTGGGACCAACGCCGGGCTCACAAATTACTTTCTATCTGGGTGACCTTGCGCAAGTGTCCTAATCTCTTTAGAGCCTTCGTTTCTATCTGTAAAATTTAGAGAATGTAAAACTCACAGGTTTAACCATAAAACCCCTGTAAAGAACTCAGAACAGCAGTTGGCACAAAGTAGGCACAAAATAAACGACAGTCATTATTAAAGTCAACTACGGACCAAACGACCATAGTCTTCCACAAACTCGCAGCAAACAATTAACCCGTAGCACAGAGAATCCAGATCCGACTGACGCGCCTATTTGCCCAATAAGGTCCCAGGAAAGAACTCTGTGGAGTCAAACCAATGGCACTAGTCCTTGTTGTTGGACGGGTTTTCTGGCCGTTCCACCAATAGCTTGAAGATTTGACTAGGGAGTGACATTCTGACAGTCCAATGATGCACAGCCAGCCCACACTCAGCACTTCGAAGGGGATAAATTAAGGAGCCGGCTCGTATAGATTCCGTTATTAGGCAATACTGGGTGGAGAGAGGAGCTCAGGGGAAACAGCGCGAGGGCGAGTCACCAATGGGCTAAAAAAAGAAAAAAGACGATGGTTGCGCCAAACGAGCTCGGCCGCCATCATGCTCTAGTTTCCCCTTCACCTCTCCGGGTCCGCGACCAAGGAAGCGGCCTCTGGGATGCTGAGGGGGTGTGTCCCCGAATGATTGGCGCAGGCAGCTCAGCCAATCCTAGCTCGTCAAACGGGAAGCACTTGACCAATGAGGGGCGACGGCAGCGGCGAGGAATTGGAGGGGCGGAACCGCAGCTTGATGGGCACAAAAATCAGCCAGTGAGAGCCGGAAGCATCCTCCCTGCGGCCAATGGAGTGGGGCAGTGGGCGGGCCCCCGAGTGTTTGTGTTGTGGTTTTGGGGGAGGGAGGCGGAGGGGAAAGTTTGTTTATTTTGTTTTTAGTTTCTGGGGTCCCCGTGTTTCTGGGAGGTGAGGCGGGAGGGAGTGACCCCCCGCGCCCCTTCAGTCCCCCTACTACGTCGCCTCCATAGCCTGCGGAGAAGCGGGGACCGCGCGCATCGCAGCGCATCGCCTCACAGCGGAACGCCGCGCACTCGGAGCCGGCGCGGCTCGGCGGTGAGTGAGGACCGACGGCCACTGCCGCCCTTCCCCTCCCCCGCGCACCGCCCAGTCAGAGCTGGGCGGCCCGGTGGGCGAGGACGCCCGCGGGAGCGCGCGGCGCGGGCCGGCCTGTCAAGCTGAGGCGCAGCGTGTGCGTGTCCTCGCGAGTGAGCGCGCGCGGCGGGGACAGGGCCGGAGGGGGGGCGGGAGCGCGCGCGGGTCCCGGCGGGGGCGGCGGCATTGAGCTTGCGCTCCGTGGGGGCGGGCGTGTGGTGGGTTTGACCCCGGGGCGGGGAGGGACGAGGGCGACGTCCCGCGCGCAAGCCAGGGGCGCCCCGAACGGCAGGGCCGGGGCAGGCGGGCGGGCGCGCGCGGCTCCGGGCGTCACGCGCCAGCAGGTGTGAGCTGGGGGAGGGCTTCCGGGTGGGCTGGTCGAGTCGGGTTCGCTTCCCGTCGCTGGGGGGCCTCCGGGGCGGGGAGGCGCTCCCTGTCGCGGCGGAGAGCGGGGGCCCGCGGAGACGCGTCGGGCCCCCTGCCTGGCGTGGGGGCGAGGGAGGCGTCAGGCCTCCGAGCCTCCCGGTCCCTGTCTGCGCGGGACCTGCGTGACAGCGTGGACGCGTTCCCTGCTTAATCCGGGCCGGGAGGGGGTGTGCGTGGAGGGGTTGCACCCCTCACCTCAGAGCCCTGCGGCGAGGCCACCTTCGAGAGGCGATTCAGGCTCTCCACGAGGAAGTGGGACGGAACGGCGCGAGGAGTGTTTTCTGTCTCCCCCTGAGCTGGCGCCCCTTAGGTTCAAACTAGTGCGTTTGTTAGCTCGCGGTGGGCCAAATACCCTTTTAAAGTGGCAGAGGACACCCAGTAACCGTAGCTGCTGCTTAGGTGTCTTAAGTAGGGACCGGCCCATCCTCAGTTCTTTCGGCACAGTGTGCTGGTCTCAGGCTTTTAAGGTTCCTTGCTTTCTCATGTATCTTTTGGCCGTTTTATTACTCTTTAGCATCATGCTAGAAATTGTGCGAGGAATAAGACGAATTTCAAGGTGGTCGTTTGTATTACAATATAAGCAAAATTATGCAACAAAATTGGCCAGAGATATTTCTCCATAGTGAATAAAACGTTATAGGTTGCCTTCTCCTCCCACCCCCCAGGAGTTAAGTGTACGGAAATAAGGTGTATGAAAATCTTGCATCTTAGCATTTTGTGAAAGTTTAAGAATAGAGGCTATTTAATACTTCATTGTTGTGGGGAATTTCAGTGGACGATAGCTTCCTGTTGATTCGGAGAGGCATCAATGATCTTGGCTTTGAAACTATATTTATTGTTTCGGTAGTGTTATGTAAATGCCTCTTTAAAAGCAGAACTTTTAGGGGCGCCTGGGTGGCTCAGTTGGTTAAACGACTGCCTTCAGCTCAGGTCATGATCCTGGAGTCCCGGGATCGAGTCCCGCATCGGGCTCCCTGCTCAGCGGGGAGCCTGCTTCTCCCTCTGCTTGTGCTCTCTCTCTGACAAATAAGTAAATAAAATCTTAAAAAAAAAAAAAAAAAAAAAAGCAGAACTTTTAGCACGCGGTCTTGCACCTCTACAGCGTGCTACGGTATCGCTGTAGGTAGGTAGTGGGAGGGATATGAATGTAGTAGGTCCCTACACTAAGGGATCTAGAACACAAAGCAGCCCGGCTTGCCCCACTTGGGACACAGCGATGATGATGCTGCTGCCTTTATGTTTTCTTGGTTCCTGGACGTTTTTAGGTGATTGTCCCAAACATCATTATTTGAGCAGAATAGCTTCTGATAGGACTTAAGAAGAAGAAGTTACCAACCTGCTTTTCTAAGGTAGCATATAAATGCCATGCCCTTGAAAAAATATTTTTTCTTCACTCAGAGAAGCATTTAAAAATGTTTTTTAAGTCAGAACAACACCATTTGTTCAAATGGTAGTAAAAATGTTAACTAACATTTACTGCCTTCTTCTAACATGCCAGCCTCTTCGTATGGTTTTTTTTTCCCCCCAATCCTTACCTCAAGCCTGTCAAGTAGATGTCATTAGTGTTTTGTGGCTAGGAAAAAGACCCTCCAAGAGCCACACAGCTAGGAACTTGAAGGGATAGGTTTAGTCTCAACGTCCGTCTGGTTTCAAAGCCTGCGCTTATTTCATTTTGCGTCTTAACTTATCCAGAGGAAGAAAGGCAGAAAGGACACTGAAAGGTAAACCAGAAAAGAAATGAGAAGTGCCACTGACTATGAGGCTGCCCATACCTAACTTAAGAAGTTAATATTAGGGGCGCCTGGGTGGCTCAGTTGTTAAGCGTCTGTCTTTGGCTCAGGTCATGATCCCTGGGGGCCCTGAGATCGAGCCCCCATATCGGGCTCCCTGCTCAATGGGAAACCTGCTTCTCCCTCTCCTGCTTCCCCTGCTTGTGTTCCTTCTCTCACTGTCTCTCTCTGTCAAATAAATAAAATCTTTAAAAAAAAAAAGTTACAATTAAACTCATTCTTAGTTTTTATTTTTTTACTTTTTATTTTTTAAAGATTTTATTTATTTATTTGAGAGAGAGAATGAGATAGAGCATGAGAAGGGGGAGGGTCAGAGGGAGAAGCAGACCCCCAGCTGAGCAGGGAGCCCGATGCGGGACTGGATCCTGGGACTCCAGGATCATGACCTGAGCCGAAGGCAGTCCCTTAACCGACTGAGCCACCCAGGCGCCCTTAGTTTTTATTTTTTTTTATTTTTAAAGATTTTATTTATTTATTTGATAGAGAGAGACACAGCGAGAGAGGGAACACAAGCAGGGGAGTGGGGGAGGGAGAAGCA